>NW_026889806.1:8027500-8347500 GCF_033153115.1 Saccostrea echinata | reverse complement strand
TATATATATATATATATATATATATATATATATATATATATATATATATATATATATAATTACATTTAATAAATAATTAATTAATTAATAATTAATTTCTGATAGAACAATACAAAGTTCTTTTGATCTATTTGGGCATGAGATCAACTATTATAATATAGTATCCTTTAACATCAATTCCAAATAATATAATATATACCTCTCCAACACTTCATCCCAGGCTTGAGCTTTTTTGTCTGTCGTCAAAAATGGGGAAAATTTTCCTTCTATTATATCAATGCGATCTGCCACGCAATCAACAAGGGCAGAGATCTCTTCTTGTCGCCAATTTTCTTTTCTAGCCATTTCGGAAATAAATCGTCTGCGCGTCATCGCGTCTTGGTTCGCGCGGTATCCAAGGTATTTTCATACCTTTACACGCTAGAGAGTTCCGTTATGACTTGCGAGGAAAGAACTTACGACATGTATGCGATTACGACACGTTTTGTAAAACGGTCCTACGATATGTCGTACGATCGGAAAATTTAAGACTTACGACTTACGATTTACGACTTTTTGTAAAACGAGCCCCTGATTCGTCGAGAAACATTTGTTAAAAAAACACTATTACCCGCTGAATGATGAAATCACGCTCCCAGGGTAGCAACAATTAGCAATGCTTGACGACGGGTGATAATTCTAAAAAATATGGACTGCGACGAATTTATGTACGCAAGGTTTCCTGTAATATGTTTAAAATTTTCAGTAGGTAATAGGATAAATTTTGCATGTTGTTGAGTGTAAAAATGAAAGTTTTCTCCAAAAGAAAACCATTGTCAAACTCAGTTGACAATGGTCTTCTTGGGATGAAAATTTGCTATGCTTAACTCAACTACATGCAATATTTATACATTGTAAACAATTTTTTGTTTCTAAAAACCTGGTTTTTCGAACCGTATATGGTAGTGAAAATTTATTATCATTAGGTATCCCGCCCAAAAACACACAAACACCCTTTAAATCTATTGGGCTTTGCCTTGATCAAATGTAATTTTATTGATCTTTATTACATATCCTTTGAACTTTTGGGCTTCGAAAATCCTTTTAAAAGTCAAAGGCATATGTCCCCAACTAGATTTAAACTTCTGAACAACGACACATTGACTTTGTTAAAATCAAAATGACTTACAATTATGAATTATACAGCGATCTCTCAAAATTGTACATTTTTAACGCCTGTGATCTCGATTTTCTAAGTGTTTGGTTGAGAGTCAGGCCAATTTCTTCAGAAACAATTAATTTTCCGACTTAGTAAATAGGAGTACTAGTGGTTTACGTACTTTGGAACTTTTTTAAAACATAAATAAACCGATATGGGAAGGGGGGGGGGCACATTATACGTGATAAAAATTCAGAAACTATTTCAATTGAAATGGCCATCATGCAATATAGTCAATTTTGCTTTTAAGAATAATATAGCCTATTCTATTCAAACAGTGTATTTTCATATTTATGCTTGTGGGCCAAATAATGTACGAAAACGACCATTTTTCCAATTAGTCCCTTATTGATTTGTATTTTTCTGATATGGTTTCTACTGAGTTACACAAGAGTTGACAACTCAATTTACTCCCACGATGCTTGTGGTGTACTTTATGTCTTGTACATGAAATCATTTAATTATCACTGTCTTTGAAGAAAAGACTAAGTTTATTGGTCAAAATAACGAAGTAGTCTTTTTTAATTTTGATGATTTTTGGGGCACTTGATGAAAAAATGTATTTCTTCAAATTTTAAAAAAAAAACTTTGAACAATTCTGTATCTTTAATATACATTTTTGTCAGTGAATTCTTCAACTAATTAAAATATTAGAGAGACATAAACTGTACGGAAATATTTTGCAAAATAACTCAAAAGTGTATGCGCAATTTCCTAGAGGTAATAAAACAACTAATTAGTATTCAATTTTCATTCAGTTTTGCCAATACTAATTTTAATCAATCACAAAAAACAAAAAACAAAAGCAACCCCCCCCCCCCCAAACCCAAAAAACAAAACAAAACAAAAACGCTCATTCAATGTAAACTTATTTTCATATTAACTTACACTCTTTTATGCATCAGAATTTATTTCAAAAAGAGATTTTAGTGTTTTGTATGCATAGTCCATGTAAGGTAGTGCAATCATTACTTCTAACATTTTCTGCGAGATGAAGAGTGTTTCCGGAAAGATATCATCGTCCTCTTTTTCTTTATCATCTTTTTTAGGTTTAAAAGCCTCAAAGGCCTTAGGCCACTCATCTTCAAACAGCTGGCTGTACATCTCCAGTCTTGTGGAACGGTGTGTGTCACTTAGGTCTGCTATGTCCACCCGTGGTCGAGAAACTCCAGACAAATTTCTGTGACGATCGGGCTCGGGGCTCAATTATTAATGGGATTTAGTATTAGAGGTATGATGGAAGCCAAGGTTAGTCCGGGTGTCGCTAGCGTATATAAGAGTGCATCCGCGGTAAAATTGTCATTCTGTGTTTGGCTGTCGTTAGAGCAGGTAAGGTGGTGTAAAAAGAGTTATAGTGTTAAATACAACTGCCCAGTGTTGTATTGTGTTTGTTTTCTAGCTTGCTATACAGTGGCGTTTTACTGTATATATATATATATATATATATATATATATATATATATATATATATATATATATATATACAAGCGGTGTTTTTTAGTACCTGTCAGCAGCCAGTGTCAGATCAAAGGGACACAGCCGCCTACAGACACAGCATACAGGACAGGTCCCTGAGACACAAACCCCGGACAGATATCCAGGACAAAGCCCTGTCCTAAAGAGATAACTTTTGATTTGTTTTTTTTTTATAATAAAGGGATAGATAACCCTAGACATATATGTAAATAATGACTCGTTTTTTTTGTTTAAATTAGCCTTTGTATTTAATTATAAATCTGATCATTTTTATACATCCCCCAGACCGGCCCAAATCATTGGACCCAGAACACGTTACAAAAATTGGCGGCAGTCATTTTATTTCATTGATATCATTTCATTACATGTATAAGAATGACAGGTTTACAAGCCAATGTTAATTTTTTAGAAAGAAATAATTCGGTTAAATAGAAAGATACATGACTCTGTAATGGGTAGGAATTCTTTTACACGTACTTCTGGCACCCCGAGACACAGACCATCATGAGTACCAGTACCCCGTATGAGTGGCGGAGAGACAGTGTGAGTGGATATGTCAGTGATGATGTTTGTACATGTACGGATGATGATGAGGGTTCTGTACCTAATGTTCGACCTCCCATGCGTGCTCCCAAGACAAGGACGCAAAAGACGGATACAAACCCTGGACAAGCCAGATCCAGAAATTTTATAAAGCCAGCTACATATGATGGGTCAGGTTTGTGGATCGATTATCTGACTCATTTCGAATCGGTATGTCTTTTGAATGAGTGGACAGAGACTGAGAAGGGATTTTACTTGGTTGCATCCCTCTGAGGCCAAGAACAAGGTGTATTAGTAAACCAGCATAGAGAGGGAAGACAGAACTATCGTAAACTTGTTAAAGCCCTACAAGAGAGGTTTGCTCCTTTGAATCAAACTTAGCTATACAGAGCACAGCTCAGAGAAAGAAGAAAGAAGGCATCTGAGAGTTTGTCAGAGATAGGTCAAGACATATATGTAAGAAGTTAGTCTACCCAACTGCTCCTGATGACGTTCGAGAGATACTAGCCACAAAACAATTCTTAGATGGGTTGTACAATTCCGAGATTAAACAGGCGAGACCTATGCATGATACAGAAAGCTGTTGAACTAGAAGCATACTATAACACAATTACTCAATGTGTTCGGATTAAAAAGACTTGTAAGTTTATAGTTTTATTATAAAATCACAGCAAAGGCAAAAACAATGGTACATAAGAAAAGTTCAATGGCTGTCGGTCTCGGAGCTAAGGTGGCGAAAGCTCACATATTCAGTCTAGGAGCTAAGATGGTAAAAAGCTCTCGTAGTCAGTGTTAGAGCTAAGATGTTAAAAGCTATTGATACTCAGTGCGCACATCTTTTGTACAAGAAGCTGCATCATAGGGATCACGTATTTGGTAATAAAAATCAGTAAGATACATTGTCACTAAATTAATATAGTCCGCCCCTCACTGAAGCTCTGTCTCTCATCTCCTTATAGGATACGGCAATGTCCTCTGTTTACATCAACATTGTGTATCTTGCACATTCTTCAGTTAATTAGATGATTGCAGCTTTGCACAAAGTCTGATTGGAAGTGTCAATGTTAGATAACAACACATCTTAAAAACTAATTGTACGTCAAATGAAGACGCTCACTTATTGTATCCAATCTCCCAGAGTTTGTAAACAAGATCATAATTAAGAAGTTATTGTCCGTCGCTCTACACACTGATAGTATCAATTATAATTCAAAACACAATATTTTAAATATTAATAAACTCAATGTACAAAATTAATATATCAATTAAAATTATAATTTGAACGCTCATTGTGTTACAATACAACAGAGAGCCGTCGAATAGATACAGTCAGGGTGATGAGTGAGAATACCGAGAACTCGTCTAAGACCTCGAAACTCGATCATTTCATAGAAACAGTTGAAAAGAACATGCGCTCATTACAGCGTGATATGAGAGAACTGAAACAGTGGAAGTTTCAGTCACAAAGTCAGAAACGTATGCCTCGTCCAAAGACGCATACAGATGATAAAATTCCAACTAGGAAATGCTACAAGTGTGGATCTCAAAAGTAACTGAGAAGAGTTTGCCCACAGCTGAGGAAAGAGCCTGAACAAAAGTATAGGAATAACACTAATTCCAAGAGGGCTGAGCACAATAAGCCTGAAGCATGTTTGAAGAAAGATCATACGATCAAATCATCGGACCCAGAACACGTTACAAAACTTGTAATGATGAGTACTCTGGAGCTGTAAACTCTATAAACGAGAGAGGGGTTTATGTTACTGCCCGTACCCATGGAGAAGATGTATACTTGTTGATTGATACAGGTGCTACAGTATCTACAACTGTCTACAATATGCTCTTTGAATATTGCAAGGACAGGAAATTATGCATTGACTGAAGTCAAGAAAGACGTATTACTAAAGGTGTTGGGGAAAGTTACAGTAGATTCTAAGCTGGGTGACATTGAGCTGCAACATGAGATGATTATAGCTGACATAACTGTAGATAGGATACTAGGTCTTGATTTCCTGGTAAAGCATGAGGCAATTATAAACATGCATAGACATCAAATATCAATCTCAGGGATAGAACACCCTATTCAGCTGGAAGGGTCGGCGAGTTTATATAAGGTAGCCAAGTGATGGTAGAGGAACAGATATGTGCTAGTACGTATGGAATATTTCCGACTAAAGTTGGTTTGATAGAGCCAGCTGAGAAACTTCTCAAGTCATATTCTTGCTTGCTGGCTAAAGCACTTGTCCGGAGACAGGACATGGTGCCCATCCGTATCGTGAATATTTCGGATGATAGTAGAAGCATGTACCCAGGAATTGTTGTAGGGAAATTAACCTCAGTGGATGAGATTGTGTCTTTGATACCTCTAGATGAGAACAGTAATACATTCCATTTGCAAGCGTTGTATAAAAACACTGTTGGTCATTTAGATGAGGAAGACAGGCAAAGAGCCAAACAATTTTTACTGAAGTATGCATCACTGTTTTCCAAGACTGATGAAGACGTTGGACGAACAGCTAAAGTCAGGCACAAAATAGAAACGGGTACAAATGCACCTATTAAGAAGGTATATGGTTCACACACAAATTTATGTGGCTACAACTTTTATGAAATGTAAACGTTTCATATCATCTTAACGTATAAACTTCAATATTTCTTAAAGTCAAATGCATGTTCCAATCAACTTTTGAAATACATCACCTTGCCAAAGTCAATGTGGCTTACAATTATGAACACTTCCTAATGTTTCTTTCAGAATTTTACTTTAAATGCTTGTAGTCCTAATAAACTATTTGTTTAGGATCATGCCACATTTTGGAAGCTATTTATCTTCCGGGCAAGTACGATATATGCAAACAAAAATGGTTTACACACTGTTATTTTTATTTTTAGAAACATAAATAACCGATATTCAGGAAAACACATCTTGTATCGAGAAAAAAAATTCAAAAACTGTTTTACAAAGTGAAACGGCCAACATATGCAAGATAAGCCCCCTTTGCTTTAAAGGGGAATATATTTCGTTTAATACAAACAGAATAATTCCCAAGTACTTGTTGGCAAAATGATCAAAGAAAATTAATCAAGTAATCAATTTGTTCATCCTTGCTCTATTTTTCTCGGATTGGTTAAAACATATGCTCATTTGGATCAAATTTCTATTAATATTTACAAAGGTTTATAACTCATTTCATTCACTGGCTGCATGTGTCATTGATGTCTTTTGTTACACAAAATGATTTAAGTAAACACAGTCTTTCAAAAATGAAATTTATTTGCCAGGAAAACATAAGCCGTCTTTTGTTTTTAATATATGGCACTTTGTGAAAAAAAGTAAGATTCATAAAAAGCTTTTATAAAGCTCTAGATCTTTAATACACAAATTACAAATGTAAATTAGTTATGTTTATCAATACTTATAATTAAATCATTCGAGAGGAAAAAATGGTGATGCAATGAGAGGAAACATTACTCAAAAGCATATTCGTAACTTTCTGAGAAGTTAACAATATATCTATAATAAATATTCAATTTTCATTTAAATATGCTAAGGTTTTATATCTACACCTTTTTTGCAATCACTTGTGTACAAACTATCAGCTTTGAACTTCAATGCAAAATTATATCATCCAATACCTACATATGTATTCACTCTCAAAGCGATATGTTTATTGTGGTCATACATAAAACAAATGACCATCAAATGCTACTTAAACAGTCATAATTAATAATTGAACTCCATAAAGTTATGAAAAAAACACTCATGAAATATGAATTCTTTTTTTACTTCTTGCGTTTCCTCTCCTCTGGTAGGACGTATCCCTTACACACAAGCGGCCCGCTGTCATGAAGCAGAAGAGCAGGCCACACACAGACTTCTACCGTTTTCCCGCGGCGACCATGGAGGGAAAACAAACCTTTGTCGATTTCTTGTCCTCTCTCAGGACTTATAATAACCATAGGAGGATCCTGCATACACATGTACCAACACAACTCTACACATTTTCTTACGTAGGTCAGGGTGCGTAGGTCTTCTCTAATACCTTTATCCGTGACAAGATTTGGAAGTTCGACATTGATGAAAAGCTACAACGTAAAATCAGTTATTTCAATTCAACGCAAACTTTATTATTAATGAAGTGAATATTTTAGAGAATTATTTTATTTACTTTCAATTTTAAATTTAATCATAAATTTGGACAAGTGCATTGTAGTATTCAATTGAATGAAAATTACTGTGGACTTAGTCTTGGCTGAAGTTGCTGCTGCAGCCTTTCGGAACTCTCGGGCGTGACGCTCGATCATTGGGAAGGCTTGGTCGGTCCTGTATTTCCTATCCTCTTCCTCTTCTGGTCCTTTCTCTTCCTCCCCATCAGGTTCATTCCCTCCATCCTTCTCTTCAGGTGCTTTATTCTGAGCCTCCTCTCTTTCAGATGGATCTTGTTTATCCTCCTTTTCCCCATCCTTTGATGTTTCTTCACCAGAGGATTGCTTTATGTTTGATTGTTCCGAAGACTGTCAAAACAGAAAAAAAGGTTTTTTAAATATTTTAATTGAAGGCTTCTTAGTGTTGTAGCATACATTAATAATTTTCCCCTATCAAAGTATTGACCTACATAATTGAAAAACAAGAATCTTTTTCAGCACACTGTAAGTAAATAATAGATCATTTTAATACGAAAGATGATAACATCGACAGTTGTATTTCTGACCTCCAGTAGTTCCTTGTCTTGACCTTTAGAGCTAGCATTATCATCGGTCTTCTCACTGGTTTGACCTTCACTGTTCACTTCTTCATTCGGTACTTCATTCCTATCCAAATTAGGTTCACTAGGATCGGCCATCTTGTCGTCAGAAGTTTGTTCCCCCTTCAGCTTTTTATCAGAAGTTTCCATAGGTTTATCCTCTACGTTCATACTATTATTTAACTCAGTGTCATTATTAATATTGTTACTAGTGTCCTTTTCTGGCTCCTTTTCAGGGTCAGTTACACTAGTATCTTGTTTATTGGGTTTTGGTTGTTCAACTGCTCCCTCTTTACTTGAGTCTTTTGTATCAGTACCAGAGTTTCCTGGTTTATCTTTTTCAGTTTGGTTATCATTTAACTCCCCTGCATCCTTTTCCATTTCTGTACTTTCAGTTGACAACTTTGGTTGTTGGAATAATTCATCCCCTCCTTTTATATCTTCAGAAGGAGTTTTGATGTCTTCGAATTGCTTGTTATCACTGGTATCGTCTGTTTCTTTGCTTTCTTTCTCTTGCACACTCTCATCTGACACCTTCGGTTTTTCACTAGAGTCACCTCCACCATCAGTATGGTTCTCCTCTGCTCTTTCCTCATTCTTTTGTTTTCTTACCTACAAATTATAGCATCAACGTCAAACTCCTCCTTCACATATAAATATTAATGTAAAGCAGAAAAGCAAATGAATGGCTACTAAATATTAATTATACCTTTGATTCCTTCAACCCTATTACGGTAGCAAAACTGTCCTCTAATTCGACTAGTTGTTTCTGTGATTGAGTTTTACAAAATTCGAATATTTCCTGTCATAGAAAATGTCGAATTATTACTCCATGGCAGTCAACATTATATTCATTATTTCTTACATCATAAGTATCAAGATGTATGCTTAAATGATTTTTTTTTGTTTCCTTGGTTTATGCAAGAGAAAATGATCATTACTTTAAGAATATTTTGTCAACATTCGTTATTTTCATTACCTCTTACATGGTAAGGTTATCATGACGTACGCTAAAATAAAATATATGGGTTTTTTTGTTTGATTGGTTTATGTAGGACAGTATGATCATTACTTTAAGCATATTCTGTAAGATAAAGAGTGTATCAGGAAAGATGTCATCATCTTCTTCTTCATCATCTTCATCCTTTTTAGGCTTTAAGGCTTCAAACGCCTCCGACCACTCATCATCAAACAGCTGACTGTACATCTCTCCCAGTCTGGTGGGACGGTGTGTGTCACTCAGGTCCGCGATGTTCGGGTTACCCTCAGTCAGCTGTTGACTGGCAAACTTACTCAGTCTACAAAAACATTCTTAAAAGCTTTAAATTTATGACAATTTTTATTTCATAGTGTATACATGTGAAAAAGACCCCTTCAAAATATTACTTTTTAGTGTAATTGAATTAATTTTATTGCTTTAACTATTGAATTCATTTAAACCTCGTAGAAAGTTCCTCAATTTCCTCCGTCTTTTCCTTTAACTCATTTTGAAGCTTGTAGAAGTTGTGTTTGCTGACAATAACGTTTTTGTCAAGATCTGGGCCCTTAGATAAAAAATAATATCAGTTCATCACAAAAATTAGCAAACGAAACCCCACCGGTATAAAATTTTAGAAAAGGTCATGGTAGTTTTTTCATAATATATGATTTTATATTATATTATCTTACCACTGCTCGACGTGCTAGGTCTAACTGTTTCTCCGCCAAAATACAGCGACCAAAGTCTCTCCAGGCATCAGCAGGTTTTACTCCATATTTTTTCATATCAATGGACAGCAGAAAAGTAAAAAGAGTTCTTTCTTTGAATTCTGATGGAACGTCCTCAGGTTTACTTAGTGTAGAATTGGCCATATTAAAAATGTACTGCAAAAGGAAGTGTCAACAATAAGTATTCACATTTCCACTAATAGAAGCAGAGTCTTCTATGAACATTACTGTGTAGCAAATTTTTGAAATTTGCTCTTAATCTTCCTGATACTGAGATGAAAATTGGCAAGAAAAAACATTATGTAGAATATAGTCAAATTTAGTTTCAACAAATTTATCTCGCGGATGTTCTCTCTGTTATGATCTGGATCTTTAAAGGTAGCATTCCTACTGTTTGAGTTTTTCATATTTGAAAGAATTTTGCAGTCATTTAGTTGCTACTCAGGGATAACATCTTAGAACAGCATGGAAAAGAGCATACAATGTTTTTGCAATAACTTTGTGCTTGAAAATTGCCCTTACAGCATCAGGAAAACTAGACTTAAGGACACTCTCTGAGGTGTAAAAGTGTCTGTAATCATACTCCACAGCAGTCCTAGGAATAACTTCATAGTCCCATTCCTGGTCCAACAATTTCTCTATTGTATTTCTATACTCTTTCTCTTTTTTCTTCTGATATCCAGAGGCAGAACGTGGTCTCTTTGGTATACAATATGGGCATTTTAATGTCAAAGTTTGATGTAGCATTCATTAAAGGTCATTCATAACAAAATTATAAACAAAATCTGTTGTGGAAAAAAATCATAAAAATTATATTTTTCTAAGCTTAAACATTCATTAATCAGTTTATCACCTGGTGTTTAGCATGTCTGGGTTCTGATTGTGAGTATGTTGTTAACGTAATGAACTCTGTTACAGCGTCCATCCATTTTGCTTTCGGCCATCTTTTTGATACATCACTAATAACCTCATATAAAGAAGGTGCCTGACATTTCTCATTTGGAGTTACAGCATTCAGCTGGCTTGGTGGGGCATTCTTCTGTACCTTAAAAATCAAGTTATGAAGGTCACTAGGTAGGTAAGTCATTCTAATGTAACAGAACACTTATATGAAGTACAACTTGTACTTTATTATTTAAAAGCAATCTAATAATATTAAGTTACTAATAAAAAAATGAATATATAGGATGTACATGTGTATAATTCTTTTTCCGCATGAAAATGATTGAATTTCTATATCATTTCTAGCTCAGAGTTCTTTCAAATACTATGTACATGTACAAAATTTAATAGTAGATAATACCGGACATCCTGTCTCTTTTGCCTTCTTAAGGAGGCATTTGTATTCATTCCTAGCCCCTGTAAGCTCTTCGCCTAACTGAAGTTCCTCTTTATAACGTTGACAATTCTCCAGAAAATTTTCTATCGGTTGCTTATCTTGATTCTGAAAAGGAAATGCAAAAGGTGAAGGTAACGAACGGTGAACTATCTAAAAAAAATCTATAAACAATAAAATCTGAACAGGGCACGAACACAGACTCCTGTTTCCAGTGGTGGGATTCAGGGTTGGCAAAAAAAGCTGGAAATACTCATATTTCGCAGGACAGTGGGAAATACTGGTAATTCCCAGGAATTACTGGTATTTCCCGGGAAATACTGGGAAATAAGAAGTAGCTACATATTACATAATTTTTATCATGTTCTTGATTTAAAAAATTCTGGTTTCCTATCATCTCATTCTAAATAATCACAACACAGTATACTCATATACCAGTCATGGGTGTCATCTGTTTCATGCTCGAGTCAGATGTAGTCTATAAAGGTTAATGAAATGAACCCAAAGATCCCATTTGGGTTTTTTAAATGTAACTAAAGAAGGATCTAAGAAAATTGTTTAGAATATGGTGTAAATATCAATCCTAAGAGTCGCCCGCGTGGCGTGGGGCATTGGTTAGAGCTATTGCTCTAGACCCGCGGAGTAAGGAGTTGATCCTTATGTCGCGGGTTCGAATCCCAGTGCGGGACGTGGAGACCGGTCCTTCAGATGAGAACATATAAACCGAGGTCCCGTGCCACAGTGGGTGCTGGCACAAAATGGATCCCTCACTGCTCAATGGCCCTAAGTGCCGACCGGTGGCGTCTCAATATGATTGTAAAATTCTTGAAAGGGACGTTAAACAAAAAACAAACAAACCAATCAATCCTAAAAAGAGGCCTTTCAGAAAAAGTCAAGGAATTATCTCTAAAACAGGAGCACAAAACAGTCCAAAGCAATTGTTAAAACAATATGATTGATTGTAATAACTACACTACTACAGTGTTTATGGATTTATAGTTATAAACTTTATAAGGAGCGAATTAGAAAACCAGTTTTGTTCTTAAAATACAGACAGGGAAACATGTTCTGTTATAAAATTTTATGGATAGGGGACCTGGAGTAGTGTTACACTCTGAATATGTTAAACTGGAGTTTGAGACATTCACTAAAATATGAAGATAACCATCAGTACTCAATCTCGAAAGTCCAATGAAACTAGACAATTTTGGAAAAAGTGAGCATCCCCTGCCGACCGTTCACAACCGCCGTGTGCTCTTTGTCATGATAAAAAAAAAACCCGGAAAAATTCGTAGACAGTTCAGTGTATAAATAATGGCCTACTAATCAGCATGAAAAACGTCAGTCAGCATTTGACTCATTGATAGGTTGTATGTGCTGACAAGGTCATTGTTTCAACCGTAAAGCTTGCGAAATGATGACTTCAAACGAATCTATCGATATCCTTGTCTCATCAACCTGTTTGTCAATAGCTTGCCTCGTTTTAAAAATTGTTCATACATAGAGCATGCTCTTGCGTACCGAATCAACTGAGAGACATTAACCCCATATGCAGTAGATAAGGGCATATTGCTACATAAGTAAGGGAAGTTGACAATTGAAAAATTGAAGTCATCACGTTTATCATAAAGCTTTGTTGTTAGGTTACCATTAATGTCTTTTTCTAGTAAAATATCTAAATATGAAACAGATGTAACAGACTCTGTGGAATCTTTTTTCAAGCTCACTGGAATATATAGAGTCGAAATAGGAAAGGAAGAAACTATTAATTGACAATACGTCGTCGATGTATCGAAATGTCGAGTTGAAGGCCACTGCAAGTGTTTTGATCTTCTCATGTAGAAGTTTTTGAAAAGATTCTGGTTCATATGAATAGAAAAATAGGTCTGCTAATAACGGGGCGCAACTGGTACCCATGGGAATTCCAACAGATTGTTGGGAGATCTGATCTCCAAAAACTACATAGATATTGTCAATCAGAAACTCAAGCATCTTTTTAATATCAACTTCAGAGTACGTGTGTGTACAATCAGAATGCTTTTTAACAAAATAGTTTTGCAAATGACCAATGACAAGGTAAGTATATTTATGAGTTCCATTTTATTATTCATCTTCTGTTTTTTTATTTTTTTTTTTCTGAATGTTGTCTGAATGAGATTGAATGATTTTAAGAAATAAAAAACTTAAACTTTGTATTTCCCAATATTTCCCAGTGTAAAGGAAATTCGTAGTATTTACGGGGACGGGAAATAGCGGTATTTACCACTGGTAATTCCCATCACTGGAATTTCAACCCTGGTGGAAACAGGTGCCTAAGAGTAATCAGTACTTTATGTAAACTAAATAACTTATTAAACCAGAATAATTGTATTAAGTTGAACATGAATGCTTATTCTAGAAGACTAGTTTGACTTGATCCTTTGGTTGATTTCACCAGCACATTTCATACAAACACACTAAGTTCATCAAGTACCAAATGCATAAAAACAGGCATTCTTTCACATTATGTAAAAGAATACAATAATTATAATGCATAGTTACAAAAACAATTACACCACAAGTTAGGACTCTTAAAACTCCTTTTATGTACTAAAACGACACCTTTATTACATTTATAAACAAAGCATTTATAGTCTGTCCCACGACCGGAACGTCACTACTTTTTGCAAGATATCTCAAAATATATAAATACCTTGGCTTTCAACCTAGGTTCGATCGGTAGATTGATTTTTTTCCAAACTTCCTGCATTTATACGAACCCTCGAGGTCAACCAGTGTATTGACACGGCGGCAAATTCAAAGTCTACGGGGATTTAACATGGTAAACTCGTCCATTAGCGTCTAGATTACGGGGCGGGGAACCAGTTTTTGAAGGGAGTAGTCGTTCTTTCCAAAGTAAAATTTCGAAAAATCTGAGAAAATCAAAGGACGTTATTTAAAGTGTTTTTATTAATAATGTGAGTATTTATTTGAATTACAATATATTTTAACACTGTATAACGAGTTTTGTCAAAAACGTCGAGAAAATAGTCCGCGGACGTGTATAATGCAGTACAAGTTGTGGATACAGATGTGACATGGCCATGATGATGCAAGAATGTGTTTTTAAAAACGTAAGTTGATTTATTTGATTTTTTTTTTTTTTGCTGTTGTTGTTTTACTACCTAATGTACACACAAGAAAGAAGAGTTTCCAAATTGTAAGAATATGCCAAATACGCCTGGTATATGTATATTTGGCATTTTTACAGTGCCCCATATACAGAAGTATGTGTTTAAAAAAAAACGTAAAAAGGTACATATGACACAATCAGCTGATTAAACAATTAGGAAAAATGCATTAGAATAACACCAAGATTACATAAAGAAAATAACAGCTGGTAAAAACATTATTTTCAATATATGAAAGTCTATACTTTCTCTTTCAACATTTCATGCTTTTGACAGTGAATCACAATCTACATGATGTAAAATGCATTTTCTATTTACATTTATTTGTAGTGTCAACACCCTGGAGAATCAATATAGAGTTTTCTATATCATGTATATATAACACATATTTTTGGCATTTTTTTTTGTTTGAATTTTTATTGAAAAATGTGTATTTTTTACAAGTTCTAACATATAAAATATACCTTTAGCCCAAAGTTTTGTCAGTTTTACAGGACCGAGTTCTAAGGGTCATTTATGTACATGTATTGTTGTATAGACAACTGTCTTGGTAGATACAGAGTGTTTCAGCAATCATGTCCTGACTTTCCAGTTTAAAATAAAAACAGAAGCAAAAGAGGAAAAAGGGAAAAAAATAAAGAACAAGTCATGTCTATATAATTTCATCAGTATAAACGTTAAGATAAAACTGAATCATTTATTCTGAATACAGACATTTTTCAAACAAAAAATTGACATCAGAGGCAATTTTCCAATTAATGCCATGTACCACATTCAGTGTTCCAAATTGCTGTGTTGGGTTTCTCAGGCAGCAGCTTCATTTTGTCTCCAAGTTCCCATACTGCTCAAATGTGGACTTAATTTGAAAAATCTGTTTCCTAGTACACTGTAGGGTCTCATCTGAGTATTTCTTTTTCAAAACTATTCACTGGTATATGCAATTTTTTGATTGCAATAGTTTAATTAGTGCAACAATATTCATATAGAGATCTTTTAACACCCATGTGCAAGAATAGTTTTACTATTGTAATAAAAAATATATGGTAATTGTATCCATGGCATAATAAATATTTTCTGCTGGGAAACCTACTATGAAAGAGAGTTATGTAAATATTTTTTTATTCAACAAAAATTTTAACTTCTAAATTCAGAACATTTTCAAATTTGATGAAATAGATACCCGTGTATACAGGTATGGCACATTCTCTTGATTCAGCTATGTAGCTTGATTTAACGATGAGGGTAGCAGATCAGAAATCATGGCTATAAAGCAAAAATGATATACATAATAAACCAGTCAGACTATTATAATGTCTAATATCTTCAAATTATCCTGTCTTTTAAATACTGAACAATCAGAATGAAACTTTTAAGCTTAGCACACTTCACGTCCACATTTAACAATCTTTTTCTAATCTCTCGTGTATTTTTTTTTTTTTGTCCCTCAGCAAACTCAGTGCTTTCATTTTTCTCTTTCAATCAAGAGATTTTAACTATAAAATTTACAAGTCATTTTTCTTTGTTCAAAATTAAAAAAAAAAATAATTTCAAGAAACATAATACTATGTAACTTACACAATACGCACAAAAAAGTAATATATCCTGATACAGAAACCTTACATATTTTTGTATATCGTGATACATATAACATTTTAAGCTGTGTCATTTTTTTTTTAGTTTTATCTTCCTATTGCAGTCCAAACTATTTAAAAGACAAGTCATTGATCAAAGAAATGTAATAATAACCAAAGCAAAAATATTTGATGATGCCTTTATTAATTACTAAATAACATTTTTGAAGGTACATGTATAATTAATTGGAGTGCAAAGTTATGATGACCAGACAGTGTGACTTTAAGACATGCATGCATGTAGAAGACTATCTACTCAATTTTTCAAAATAATGCGATTGAAATTCATCTGATGGTGGACTAAACATTCAGGTTTCAGGACATTCTTCTAGACTATAGCTAGTAAGTATTTATATAAATGAAAAAGGTTTTACTCTTCCCATGTGTTCTTCAGGTTGGAACCTGAAATTGAAAATTGACTACATACATGCATTTTTAATATGTATCAATTCATGTTAACATGTAATGCAAGTTCAAGTATAATCATTTGAATTTTCATTATTCCTTTAAATTTCACTTTGTACAGACTTAAAAAGTATTTTCATGCACCAGAATCTTTATGATGGATTAAAATGTGTTTCATCATCATCTTTTTTTCAGGCTCAAAGTATTGGCTGAATGAAAGATTACCTGGTAGTCTGCCAATGGGTTGATCATTGGATGAGCCAGACACCAACCATTTATCACAGAAGTTTTAGTGGAGAGAAACATAAACACACCATCTCAATCTTCATTCATGATCTGTTTCTCACTATGGATTCTGAGTCATGACTTCTTTTTTCAAAAGCATGGACACCAGCAGCATTGGGCACTCAATTTTCATAATCATTTATTCTTCTAAATTTGATCTGATATCTTTAAATAAAGGAAAGACAATTCATTAATCATTTGCAATATTTCCTGTAATCTCACTAAATGTGTTTAAAGTTTGAAGCAATTCTATTTGATAATTTTAAAACAACATATATCTACCGGTAGCTGTTAAACAAGCAGTAATAAAATTTTGAAAACAATTATCTGAGTATGATTAATTACTTTGCCCATTACAGACAGGTAGCTTACAAAACCTGATTGACATCTACTGTGGAATCATCATTGTTTGTGGGGGACCAACATTCTTGGATTTTATCACATGGATCAGCTATACCCATAGATTTATATTTCCACAAATGCTTATTTTAACATTTTAATCAATCCATTAATTCCTTTGATTGTATTTTGGTTAACCTTATTTATGTCCTGTCCACAAAACAGCAAAACTATATGCCTGCCCACAAACACTGACCTCCACAAATTAAAATGATTCCATAGTATTATGCAATTTAGAAAAAATGTGTATCAGGAAGCCATATGTACCAGGAAATGGAATAATGAAGAAACATACTTTGAAAATTTACAAATACATGAGGAAAAACATTTTGCTTGACTGGGAATCAAACCCAGGACCTCAGCATTACAAATACTTGTATACTAATGAGGTATTCTAACAACTAAGCTGCCCAGACTGCTCATGTATCTACAGTCCATATAGCAAAAATTACTTAGGATGTATCTGCAGCTACTTATGGCTGAATTTATTTTATGTACTTGTTTGTTTGTGCTTGTCTATATTCAATATAGTGTTTTTAAAATTTTAGGTGATTTTTTCTAGAATTGCCTACATTTCTTGAGAGACTTCTTGAATTATAGGTAAAAAATGACCATTTTCAAAGTATACTGTGTCTTCACCGGGTAGCTATTTTGGTATCCTGGCCCCGGGATCATGAAACATCTTAAGCTTAAGTAAAATCTTTATGTTGTACTAAAATGTTGTAGAAGTCAAGCAGGCCAAAATTAAACTATTTTACAATATTGTTTTACAAAAGTGTTGTTATTTGCAAAATTAGAGATTAACTCAATAAATGATAAACATTTTATTGGCAATTGAAAATATGACTTAAGTCAAAGTCTGTTTCATGATCCTGCAGGCTGCAATAAAATTGTTTCAAAAATTTTATCTATTGTTTTTCTGAATAAATATTTTTTTTTTATTATATGAGAATCAAGCTAGCAGCTTGCTCTGACTTATATAGAAAGTGTCAATATATATACATGTATAATCTTGTGTGTGTGTGTGTGTGTGTGTGTGTGTGTGTGTGTGTGTGTAAAACTACTGAACTTTCTACCAAAAGAAAAAAATAAGATGATAAAAAAAGAAAAGGTAAAAATTAAAATAAAAAAAGTAGTATATCTTTTACACTTGTGTTATGTAGTTTTTGTGTGTAGGATTGAGTAATTTTTTGCATTCTGTTATATTTGTGGAAACACTAAAAATATATCCAAGGGCCTGGATTTACCTAATGCCGATATTACAGGAAGTTTTCGAAGGGCAAGGTCAAATTCCATTGGTGACGTAGTTTGATGCAGACAACAATAGTTGTTTTGCACCGAGATTCAAAATATAATATTGATTGTGGATTTTACATCTATGTGTTTAAAGTGTTGAAAGTCTAACAAAAACAGGATATACTGTGCAGTTAAGGACATCAATTGTTCACATAGAAGTGATACGATGCCTCTTTTGACTGTGTTTATAACAAACTATAGGGAGTTTGATTTATGTGGAAGGCTAAGGAGTAAAGTAAAGCAGCAATTAATTTTAATAATCTTAATAATATGACTACGCTTGTAAGAAGTTAGATCTCTACGTTTTGGCAATAAAAGCAGTCATGTCACTTGAGCTAAATTTGCAGTTGCCTCGATTGTTTTTAACATGATAATTACAATCTTAGGATATATGAATTGAGTCATACCTCTTTTCTTTATGCAGTGTATAGGCTAGCTGTTTTTAAAAATCTTTGATCCCTTCTGTCTGGCCCTGGGTATGAAAGTTTTGCCGAAGACGTAATTTCTCCTATATATAGGCCTAAATATATACTTGGCAAGTTTCGGGCTTTACAGCTTTTTGGACGTCGATAAGCACAGAGCATTCCCGAACTTGCGTGACGTCATTACCTCACTGACGGCAATGTACGGAAAATTACGAATAATGATGGATTCCCTTCCGAAGTGGCTGCCATTTTGACAATGTTAAATCCCCGTAGACTTTGAATTTGCCGCCGTGTCAATACACTGGTTGACCTCGAGGGTTCGTATAAATGCAGGAAGTTTGGAAAAAAATCAATCTACCGATCGAACCTAGGTTGAAAGTCAAGGTATTTATATATTTTGAGATATCTTGCAAAAAGTAGTGACGTTCCGGTCGTGGGACAGACTATAACTAAATATTTAATCAAAATGCATAGCCTTACTTTAAAGTGGAACAGTATGCAATAATTTTCATTTGTGAGATTCACACTTAGTAAATTTGATTTGTAAAATACTTGTTTTTAGTATCCTGTTCTTTAAGTTTAATACATAAAAAAATTTGATTTTATTTCAAGTCAGCTTGGTTTAGGTCAAATGCTAATTCACCAAGTTCAGGACTCTCACACCATTCTTTTTGGAATGGAGCCGAGGCTGTAAAGATTGGGAACATAGCATCGTTTTGGAAATTTTAAAATAACCTTTTTAATTTAAAATCATGATATCTTGGGTTTCTGGTCTTTATCATCAAGTAATTTTTTTTGTTTTGCAATACAGAGGAATATGAATAACAAGTTTAGTTATTATATTTCCAACTATTTTTTCCTTTAATTTTTGGGAGAATTAACACATTCAATGGAGAAAAAAGGTACCTTTTTGAACTGGGAACGGGACCCTTGAACAGCCCCAATTATAGAATAAGGGGAATTGCTTTTATATCATTTTTGCTGATTAAATAAACACTGAAATATGAATACCTCTAGAAACAGAACGTTAACAACTTGAGCTCTGTCCTTGGTTTCTCCATCCATTGCATCATGAAAAACCTCCTCTTCTTTGTCCTCTTCCTGCAAATAAAGCTTTACTGTGGAATCATTTTTATTCAGGTAAACGAAAATTTCACTTTTTTGTAATAGTTCTGCAAATAAAGCTTTACTGTGGAATCATTTATATTCAAGTAAACCAAAATTTCACTTTTTTGTAATAGTTCTGCAAATAAAGCTTTACTGTGGAGTCATTTTTATTCAGGTAAACAAAATTTCACTTTTTTGTAATACAGTTTCGCGAATCAGTAAGTTCTTTTTTGGGGGGAGGGGGGGGGGGGGAATCCACACACATTAATCCCACACGAACACAGATGATTCAACAGTAATTGGCAAGTTTATACAAATACAAAACACAAATGTATAAACGCCAAAACTATTCTACTTTCATATTTTCATGAAAAAAAAATTCTAATTTTATGCACTATATCCAATTGTGTCTCTCTGTTTACCTGATAATCCTGTGATTTCAGTGATTGGTCCTCGGTGTCTGGGTTTATCTCGGGAGGTAGAGTCTCCGATAACTCGTCCCGATCCTCAGAATCTTCTTCTCTTTCGCCACCTTTTTCTTCTTTATCAAATTTAGGGGGTTTTCCTCTATCTGATTCCTCATCATCTTTTGTTGCCTTTCCATCTTCGGCGAAAACCTGATATACATCGGCGGTGAAAACCTGTAAAAAATAAAATTCGGAGAATAGTTACCCACAGACAAGAAAACAGTAGCTTGGATATATTATTAAAATTTAATAGAAAACATCTGAACTGTGTTTAGAAAATGGACATTTTATTATCATGAGATTCTAACTGTGAATCTGATGTCTTTACCTGTAGTATATACCCTTGCGCGGATCTAGAGAGGGGGTCGGGGGGGTTGTTTGTCCGGACCTCCCCCCTGGAATTTGCAGACTTATTAAATGAATATACTAAACCAACTAAAAGTTACCTTGGACCCCCCCCCCCCCCCCCCCGTAGAAAACGCGGACACCACCCCCACCCCCCACCCCCAACATCGAAAACGCGGATCTGTGTAAAGTTGGTATGAAAATTCATAGGTTTGAAGCTTTAGAAGGTAACGACTACCCCCCCCCCCCCCTTTTTTTTTTTTGTTAAGAATTTTCTAGATTGGATTTTTTGGACTGGAATGGACCCCCCTGGAAAAAATTCCTGGATCCGCGCCTGGTACCGAGTGCTAAACAGACAATTATTTTGCTCTTGCCTACTAACAAGTAAACATTTCTTAACAATACACAATTCTAAAGGTAGATGTAATTATTTGTAGATTTACATAATTCAGCAAACTCTGTGTTTTGCACTAGCTAAAGTATAAAAGAACACTGAATAAAGTTAAAACAGAGAATAACAGTCGACAAATTTTTTGACATACGTCTGGTTTACTGATAAATTTACTTTTCTTCAATCATATTAAGCGATGATTTCGTAAGAAATTGTATCTACAGTGTTTGTATACGGTTTATGTCGAGGCATTAATTCTTTCAATCATTTCATTGTTCTCCTCTATTTTAATAACTCCTAAACCATGACACTCTGTTGTTTTTCTTAAGAAACAAAAATAACATTTGTACATGTAACATGATTAAATCTATAAGTGATGCTGAGAGAACGATTTCCATGTAAATATTCAATGAGTACCTGCTTTTTTGGCTCCGTCTGCTTGGGTGTCAAACCAATAAATTCCGACATGGCTTTTTCCCACTTTGCATATTGACATCTTTTGGAGACTTTACTTATTACATCAAACAGGGATGGTGCCTGGCATCGTCTTTCGTCATTAAAAAGGTTCAGTTCGTATGGACGGGTGGTTTTCTGTATGTAGGAAAAGATCAAAGTACTTATCTATAAGCTATGGCGTTATGATTAATAAATTATGTGAATAATTGCATGTTATTTTTTTATGTTACCAAAGAAAAAAAATATTTTACGAAAAAAGGATCATATGGAATTAATACCAATTTGCTACAGCTATTTTCTACTTCCATTTAGTGTAAAAATAATAGTCAAAACATGTTCCAAGTTGATATTTGGTTTTTTATTCGTTTTTTTCCCGAAGAAATATGTAATAGTGAACTTTGGTGTAAAATACTAGTACAGATATCGGATCAAAATGCTTTGAACTGATATTTTATACAATGTAATGTTTACAAAGTACAGTGTCTAAGGTAAACTTTATTATCAACAATGTAAACTCTCAATTTCTTAATATTCTAGCTACAGTTTATAAGTTTAAGAATGAAACTGGAGATAACTTCTCTGCAAGTTATGATCTGCAGGTCTATAATATGCTTACCCCTTAATTCAAAATCCTACTATGCTTTCTTTCAAACCCTGAGTCTGGTTTAGTTTAAACATGTAAAACTGTTATGTCTCCTATAAATACCCTGTCTGAGTGTACATTAATATACATTTGGTGCTAGGTTAGTGCTGTACAGAAAAACAGGCTCATGGCGAACACGTTTATACATGTAATGAATAGATGCTTATATTGAAGTGATTTTCATTCCTCTTGACTTTAAAATATTATTGAATACTTAACGAATTAGCTGCAGAACTGTAGCTCTCTGGTTGAAAAAAATTCGGACAGACAAACCAGAGAGTTAAGGATCCAAGCGTTGTAAAAAGCGACGATTTTAGGTCGCTCGCTTCGGGTATTATTTCTTGTTATCATGTGCGTTGGCGAGGGAACGCATATAATACAAGGAATAATACCCGAAGCCAGCGACCTAAAGTCGTCGCCTTACATCGAAGGTTTTTACAACGCTTGAGTCTGTAGCTCTCTGGTTTGTCTGTCCGAATTTTCTCAACCAGAAAGCTACAGTTCTGCAGCTATAAACGAATATAAAGAATTACGCTTATAACGAAGCAAAATCGTCTGTCCCTGGCACTTCGTTATAAGCATGTTTTATTGTAATAATATGGGTGTCATACAACACGTCAAGTAATGTAAGATAAGACAATACTTGAGATCCGGTCCTTCCTGCCTTCTTCAGAAGAAATTTATATTCAAGAGAGGCCTCTTCCAGCTCTTTGTCCAACCGAAGTTCCTCTTTATAACGTCGACAATTCGCCAGTAAGTCAGCTATGGGTTTTGCATGAGGATCCTAAGAAGTAATCCATTAGCAATTCTTATCAATATTACGCCATATCTGATTTTATTGGATATCCATAATAAATAACAATATTAAGATTATTTTTCCTTGGACACTATGTGTACATACCTTTTCAATGTCATTCTCACCATTAAAAATTTTTTTAACAAAAAATATTTTTGGAGATAATCAACGTGAACTAAATTCGTCTTAACAATACGTTTCAGACTACTTTGACCATTATGGTGCATGATATAGCTTAGGGATTTGATGTAAGTATATGAAATTTAATGTTTTAAGAAATAAATAGAACCCGGAAATACCTCAATGAATAGGACATAAACTTGACACTCTCGGCCTTCCTTTTTGATTTCCTGTAAAGTTCATTCTATATCAATTTTATATCATCAAAGCACAAAAACATACTTATAAACGAAAATACAATCACACAGCAATACAATTATAGACAAAAGATTCATTCCATCTCCTCTCTCTCTCTCTCTCTCTCTCTCTCTCATGAGTATGTGTGAGTGTGTTTTGAAAGGAAGGATATATAAGAAGTCATGCATTGATAATTTTCTACTCTATTTCTTGTACATGTATAAAATAAGGCTTGAATTTCTCATTTATGAAACGCAAATTTTTCATTTAATGGGCATCTCATGGTTTTGAACTAACTTCCTACCGAAAATAGTATTTAAAAAAATAATTATAACCAAACTTGGAATGAAATCAGAGACTTGCAGCGACAAAAACGTAGAAAGAATGAGGAAAAAGAGCCTATTTGTCCTTTACTCCTTACTGCCTGTGCTTTTAATTGAACACAAATATAATCAGAACGTAATCTTTATTTGTTTTGCCAAACATGCACTTGTGAGATAAAATGTATAATTTTAAGATGAACGGAAATAAATTTTAATTGCATTTAATTGAAGCAAAGTCAAAGTACAAGATACTCGAAGCCTAACGAAAATATTTCTTGTAACCGTACAGTCTGGTTGATATTTAATGAAAACACTTCTTAATGATCCGCCGACCAAAAAACAAGTCTATTCATAAAATAGGGCGACTTTTAATTCTCCTAATTTAAATCGAGGCCAGCCATGTAAAAAGAATAAGTTAAAAACTAAAGTGTCATTGACTTTAATTTTATATCATTATGAAGTCTCTTACTACTCTTTCTCTAACTTCATACAATATTGGAAATGAAATTAATTAAGTTAAAGCACTTTCGTTTTAAATACTTACTTGTTATAATCTGTAGTAAGAAGTAAGTTCTTAAATTAAGCAAAGCATAACACAATTTGTATACTCTGATATTCCGAATATGCCGAAAATAATCACAAAAGGTGATCTTTGAAATAGAATATATAAAATTTAAACTGCGTTTAAACATTTCTATTTTAAGTGCAAAGATCAATGACTTGTCTATCACTGCCGACTGTGTACAATAATATACATCGTCACAGTATTTTTGTACTCAGTAACATGCACACCTGCGAGTATTTATAAGTATATAATTATATAGCACAGATGGTATTGCAGAAACAAAGACATTTTTACCTTCGTTCCACTCATTTTGCGTTTCTTTTCCTGAAACGAACAAACCGAAAGTAGACACTTACAAGTTTATCTACGGAACACTAGTCCTGCTAAAAAAGTTGTTCAACATGGGGGTAGTGCTAAACATAAATGTAACCCTAAGCTTCTTGCTGATTCTCGAATGCTCTATAGATCGCGTTACTTAAGATTTACAAGTGTTACTGGTATTTTTCTCTGTTCATTTTGATTCTGAAGATGCATGTATCATGACATTTTTATTGAGACAGAGAACAATAATTCCCCTAACTTTTCCTAACTTTTCTCCATACTTTTTATGTCGACTTCCTTGTTTTAGTTTATGAGAGTTATCTACCTTCGATCGACTTACCACATACGATAATGATTCACTGGCGGATTTAGAGGGGCGTCCGGGCTGGAACATAATATCACTGGTGGATTTAGAGGGGGCAGCCCCTGCCCCATTTTGTGACCAAAAATATACATATAAGATTTAATTCATCGTTGTTTTTTTTTGTTGTGGTATATTGCATTAATTATACATAAAGTATATCTAAAATAAGTCTAAAAACTGTTCTATAAGACTCAAAACCTGAGAGCTTTCGGGGGCTTCAACACCCACCCTTCCCGATCCCCAAACGGTTGGGCCCCCCTTTTCAAGAATCCTGGATCCGGCACTGAATATGATCTACCTTTCCTAAGAATAGGAAGTGAAAACAAATAACGTAACAGTTTCTTTCAGTTAGTATCAATGCACTTGCTGTAATATGCTGCAAAATCTCACTTGTATTGAAAGTAATCATTTCTTAACCATGTACACCAAAGTAGGCAAAATTGATCATTTCCACATACTACAACACGATTTTTCCATAATAGACGGCCTTTGATATATTTATTGAATATATATATATATATATATATCCTCTAAATGTTACAACAGATTTTGTGGTTTACATATCGGAGGCCGAGCATAAATTACTCTTATTTATTTATTTTTCCCCGCTTTCGCGAAAGCGAGAGGACATTAAATCTAATTCGCCTGTCCGTCTGTCACAAAAACTTTAACCTTGGTCATAACTTTTGACATCGTCGCAAACCACGGCCAAAATGTACGATCCTCTCCCATTCTGGAGAGAGCTACATGCGGACTCTGGACAGTGGCTTGAGACGATGAACTTTTGAATGAGAAGAGAAAGGGCTTTCATATTACACAACTATATTACCTCTGACAAGACCTTTCCAAATGTACTATAATTTTGACCCTGTGACCTTGAAGTTTGACCTACTTGTCAAAAATTAAACATTACTTTTAATTGGTCATATCTTTTGAAAGAGAAAAGATAAGGCTTTCATATTATACATCTATATTACCTGTGACAATAACTTTCTAAATATACTATGATTTTTGATCCTGTGACCTTGAAGTCTGACCTACTTTTCAATAATTTTATATTTCCTTATAATGTTTGATTGAGAAGAGATAGGACTTTCATATTTGACATGTGCATTACCCATGACAAGATGTTTCCGATGATTTGACCCTTAGACCTTGACCTTCATGTTTGACCTTTTTTTTTTTTTTTAAATTTTAACTTTGGTGAATACTTTTAAATGACAAATGATAGGGCGTTCGTGTTTGACACAATATGCCATAAATAATGGCATCCCATCCAGTAAGACACCGAAAGCGGGGGACCACAATTCTTTGATTTTTTTAATTTTTAATTTTAGTGGAACTGAACTTCCTGCAAATGTGTTTGCTGTGAGAATATTGTAGTTAGATAAATATTTTGTTCTTTAAAAAATTCTGATTAGTACTAGAAAGTACCTCTGTTTATGTACTAAATCACCACTGACAGTGCCTGTGAGTACGACGTGTACTGATAAACTACAGAATGTGACTTATCAGCACCATCCGTCCCTGTACTATACATGTATATGATGCACTGACTGTGAGTATATACGTCCTTGTTACACAGACTGACAACATATACATACAGGCACTGAATCTGGTGAGACTGACTCTCTATGACGTCACAACAAACACTGTATCTGCCATCTTCCGGAGGTGACAGTCAATTGAACTCACAGCGATCGCCTGAAAACAGATAATTGTGTGTTTATGACACATTGATCTTCCATTTAGCTGAACAACCCAGCATTTGAATTACAGGAAGGGTGGACTTTAATTTAATGCGGCGAAAAAACCATATTCATACATGTATATATATATATATATATATATATATATATATATATATATATATATATATATATATATATATATATATATATATATATATATATATATATATATATATATTCTTTCTGACAGATTTTTATATTAATTTTACTAAATAAACTCTACGACATGAATATTTTTAAAGGTTCCTAAGTTTTCGACTACATAGACAAACTGGGAAAAAAAAATTGTTTGATCGTCTTCATAACTTTCACTTCTAGCATGTAGAGTTTTAGTACGGTGTTCCATTTCCCAACAGAGTTAACTATATTTGACAATACAGTCTCAATACATTAGATCTATAAGTGAATACAATGGAAGTTTGATTTGTGGTAAAAACTTTTATCTGTTCATTTATTTTGACAAATACCAATTCAGGTACACATTAAATCTTTATGATTTACCATAGAGTTAACCATAGAAAACTATAATAAATATTATTCAACTTGTAAAGCTCACTATAGTAAACTATGGCCTATTTTAGTATCATTTAAAATACACACTTTGATTTAGTACATTTATTATATGTAATATTATGGAACTTTGATTGACTACAGTAAATATATACTTTGATTTATTGTAGTGAAAACTTTGATATCTGGATTGACTAACTTGGTTAACTGTAGCAAAACTTTTTTTTGAATTGACTATAGTTAATTAACTATAGTTTACCATAGTATTTTTTGTTAGATTAGTAAACCATAGTAAACTATAGTTTACCATAGTATTTTTGTCAGATTGCTTGGAACATACAATTAAATTTGGGGGGAAAATGCTGTAAATTCTAAGAATAAGACGTAGGATAAAAATTTATCTCTTTATATATACAATCGCTTCCCTCAGTATTTGTCTAAGAAGCGCATTTGGTATATATACCAAATGCGCTTCTTAGACAAATACTGAGGGAAGCGATTGAAGATAAATATGTGTGTGGTTGGAATGTGGGTGGGAGTACTTTCAATTCTGGTTGTGTTTAGTCTTAAGATTATGCTCTCCTTCTTGTTCCTTTTCTTTTAATGGAAATGCCAATAAAAACAGCATTTTAAGCAGAAAAATTGATTAATACGTGCTAATTAGAATGGATGTGGCCGACATTATATATAGAGGGACCTTTATATTCTAGTTTTATAATAGTCACTTTATTTCAGTGAAAATAAATAATAATGTTACAGTTCAGAACAATGATGAATTGTGTCAATTATACGCGCAGATTTCTCACTTTCTGATGTTTTAAATTCATATCCTGTAACTATCACACATCGCAGATACGTATACCGAGCAGGTACAACGCTAAATTTATCACGATCGAGAAATTCTGACACAAAAATTAAGACATAATGTTCAAGGATTTAAAGTAGTTTTAATAGCCTTGTCTAATCTATTTAAAAAAATCAAAAATTAAAACATGATAAACAAACAAGTTCAAAAATGGGTATACATTGTATACAAATAATCTAAGGGGTGTAGGAACCGCTAATGAGATAGAAGCAAACAATTTTATATAAATTTTCTTGATAAATTACTGTGTCAATTCTTTCTTAGCAAAACCAAAACATTCTCATATATTTCGAATTCATAACTCTCCCCCTTTGGCCTTTAGGGGTGAATTGAAAATTAAAGGCTTTAAATTCTTCCTGAAATTAAAGATAAAACGTATAATCTTATTTTATTAATACTGACTTTCAGAATGAAGCTTTATCTTTTTCTAGGGGTTTCTACAAAATTAGAAAAAAAGAAGTCCTTTTTTATCCTTAAAAAGTAATAATCAAAATACCTTAAATCAATTTCATTAATTACAGATGCAGCGCTTTACTGGTAGATAAAAGTACTGCGTAGATAACACATTAATTTATCAAATATATGTCAAACAGGTCAATTTATTGACGAGATAACGGAGGGGGTATTGGGATACGGGGGTCAGTAAACTTTGTCGCTGTGTGATAAATGTTGTATGTAACACTGACCTAAAGTAGAGATGGCATACAATTGTACAGGTACGCAATAAAGCAGCGGGGGCATATAGATGTACAGGTACACAATAAAGCAAAGAAGGCATGTACAGGTATGCAAGGACATACACATTTACAAGCAGTAGAAGGGGGCATACAAATGTACAGGTACTTATGGAAGTAATGAAATATGAAGATAACGAACAGTATTCAATCTCGAAAGCCCAATGAAACGATACAAATTTGGAGAAGAGCAAACACGGACCTAAAAATTTATAGGTGGGATCAGGTACCATGGAGAAGTGAGCATCCCCTGCCGACCGGTCACACCCGCCGTGTGCTCCTTGTCATGAACGCAAAAAAAACCCCAAAAAACGGAAAAATCCGTCTACAGTTCAGTGTATAAATAATGGCCTAACAATAAGTATGAAAAACGTCAGTCAGCATTTGACTCAATGATAGGTTGTATATGCTGACAAGGTCATTGTATCGACCATAAAACTTGCGAAATGATGACTTCAACTGAGATTGTTGATATCCTTGTGTCATCAACTTGTTTGTCAATAGCTTGCCTCGTTTTAGAAATTGTCCATACGTAGAGCATACTTTTGCGTATCAAATCAACTGAGAGACATAAACCCCATACGTAAATGGGGGTAAACGCATCAACAGGCTACACACAAAACAAAACAAAACAAAACAAAACAAAAACGACGGGGATACAAATCTACAGATTCAAGGGGGCATACATATCTCGAGGACAGCATACAAATTTACAGTTTGTAGGAGGACATAAAATTTAAAGGTTTAGGGGGCATAAAAATCGACAGGTTCGAGGCATTTATACAGATCTACAGGGTCAAAGGTTTTTTTTTTCATATCTAAAGGTTCACTGGGGTCTCACGTTCAAGGAAAGCATATAAATTAACAAGTTGATGGAGGACAAAAAAATCTAAAGGTTTAAGCCATCTGAAGGTTTAGGGGGCATAAAAATCTACAGGTCTAAGGGGAGCTTGCAAAACTACAGGTTTATGTCAAGTCATGCAACGCTACAGGTTCAAAGGGGTATGTAAATCTAAAGTTCAAGGAGAGCATTGAAATCTACAGGTTCAAGTAGGGCATACAAATCCACAGATATATAGGGTTCATACAAAATCTACAGGTTCAAGTAGGGCATACAAATCCACAGGTTCAATGAAGGCATACAAATCCATAGATATATAGGGTTCATACAAAATCTACAGGTTCAAGTAGGGCATACAAATCCACAGGTTCAAGGAGGGCATACAATCCATAGATATATAGGGTTCATAAAAAATCTACATGTTCAAGGAGGGCAGAATAATCTAGAGGTTCAAATCAACAGGTTAAAAGGGGTCATACAAATCTACAGGTTCAAGGGGGTCATACAAATCTACAGGTACGTGTACAAGTGGGCCATACAAATCTACAGGTTCAAGAGTGTCTACAAATCTAAAGGGAACATACATATCTAAAGATACACAAGAGACATTAGGAATATGTTTGAAGCACTAGCCAAACAGGGTGAAATCCTATCTGGGCACACAAAGTCGACATATGATAGTTATATCATACTTTCTGACAGCAAGGCATATTTATAAAAGGTACATTATAAGAAAGAGTACAACATTATACCTAGATTATTTAAATAAGGTATCTAGACAGGATTCAATTCTGTTACTTTTAAATTTTTCAAGTAAGAACAAAGAGTAGTCGAGAGAGAGAGAGAGAGAGAGAGAGAGAGAGAGAGAGAGAGATGAATTTGGGACAGTAAAATTATCGGTGTATTGACAGTGTTTACCTTCATCAAGGTCACTCAGTGGGACGACACGTGTATCTAGATCACTTTAGTGTATAGTGAACATTTCAAGTGATTAGCAAAAGCACTACACATACAGATGATCCATACTTGTAGGTAAATATTCCATTGTGTAAAAAGGGCAGATGAAATGGTATATCTATTCTTAAGAAGGTGAATATGAATGGTGGTAGAAATACATATCCGATCAATTTATTAAAATGGCTTTTCAAAGTACATAATAAATACATGATAGATGAAATTTATCTAGCAGATATAGATGACAATAGGTCAGAGCTTGACACTGTGAATTAGATGCAGCTATACCTGAACATGTAAACCCCTCAGCATATAAGTTGACGTTTTTACTACATGTACAACCAAAAACCTCAGATATAGGGAGAACATCATACTTCACTAATTTATTCCAGTTTTAGCCGTGCCTAGCGTCAGCCAAAACTGCAGGCATAATTTTTTATTTTATATCGCCGGCTTTGTTTTCTCAAAACGCCGTGAAATATTATATCCATTAAAAATGAATAAAAATGATATGCATTCTTTCTTTGGAATTCGGCTACAAACCTTGTAATTTTTTTCATGTTATACTTAATAGAATCTGAGCATGCTAGCATGTGAAATCTAAAACTAACCGCCTTTAAAAAAATCAGTATTACAACAAAAATTTTTGTCAGTGTATTCTTTCATGGGCTTTGTTTCACTACTTACATCTATGTTTTAAAATGTTCAGAGGGAAAACGACGTTCAGGCCACTAACATACATTTTTTTTCTGTAATCATTTATATCTTCTATAACAGAAGAATATAATAAAAGCAACTTGTAGTTCAACATACGTCACGGGAGTCAAAATTGTACAAATCATTGTTGAAAACAGAAATTTTCATTTAAGTTTTTATCAATTTTATAGTTATCGGTCATTATAGATGATTATTCCTCCTAAAAGCAACACAGAGTTATAAATTAATATATCTAAATTCCTTGAATTAAGCGGAATTAAGCAGCGATTACAGGAGGCTATACGTCTAGAACTTCTGTAAGACGAAGTAATATATTTTCTTTATTTATGGTAAGTTTTGGTCACTGACCTTACCGATCATTCAGTAGGCGCCTGTATTGTTAGATCAGATTTAATGTTAAATTTAGATATATATGGTGATATTAATAATTATATGAACGCAGTTTTTCTGCATTGTAACTGTGAGTAAGTGGAATCCCAATAGCTAAAAAAATTAAAGGTTTTATTTCGCTGCATGCACAGCTTCCATGACATTGGTTGTCTTATTCCTTTACCCCCCCCCCCCCCATTTTCCCCCCAAGATAAAAAAAATGAATAGGCACATTTCTGACTCTCGGTGAAAAAAAATGTGTAAAGTATTAATCTCCGAGACATTAATGTGCTTGTGCTATGCAGAAGCCAGGTTGATAGATAAGATACAAGTGTACTAAGTAAATAAAGCCCATGTTTACCAATAAACATCGGATAAACGGTATATATATATCCGACACGTGACTTTTGTCCTTTTCAACCAGTTACTTGTAACTTGATGGTGATACAGGACAGATCATGACCATTGCGTAAGTTTTCATCGGCGCCAGTTCGTTTTAAAATGCCGAGAAAAGATTTAATTAATGTGACACATATATTTCTTTTAAAAGTGATGACATTGAGTTTAATTCTCAAATCTTGGATGACACTACATGACATAGTGTCTGTGTAGCATTCATTGGGGTTAATAAAACGTATCATATAAAAAAAAGAGAAAGGGGAAATAACATTGCATTGTGATTGGATGCAGTGTTTTGTGTAAGGTCAACAGTTACACGCCGAATGCAGGTAAATCTGTGGCAAACCCCCCAGACGGACCGTCGCGACTGACGGCTTGTTTCACGTTAAACAAACGTATTGTTATCTTTCTCGCGTGTTTTCCTCCTTGTTTTGGTTATAAACTGGTTGTTTAAGTGAAAAAGAAAAACCTTGCAAAACAGCACCAATGAGAACAGCACCAGTTAAGGAAACTGTATTTGTTTTCAAACTGGATTAGTTTTTAGAAGGAAAAAAATATTGAGAGAGAGAGAGAGAGAGATTAACAAATAGAGAAAATTTTAAGTCGTTTATATTTATTATGCGAATAAATTTCATCCCTATAGGGAATGAGTCTCTAATATTGCATGTAACATAATGTACATGTACTGTGGCTGGCATCTTAAGATTTAATTGTCCATCAAAAAGATTGACCAAAACATAATATCTTACATGTACTACTGCTACATGTTCATTTATCATAATCACCAATGTTTTATCCTGAATTCCTGGCAGAACCCCGAGCTATAGAACCATCAGGTCGAAACTTTCAGGAAGAATATATTCATCTTTTGATAATTTCGTTTTCGTGTATATTTTGGTGCAGATTATTTTGTTGTAAAAATGATGACGCATTTATAAATAAGTGTAGATCTTTCCCTTTACAGATAAAACATTTTTGATGGTTTAATCACGATTCGACAAGCTAAACAGGAAAAGTTGTACAGGACACAGTTCCCGATACATCTGCACCTAAAGCCCGACGAAGCAGATATCGAAAACAACTTATCATATAAAACAACCTCCCTCTAACAACAACATTGTATTAATGTGTTAAAGAGTTCAGGGGACCCGGTAAAGCAACGTGTTCTTGATAAGGAAACTTTAATACTTCTAGTACATGTAATGTAGAATGGAACCTTTATGATAACAAATACACTTCACGGAAAGAGACCTCTTCCTGCTAGTAACAGCGACATATCCGAGAAGAGTATTGTTATGTCCTGTTTACTTTTAAAAGTATGAAGAATATATTCTCCTCAACTGAAATTCACATTCTGACCGAATTCCACAGATTAAATTTTTATAAATTATAAAGTTATTTTTTAGTAAAATATTGAACGACATATTGCAGAATATATGCCAATTTATAGATATGGTATTTATCATTTCAACCACGTACTTAAAAAACTTGAAAGTTTGCATTGTACAGACAGACTTGGCTGCTATATAGATATAAATATAATTTTACTCCATATCAGATTTGAACAGATTCCTCTGTGTATTGAGGGGATCAGACGCAGATTTCGTTGGCGCGTTTCTCTGGGATTTTCATCTGTTATGAGTCACGTCAAGGTTACGACGTCTGCTTCAGAAATTGTACGGAGGTAAAAACTCGGCCAGCTTTGATCTAAAAACCCAGTTTTAATGAAGCATATACAGTATTTATGAGTAATGTTCATAAGCTTGAAGTTTCTGGAGGAAACAGATTACCTATTTGACATTTTTCTTGTAATAATTACTCTAGCCTTGTTAACGAAGTGCAAAAACAAGGATCACATCTGGATTGACTTTCACTGTGAAGTTGAGGAGATTCTAGATCTCCCAAGAAGTCACAGAAAAAGCTGTTAGTTTTGAGCAAATTAAGCTTCCATGTTTTCATTTTGAAGCTTTATGATAAAAGCATATTCATATCAAGGAGGGTTAGTGTTATTACATTATTACATTCATACATGTATCAATATAGAAATCAAGGAGGGTTAGTGTTATTACATTATTACATTCATACATGTATCAATATAGAAATCAAGGAGGGTTAGTGTTATTACATTATTACATTCATACATGTATCAATATACAAATCAAGTTAGTGTTTTTCACATTTTTATATCAATATACGAATCAAGGAGGGTTAGTATTATTACATTTATATGGAAATATAAATGGTACCTTAACGTAATTTTCTTTTTAAATAAATATAAAATATCTTTCACTCAAGGAGGGTACGTGTTATTACATTATTACATTTATATCAATACAGTAATAAGGAGAGTAAGTGTATTATCTACATATGGATATATTGGATATATAAATGGTACCTTGACGTAATTTTCTTTACATATACCGAAACCATGTACCATACATGATACATGTACATGGGGTACAATAACGTGTAATCATATAATACAGTTGATCAAGTAGAGCAGTGACTATATAGAAACAATAAATTTGTGTAATAACGGTACATAATTGTCATGATGCCCTTAAATTTTCCTTGCATATTTAAAAAAAACCAAAACACTTTAAAATTAATATCCTTTTCGATGTCTAATTAATGTTTGAACCATAAATAAGTTAACAATGGTACATTATAAGGATTCTTTGAACATCAGTTAAATCGAATTTCACAGGCCATTAAGTTGAATTCAGATGAGCTTACTAGTATCTAGGAATACCTTATCTGCAGAGAGGCACAATATTCTCCGTATAAGGAGACATTAGTCATGCAATCGTGTAATGTAAAGTAGTTCCTGTTTTGACATCTCAAATTGTGAACGCTGCTGTTTCGTGTGTTGCAGTTCAAGGACACATAAACTCGGTCCGCTTGGTACTCCATGTACACATTAGACATAAGTAATCTTATTCGTACTTTGCTGACATTTGATTTTTTAGAGTTGACTTATCGATTTTTTGTTCATTATCTTGGGGGTTGACGTTCCCTACGCATTCTTTGTGTGGAATGAATCGACGGAATTTAAAAATCGACCCATTACTAAATGATGATTCCATAAATAGATTCCAATCTCATGTGGGCTGTTCATTAATACAGATAAATACACCAGATCAATCACATATCGGATAATACCATATCTTACGGTAATTAGCGTAACCTTGTCCACTCTCCCAGGGAGAGTGGATGATACAGATCTATATAACATCTAAAGGGTATGACTAAAGTCACTGGAGTACGTAGGTGTTCTTCAACACCTTTCAGAGATATATATGTCGTATAGAATAATCAGTATAATTGATAATCAAATGAGAGAAAATAGGAAACATTATTTTTCCAAGTTTAATGAACAAATATTGCACACATTACATAAACATTAAAAACTGTATTGCACAAATCACACAACATAACAATAAAAAATTAAATTAGAGTCATATCACAGCTTTAGCTTTTGTCTTTGGAATTTGTTACATTCCAGACCCAATGGACCGGATAAAACTGGAATCCTGCACGTACTGGCAACATGCATCTAGTTGACATAGATCTTACGCGCCTCGACGAAGGTTACGGTATTACAGGATCACAATATATACCTCCATATAATTCATGTAAACAAGTCAGGGTGTGAATGTCTGAAGACAACTTGCTGTCATTCAATGACAGCTTCACACTACAGTCTGTAAACATGTTGATAAACAGAATCTGCAGAAGGCAAGTAAATAAACGTCTCACTGACCGAGTTCACTCAAAGAGGTCACACGAGGTCAGCTTTCCTCTTCTTCTGCGAGAGTGGGCATCAGAGGCATACGGGGGATCACGGGGGACAGGCTCGGGGAGGGGTGACCGGATGTAGGGGAACCCTGGGAAACACTCGGACGTAACACCTCTGTCCAATCCTCGGCCTCTGTCGCGTTTCGCGCCTGAAATGTGTATCCGGTCCCCTCCACGTTATCTGGGACCATAAGGAATTCACATTCCCTCGTCTCTGTTCTTATCACCGTGGAATTCTTCAAGTTCACAAAGATGCCTTTGTTCGTGAATTTGCAGTCTCTATTGACGATTGCGTAATGTTCAAAGCAGCTCTGATACACCCTAACGTGTACCGGCACCCTCACTGATCTACCCTGATGTGACTGAATCAACAATAAATTCCCCGATTTCACTTCTAGTCCATCGTCTTTCCTTTTGATAGGAATGCCATTACATACACAAGACTGCATTCCTACGACCATTTTCATAATGTCACTGTATCATATAACTTCAACAATCCCACCATACAATTATTATTTCTGTAGTATTTAAATCGAGCGAGGCTTATATAGCAGACCTCTGACTCACTTTGACCTTATGACACATCTGAGCAGATCGTCTAGACCAATCAGAAGGAAGCAGGGACGGCTTAATCCGTTTGACTGACATTATTCACAGCCATATGTTGTTGTTGTTTACAAGTGCATGTGTTTACTATGTTTCCATGTCGGTGAAGCGATTTAACGCATATCACCTGAGATTTATGCAGGTAGTAATTCTATTGTCAGATTATTTACTAGCGGACAGATCCTAATGTTTGTTACTGTGGGGAGTTGCAAACTCTTTGACCCCACGCGTGTAATCATTGTCCTGAGAGTTTTCTCGTGGCTTAGTACTCAGTGACACCAAAATTGTGTGTTGAAAAGGAAGAAATAAAAATGTTGAACACGAGAAAAATGCATACTATGGTGTTCTACGTAAGAAGGTTACAGACAGGAACAAATTTAAAATACATGTAACAATATCAGGGCACTTGTACTATAAAGGTACTAAATGCTTTCTTTCCTCTCTCCTTCACTCTGGTATGACTGGGGGGGGGGTGATGATGTCCCATTTCATTGTTATATCAACTTTTAGATTTGTAACTGAAAATAGCTTTCTTTAAAATGTTCGGCTTTCAGCTAAAATATAAAGATTATTAAAACCTTTCAAAGGCCATATTTTTTCTTGTCTGAAATGTCACAGAACTGCCATTGACAGTTCTAAATCTTTTAATAAGGAATTTATAATTTAATTAAGTCAATGATCATTCACTTTCGATGCCTTTAATTTTTTTAATAAATCAGGAGGAGGCAAGTTATAAATATAAACTGGAGAAATAAAAGTCCAAACAAAAATACCCTTGTTCTGTCATTCTCCGTGTCCTCGTGTAGAAATCACGATTTCGATTTTTCCCCTCATGGTATATGGTTAGAGTTCTAGTTATCAGCATGTCTTTCATAAAATGCTGTTTCTCCTGATTAATTAAAATGTATTTTTTTGTACGTATTAATTCTGTTATAGCACCCCCTTCCCCCTCTCCCTCTCTCTCTGAGGAAATATACATGAAGGAATTAAATATTGCTTTTCCCTTTTGCATACTTTTGGCCAATTGCACAAAAGATAATCTAAAATATTAAATAACAACCTTAAATTTTGCAATCACTTTTTTTTAAATTCCTTATATGAAGTTTGTATTTCCTTATTTTACAAGTAACGAAAAAAAAAAAAACCCAGAGGGAAATAAAACAATAATTAAAAAAAAAGACTTCTTGTGTCGACCCACAGTTAACACAGGATCTGATTATATTCATAACTAACGTCCGTTTTGCACTGGTCTGGCAGTGGTGTCCATCTTTATCTGTTTTCTATTTGCCTGTTCATGACTTGCACTTATTTCCCCCTCTCTCTCTCTCCTGGAGTAAATAATATCATTGCCCTGTCTTTGCCCTTTAGTTCCTGCTGGATCTATACTCTGTGTATATAGACTACATCTCAGTTCTGCTTCTTTAACGTCAGTAGTGGAATTTATAACAATCACTTTTAGCATAATTTTCTGTTCTAAATTAGATGAAATATTATCTCCTAAGTTTATTCAGGTGTTACAAATATGCAAAGATAAGCACTTAAATCTATAGCCCTGTTATGATTTCTGCTCTGAAGACACCATATTAAAAAACTATTAAGTATACTGTAAATGACATAGATATACAAAGTTTAAATTGAATTTCTTTGAGATGGGACATCATTAGGAAACTCAGGAGAGAATGTCCAGCTTCTGGATAAAGTCACAGTGCCCCCACCCCTACCCCCCTTCCCTCCTCATCTGCTGCGCTCTAGTGGGAACCTTAAACATTACCCGGGTAAAGGCACTACAGTATATGCTTTGATGAACCCTTATACCAGAGATTCCCTATTGCCTGTAATAAATTAATTTTGGACTTATAGGATTGACTGGAAAATAATGTCGGTCACATATAGAATGCAACACGTGCGTCTTGTGCATTCACTGCTTTCTGGATCCGCCCGGTGTCTGTTTCCTGAAGTGCAGTCGAGCGATGCGAGATTTGTTGATTCTCAATTTCTGAGCCAATTTTTCTTCTTTTTGATGGTTAACCAATCTCTAAGCTGCAGAAACAGAAACTATTTATCCTATGACAAACTTTTGGATTTCATGTTTTTTATTGCCAGGAAAAGTTGCTCAGTGCGAGTGTATTAAAAAAAAACAACAACTGTAAACACGGAAAATTAAGCTGATTAGGAAATAGACCTGTCCCTTACATCTGTTTTTTTTTTCTGTAGGACTTTTATAAACAGATTCCTTGTAATAATCCTTTTATTTGTTTCAATCATCCCTGCTTCCTTTTTTCATAATAATATTAATTATAAGTATATGGTCATGAATATTATAGAAAGTACTTAAGGAACACTAAATATACTTAGTATTCGACAGCTTTGCATGTTTTTTTTTCTTTTTTTTTTGTTTGTTTTTGTTTTGTTTTTTGGTGTATATGCGTCACTTATGCCAACTAATTTTTATCTGGCATTATATAGGTTATATTACAATGTACTGTTGGTACATCATATGTAATTTACACATGATGTACTCTATTAAAAAAGATTCGCGACATTTACTGGCTCTAAGAATCAGTTTGTCTATTTGTTGTATAAATGAACTACGTCAACAATGGACCCTGGCAAAATTGAATTTTAATTATCAAAGATTTCGAAAATATAAGCACGGGCACAGATTCACGTGCATCTATGTTCAACACCGAGTGCACTAAATATTTTGTTTTCCATATGTTTTTTCTTTTATACCTGGACATTTTTAAACTGTTCTTCCCAGCCGTTTGATTCGTTCCTGCGACTATTAAATAAGATAAAAACATCGGATCATCCCCCTGTTATCTCTATTACCGAATGTTGGCATGTAGAGCTGAGAGAACAGAACGCCCTGCCATAACGGAGATTGTCTGGAGATATAATTTTACGATCCAAGGGCGAAGGTTGTCTCGATATTCCCACAAAAATGGGTCAAAACTCGCAACAAACGCATCACAACTTTACTATGGCGCACTTGAGAAGAGGTTAAAAAAATAATTTAAAAAAAAATGTAGTAAATAGTACCGTCCATCCCCTGTAGTAGATCACTAACGATGCCACCCCCCCCCCCCCACCCCACCCCACCCCGACATTGGAATATACAACAATGTTATTGTTAATGTATTTTGGCAGAAAAAATATAATTGAATTATATCTTGTTTTCACATAAGCTCGCGGCAAATACATTTATTCTGATTGAATTGTGTAAAGATGATGGGTTTTTTTTTTTTAAATTCTAAAATTGTTTACTTTTGCTTTATACAACACGTTACATTCTATATTCAGTTAGTTTATTTACCAATTAAGGGCCCTCATGGGGCAAAAAGAAAGTACATTGTAAATTAACATTTATATATAGTCATATACATGTAATACAATATACAATCATATATACATATATATGTAGTTACATGTTTTTCCACTAATTGTTTTTATTCAATTATGAAAAAAATCCACCCCCCTTTTTTGTAAAAGATCTCAAAATATAAAGATAACATTGCCTATAAACAGTTGACTATCATGATATATACTTAACAAAATTATTCAATTGTATTACAGTATGTATATTTTTAGGAAGAGTATGTGTTATCTTCTCTTTAAATAAGAAAATGTTGAGATAATTTTATTTTTATTTGATAGATTATGCTTTCTTTGTTTAAAATCTCATACAACAGTATTGTTTGTAAAAATTGAAAACATAAAATAAAACAGTTTGTTTTAAGTGTTTTTGTTCATTTCTGTAAATAGCAATACATATAGTACATAAATCTTGAACAGTTTAACAAAATCCAGATACTCATTGTATAAAGTGGAAGAGTTACCTCTCTTACTTTAGTCATCACGTAGGCGTGATTACTAACTTGAGTTCTACGGAACTTGAGGACATGATGACAAGGGGTAGATGATCACTGATTAGTTCCCCGGGGGTGAGGTTTTAACGACGCCCTACCCTCATGTCTGACAAACTCTTTTTAACGAATTCAAAAATAACAGCTAAAAGACAAGAAGATTTGTAGCATAAATCTCGAAAGATGTACTGCGTCAGAGAATTTGAATTTTAAAGACAATTTACCCTGAATAAAAAATCAGAATTTTTTTCCAGACGTAGTGTGATATTATAGAACGAAACCTTTAGAGTTTCAGCAGCAATAATTGAATGTTATGAATACCTGCAGATCTGTTGATCGATGGTCCGTAAAAAGAAAATTGGAAAATACAGTTCTATTGTCTCAACCCTTTAATGATAAAATATATTGAAGTATGGTAGGATGAAAATCGTATGAATGAAACAAGAAACGTTCTGTAAGCTGTTTTTGACAGCTGTTTTCGTCAGAATGTATGTCAGTATCGGTCTACATACATATTAACCTGTCATAACACGAGAACCTTGAAAATGGAGATCTTCACCATCATTCTCAGTCGTCAAACACGTCACTAACGGAGTTCTGTAAGCAGGTGACGGCCATACAGGTGTGAAATATTGGGACGGTGTGAAATGATGGCGTGTTCATCAACAATAAACATCAACAATTATCAACAAAACACAACCGATAAATTGTGATAATTCTATTGAAAAAAATATAAAGACTATCCTTTTTCTGTAAATTTAATGTAGTCTCGGTTTTGTTCCCCGTTTTTTTTTTTTCAAAGAAGGAAAAAAAAAATGAGGACATTTTATTTCAATTTCGATCAAAAAAAAAATAAATAAATAAATAAAGCGGGACGGGAATCTCCTCCATCGATATTCAACACACAAGGACCATCCTAATTCACGTACAAAATTAATGTAAATTTCCATCGCATGTGCTGGACTTGATGATTAAATTATTTTTTTTATTTTACAAAATCTTAATTATAATAACAGTGTATATTGATTTTGTCCCCTTTCGTATTGATAAGTGAAGAATTTTGTTTTTGTTTTGCAATGCGAAATATTTCATGCCATATTGGCACCCCTAAACATTGTGAAGACTTGAACGGTCAAGTAGCTATGTGCACTTTAATCCATTAATCCCGGTTCAATATCTGTTAGTACATGTATTAACTGAGATATAATCGTTGTTTTTGTTGATACGTAAACGTAATGTCTTTTATGTGATCAGATTTTATATCAAATAATTAAAACACAACCGTGAATCTCAGTAATTTAAACCTTAATGTCGTAGATTCACAGTCTAATATACTAATTATACCTATTTATTCATAGAGAATAATCATATCAATGAGTGTGATTTGGAGAAAGGTAATGTATATTATACTACGTAATATGAGGTGTTTTCTTGATGATGGAAAAATCAGAGAAGTAGGCTACTACGTACAATTCTGTGTCATCCCTAAGTGTTTTTGTGTGCACAACAAAGCTATTTTTGTTAAGGAAGAAACATTCATATATTTTTTTTGTTTAGATCAAACATGTACAAGGAAATATTTCCTTGGTAGCTGTATCGTCATATGTTAGCAGTATTTACGTATACTGCTTGTTAAATTTAAAAAAAAATGAATTAGTTAAAAAAAAAAAAATCTATATTTCGATGTTATCCATCCTTTAAAAAAAACTCCGGGAATATGAACATCGCAATTGTTCTAGGGGTTGATGTGTAAATTTGAGGTTAATGAATACCTTCGGTGTAAAATTAAAAACTCTGCCAAATATTTTTCCTTTTATAGTATACATTGCAAGTTAAACACAGTATTTAATACCATGAATAACACTTCAGATGATTAATAACACTTGTAAGAGTCCATCGATGGCAGAAATAGGCATGAAACATGATAAGCATGTGTGTCCTTGGGTGTACCAAATACCCTCTCAATGTAAATCAAAACGGAATGCTTCCGGTCACCACCATATTTAAACAGTAAATTTACATACTCGACGTGATTCCCACTCCCACGGATTTGACAATTTCATTCATAAAATTCAGACGGCGACCTGTGAATATTTAAATGTCTGCCTCGATGCCTTACCTGATCATTTAAATAAAGGAACAAACCTTCCCATGACGTCACAGTATCACGAAATTTTTGTTGTTTTTGACATGATAAGCTTTTAGAAGGTCAAAAATTCAAAATAAACCAAATTGCATTTGCGTGATTTTTGAAATAGAAAAAAATATCTAAATTGCCTTTCCTCCACGTCGACAGATGGAAACGAATGCAGTATAATCATTCAGATAGGCAATATTTGTCATTGTTATTCAAAAATGCACCGAATGCTTAGCTTGTAGCGAAATAAATGCAAAAGAGTATTTAAGTATGTGTGACCTGATGAGCTTATTCCTTCACCCTCATAATAGAGTATTGCTATAATCTTTAAATAAAAATATGAAAACGAAAAAATATAGGCGGACGGTAGAGGTTAGGTGATCTGGTAGTTCATTTATGTAGAAGAAGAAGAGACTCGGGCCTAGGAATGATCCCTGGGGCACTCCAGATCAGACTCTTCCCCTTCAACCACCACTGTCTGGCTTCTGTTTGAAAGGAAAACTTCTATCCAACGATGTGAGTTTCCTCTGAATCCATAGTAATGTAGCTTATGAAGAAGTAAGCTAAGGGACACTTTATCAAAGGCTTTAGAAAAATCTAGGATAAGCAGATCAGTTTGCTTTCCATTTTTTAGATGTTTAGTTAAGTCATCCACACATTCTAGCAACTGTGTTTCGCATGAACTTTTACTTCTGAATCCATGCTGGAGTGGATACAAGATGTTATTCTTTTCTGCACGTATTCATGTATTTAGTTCAAGCTTTTTACATTTTAAAACTTTTGCTTTCGTTGAATTATATTTGATTTTAATTAAATGACCATGACATATCAGGATTTTCGAAGTCGGTTGATTATCCCCTTTAGAAATTGATAATGACATCTCACTAATTATCAGATCTTCAAGATAGACAATTAATCAGACAAAACTAGTGTACTTTACGTCATATTAATCTAAATCTTTGTTTTGGATAAATCTCATTTTCGCAGGAAAACAGAGACATCCTTGATGTGAAGAAGCATTATTAACAGCTGGAGATGAGTTGTAATTTCTATACAATCATTGAAGGTAATGACCAGGTAAGGAATAATCTAATACACTAACCCTATTTACTATACAGTTATATAATTCCAGTATTATCCTTTACATAATTCCACCACCTCTACTGACCCTCTAACATTCTCTTTCCAAAAAAAATCTTCAGCTAAATAGTTATATGAGGGAAAATAATTATATAACTAGCATTTTTTTGTTTTTATTGTGTAAAAACATGCATAGAAATAATAAATATTGTAGAGGTATTAATGTACCAATATTAGCCGTTTGTAAATGTAGCTTTTGTTAATTTAAGTACATGTAAATAGACTTTAGAAATGCATAACAATTCATCCATTCAAGGGCCCCGATGATACGAATTTATAGTATAACGAAAAATTTGTTTCCATAATTCAAATTCATAAGAGAAAGAAAATGTGTTTGAAAAAAAGAACTGATGTTGTATAGAGTAAAAGATGAGTGTTTTATTCCTGCACTTACAATGCACCATCAAAAGTTACCTGGTACTTTACAGAAATCTGTAGAGATTAGAAATCAGTCTGTACCTGTTGGAGTTGGTGCTCATCTGATAACGTCAATTGAGGATCTTTAATGTGTGCATGTACTTTACCTGAAGTCGGTCATAGATATGAATGGCACGTTACTCTTAAATTTGGGGTGTGTTTACACACAAAGACCATGTTCTTAAAACCTAACCCTCATCGATCACTGTTCGTTATCTTCACCCTTTTCATGTAAAGAGTATTGGATTTTTTAAATAGATCACTCAATGAACTTTACGTTTTACCTCGGATACAGAACTTTTCCTAACTTTTTTAGGATTGGTCTTCCTAAGAAGAAATGCCTGAAAATAGGGTTATCTGAAGACATAATTATCATAGACCACTGACTTTTATGAATGTAAATGCATATCTATTGTATTTGTGAGTTGGGCCCCTTATTTGCTCCACCTTTCATACAATATTGGTTTAAATAGCCAGCTGACTGTATCAAATACTTTATGATAAGATATTCAGCTAGAGTGCTATTCTTAGAGAAAACAGACAATATAACATTTTCATAACAGGCGTATTAACATGAAAAAGAGAAGATAACGAACAGTGATCGATAAAAAAAAATCTACAATACAAATCTGAGAACAGAGCATAAAACACAGACCTTTAATATTTCAGAGGTGAGATAAGGTGTCGAGAAAGAGTAAGTGTCCCCTGTTAGCCATTCACATTAGCCTTGCGCCCTATGCATTGATCAGGTAGATGGAATATTCCGAAGTAAAATTTAGTATAAAAACAATTTAATTTAAAAAAAATTCGTATGAAAAACCTGAACCAAAATACGACCCAATGATCGGTTATATTTGCTAACAAGGTCATTATAATGACCAGAGAATTCTTTAAATGAGATGGTTGAAATCCCTGTAACATTAACTTATCTGTCAGTAGACTGCCTCGGTTTAAAATCGTTCAAACTCGAAGCATACTCTTGAGTATCGAATACGTTAAGGACGCAAACACCATGCAGGCGATAGAGGAATATATTACTACAGAAATAATGAAAATTGACGCTGGAAAGCTGAAGTGGTCCTGTTTGTCATACAGTTAAGTTGTTTGTTGGCCCTTATAGTCAGCAAAACATCCAAAAATGAAACAGATGTGGCAGACTCTGTGGTATCTATTAGTTAGAGTTCACTGGGATATATTGTGTTGACATACGAATGAAAGTAACTATAGTGTATAGATAAAACGTTGTCGATGTATCTGAATGTTGAAGGCCACGGCAAGTGATTTCTTCTTTTCCTCATGTAGAAGTTATTGAATAATTACTGTTTCAGAGGAATATAAAAACAGGCCGGCTAATAAAGGAACACAATAAGTGCCTATCGAAATTCCCACAATCTGTTGGAAAACCTGGTGTCTGAAGACTACATAGATGTTTCAATGAAGTACACCATCATTCTTTTAACATCAACTTCAGAATACTTGTGTGTAGAATCAGAGTGGTTTTTAATTTTTAAATTACTATCAAGTTACTTGAAACATAAAGATAACGAACACTAATCAAGCTAAAAAGTCCATTAAAACAATACAAAATTGGAGCAGAGTAAATATGGACCTCTAGAAACATCAGAGTGGGATCACGTGCCATGGAGGAGTAAGCATTCCCTGCAGACCGGTCATACCCGCCGTGTGCTTCTTGTCATGATCGGATACACGGAAAAATACGTTGACAGTTCAATGTGAAAACAATGGCCTAACAATTTGTGTTAAAAACGTTAGTCAGCATTCGACTTAATGATAGATTGTATTTGTTGATAAAGTCATTATATCGTAGAATTTGCGAAAATTTGAATTTAAATGAGACAGTTGATATTCTTGTTTCACCAACTTATTTGTCAATAGCTTGCCACGTTTTAGGTATTGTTCGTACGTAGAGCATGCTCTTGCGTATCGAATCAACTGCGAGACATAAACTCCATATGCAGGTGATAATGGTATATTGCTGTATTGCCATATCAATTGTGAAGCCATTAAAACGATACAAATCGGGAGCAGAGCAAATACAGACCTCTTAAAACAACAAAGGTGATATCATATGCCATGGAGGAGTAAGCATCCTCTTTCGACCAGTCACACCCGCCCTGTGCTCATTGCCATGATCGGGCACATGAAAAAAAAAACGTTGACAATTCAGTGTGCAAAATAATGGCCTAACAATAAGTTTGAAAAACTTTAGTCAGCATTCTTTTCATGATAGATTTTATTTGCTGACAAGGTCATTGTATCAACCATAGAACTTGAAAATGATGAATTTATACGAGACCGTTGATAATATTGTTTCATCAACTGGTTTGTTAATATCTTGCCTCGTTTTAGAAATTGTTTGCACGTGGAGCATGCTCTTGCGTATCGAGTCAACTGGGAGATTTAAAACCCATTTGCCGGTGCTAAGGGTATATTGCTACATAGTAAGGAAAGTTTACGATAGAAATACTTAAGTCATCACATTTATCATAAAGTTTTGTCGTTAGATTACCATTAACGTCATTTTCAAGTAAGATATCTAAATATGAAAACAGATGTGTCAGACTATGTGGTATCTTTTATTTCAAGTTCACTGGGATATATGTACGTATGACGGGAGGTAACTATTGTTAATTGATAAAACATCATCGGTATATCTGAGTGTCGAGTTGAGAGCCTCAGTAAGTGTTTTCTTTTTCCCATGTATAAGCCTTTAATGAATTCTGCTTCATATAAATACAGAATTAGGTCTGCTAATAACGGGGTGCAATTGGTACCCATGGAAATTCCGACATATTGTTGGAAGACGTGATCTCCCAATACTACATAGATATTGTCAATCAGAAACTCAAGCATCTTTTTTATATCTACTTCAGAGCACTTTTGTGTACAATCAGAATGTTTTTTAACAAAATAATTTTGCAAATGAACAATGACATAGTATATTTACGAGTTCCATTTTTATTGAAAAAACCCCCCACCTATCTAAGATGTGATTAAGTCATATACTGACTGATATTTTTCATACTAATTGTTAAGCCATTGTTTACACACTAAAATTTCTGATTTTTCCTTTTTTTCCCGATCATGACAAGGAACACACGCGGGTGTGACGGGTCGGCAGGGGATGCTCACTCCTCCATGGCACCTGATCCCACCTCTGATGTTTTTGGAGGTTTTTTGTAGCTTTGCTCCCGATTTGTATTGTTTTAATGGACTCTGAGCTTGAATACTGTTCGTGATCTCCATATTTTTGATGTCAAAAAGCATGAACTTTGATTTATCGTGGGGAATGATTGTATATAAAGTGTTGAAAAGTCATACATTTTGATGTTATTGATTTTGGTAAAAAAAAAATCGTGATTTCAAACTAGTATTGAAGTATCCACATGTGATTTACACCACTTCTCGAATATATTGCTGTTAAGTACTCCTGAAGTTTCCACTTCACTGCTGTTAATATTTTAGTGGGGAATGAAGAAAGAGACTTAGTAGAACATTTACTGGAACCCACTATGCATCTTTGTTTGTAAGGATTTGTTTATTTAGGTTCAGGAATCCAGTATATATATGGTAATTAAATTCATTTTGACTGTTGGGAATATTAAAAAAATATTAAAAACTGACATTTATTTTGAAGAATTTCCTCCTTAGAAAGGGAGCTATGGGTATAAGTTGGATTACCACATGCAGAAATAAATCCCAGTTCCTCTAAAGTACAATTTAAATAATGAGCCTTAAAAACAAAGACAATGTTGTTACTTGCTTTGTCAGCTGTGACCAGTACATAGTGATCGTGTAATCTATCTCATCATTTTATACTAATGTTAATATTTACTACGGTATACTTGATCAGTTAGGAGGATCTTACTGCGGGTATGGGATGTTTACTCCTCTGGTATCTCCAGAGTGCATGTTCTTGCCGTGTACACTTTTTATATTAAAATATGAAGATATAACTAACACTTATCACGCTCAAAAGTCCATTGAAAGACATATTGGCGATTTTTGAAATAGATGTCAATTTGTTATCGTCAACTATTTCTTACAGTGTACCAAGTTTCTTAAAATGAATCAAAGGAGCAATATCATTCTGAATTTTTTTTTCTTATCGATGGACTATATTAACAAGACTTTAATTAATTCGTATATAAATTTTCATATCAGAGAGAGCTACCTTAATTATTTTAGGATTTGTGTCCAATCTCATCGACGTATTGAAAATGAAATACGTTCAAAACAATCTCATAGACTAGGTCAAGGGGATGTTTTGATACAACTTCCATTAAAAAGATAGTTGAGTTTCTGATTGACAATATCTATGTGGTTTTTGGAGAAGATGTCTTCCAACAATCTATTGGAATTCCAATGGGTACACCTGTACCAATTGCGCCCCGTTATTAGCAGACCTTTTTTTGTATTCATACGAAGCAGAATTTTTCCAAAATCTTGTACGTGAAAAGACGAAAACACTTTCTGTGGCCTTCAACTCGACATTTAGATATATCGACGACGTATTGTCAATTAACAGTGGCTATTTCCATTCTTATGTCGATACGATATATCCTGGTGAACTTGAGATAAAAGATACCACAGAGTCTGACGCATCTGTGAAGTATATGGAGATAACGAACAGTATTCAAGCTCAAAAGTCCATTATACAATACAAAATAGGAGCAGAGCAAACACGGACCTCCAAACACCAGAGGTGGGATCAGGTGCCATGGAGTAGTGAGCATCCTCTGCCGACCGGTCACACCCGCCGTGTGCTCCTTGTCATGATCGGGAAATAACGGAAAAATCCGTCGACAATTCAGTGTGTAAATAATGGCCTAACAATTAGTATGAAAAACGTCAGTCAGCATTTGACTCAATGATAAATCAACTTATTTGTCAATAATTTACCTCGTTTTAGAAATTGTACATACGTAGAGCATGCTCTTGCGTATCGAATCAACTGAGAAATATATACCCCGTATGCAGGTGATGAAGGTATATTGCTGCATGTTTCATATTTGGATATTTTACTTGAAAAAGACCTTAATGGTAATCTAACAACCAAGCTTTATGATAAACGTGATGACTTTAACTTTTCAATCGTCAACTTCCCTTACTTATGCAGCAATATACCTTCATCACCTGCATACGGGGTATATATCTCTCAGTTGATTCGATGCGTATGTACAATTTCTGAAACGAGGTAAATTATTGACAAATAAGTTGATGAAACAAGAATATCAGCTGTCTCGTTTAAAGTCATCATTTCGTAAGTTCTATGGTCGATTCAATGACCTTGTCAGCAAATACAATTTATTATTGAGTCAAATGCTGACTGACGTTTTTCATACTAATTGTTAGGCCATTATTTACACACTGAATCGTCGACGGATTTTTCCGTTATTTCCTTATCATGACAAGGAGCACATGGCGGGTGTGACCGGTCGGCAGGGTATGCTCACTCTTCCATGGCACCTGATCTCACCTCTGATGTTTTGGAGGTCTGTGTTTGCTCTGCTCCTATTTTGTATTGTTTAATGGACTTTTGAGCTTGAATACTGTTCGTGATCTCCATATATTTCATTCCATTCGGTGACAAACACTTTTCATATAAAGACGTTAAGCATAAACATTTTTAGACATTGCATTTAGATTTCCTCATAAGAGACGGGTGATTTCTTTCTTTTTTTAGCCCTAAATTGTTTTTTGAAGAATGGATGATGATTTACCCCTTCCCCCTCTGTCAAAGATTGGAACACCGATAAAGTATTCATGACAATAATTTCATTATTTGCGATTTTTAACAGCAATCTATATAAGCTAATTTTGTATATTTTCTTCTGTAGAATTTTGACATGTGAATCTTTCATAAAAATGTAAGAGAATTTATTATAAAAAGGAAAATTACTAAATGGAAAATGAACTTCTTAATTCATATAACATAGTCTGAGGGGTTATCATTTTGTTATGACAAAAACACCTACTGATGTGCATTTTATTATGACAAAAACACCTACTGATGTGCATTTTGTTATGACTAAAACACTCACTGATGTGCAGTGTTTTGAAGCATATTTTATGTAACTGAGGAAATTCCACTGTTGTTTAGCACAATGCCGTTGCCCTTGAAGATTTTGCACTCGACAGAATTAAACGCTGTGGCCCTTAGAAAATCATAAACCTGAATTTTGTCAAACACATTTGAATAGCATTCACAGGTCAGTCAATCGAACTGCTAATTTTCGATAATTAGATTAAATAAATCTTATTCTTGACAAACTCTAGTTCTATTCAGCTGACTTAGAGCTAGAATATGTTTTGCCCTTCGAACTACTGGGAATTCCTGTCCACAAAAGTCAGGCAAAATTTAAGTTGAATATGTATTTAAATTAAAATTGCGATACATATACATGTATAAGATTTAAAGACCTTTAAAAAATCCATACCATGATACGAAGTTGGATCCAGTAAAAGCCCTACAAAACCTTTTTAGAAACTCCAAATAAAATTATGAAGGGAGAAACTTCAAAAGTAATGTACTTAAACATATCAGAAAGATGATGCCTCCAAATAAAAAAGAGCATTCATCAAATTTGAACATCTCTTAACTTTTTTTAAATTTTAGTAAAATCTAATTATTTAAGCATTTCTCAACAGTTGATATAAGTTTCCCATAAGATGCACTGAAAAAGAAACAATTTGATATTTACTTCTCTAATAATGAAATTGCACTTGAAAAAGAATATGCAACGTAATGTCACCAAAAAGTACATGTATATTTGTTATGAAGAATTTTTTGCAAAAACAAATTCTCTGAAGTTCATATTAGAAAAGCTGGAATTTTCTATGTACTCTTTGGACACAATTTCTTGGAGATTCCATGGCTTTTATTACTCCCTTTTATTTGACAACTTATTTTTATTCAAATATACGAAGCAGAGTTAATTAAAATGCTTTACCTTTCCAGAGGTTTCTATTTGTGGCCTTCAAATTGACATTAAGATATATTGAAAACATATTTCATGTTTGGATATCTCAGCAGTTATAACCATTAGTTGCAAAATAACAAATAAACTTTATGATAAACGAAATGACTTTTCTATGAACTTTACATAATGATCCTGAAATATACTACTGTCACCTGCATTTTATGTTTTTTTTCTTCTCCTAATTGACTCATATGCAAGGATATATTATGCATATGATCAATTTGTCAATCAACAGCAGGTTACTGACAAATAAGTTGATGTTTAAGTGTATGCATATTTTTTTTAAAATTCAACATTATGCATATTCTATGGGTGTAACAATGGCTCTCTTTATACAAATGTAACATGTTACTTGATTAGATTGGGACCGACATTTCTCATACAAATTTAAGGGCAATTGTTATCACATCTTATATATTTTCCACGGAAAACTTTGATTACCTGATAAAGACAAAGGGGCTACGAGAAATTTGACACTTGTTAACAGACGATGCTTTACTCTCTCTGCACCTTGTTGTACCTGAGATGTTTTCAGGGGCCCATATTTGCCGAGCCCTCAAATTCTATTGTATTATTAGATTTTGAGGATTACTGTATGTGTACTTTAAAAAGCGGGCTTTTTATTTTAGCGGTTTTGGCGCAGACAATAATGCGCTAATTCATGAATACCATTAAGAAATCATTAATAAATACTATATATAGGCGCTGGCGCATGTAGCGCTAATTCAACCAGTCGATACCCAGTGATTGCGCTAAATTTTGAATACATTAATATATGTACACATACAGTATCTTTTTTGCTATCTTCGCATTTGCATTTTCTAAGAGACTAATATAACGTCTTTCAAAACTGAAATAAACAATTTTAGATGAATTGTTATTTTTTCAATCATTGGACTATTTTGTATGTAACTTCTGATGAAGTTTAAATTTACAGTTTTGAACCGAATAGTCATTTTCTACAAATTTATATAATACTCTGTTTTGTGTGTAATTATGTTATCCTAACGCTTACATACCCTTTATCTACCAGTTCGCTTTTAAGAAACATTAATGCTCCCGATGTATTCAAAATTACCATGTCAAATTTCCTTTTCTCTTTCTTTTTCTTTATTTACGATTAGATGAAACCTCATATATCTATCTATCTATCTATCTATCTATCTATCTATCTATCTATCTATCTATCTATCTATCTATCTATCTATCTATCTATCTATCTATCTATCTGTATATATATATATATATATATATATATATCCCATGTTGAACCGTCACATTGTGACGCTGTGAACCCTACGTATTGATCACGTAGACGGAATATCCATAGTCAAATTGGTGTGAAACACTTCTGCAAAAATACGACCAAATGATAGGTTACTGTAAAATCACATATTTTTGTCATATTTTCGAGGTTCGAGGACAAAATATTGGTTTGTGGGGAATTGATTTCGTTATTGGACAATTGTTAAGTAGTTATATATTTAAAATTGTACATTTCGTGATGGACATGAATTCGCGGGTCTCTTCATACCTCGAAAACAACGAAAATTAAACCCCCACGACAATAAGTGATTTTGCAGTATATTTGCTAACAATGTCATTATAAAGGCCATAGAAATAAAGGAATGCTAATTTTTAACGAGGTTGTTGAAATCTCTGTAACATTAACTTATCTGTCAGTAGCCTTCTTCGGTTCAAAAATCGATTGTACTCAGAGCATGTTCTTGAGTATCGAATAAGCTGGAAGACATAAACTATATATATAGTGATAGTGGAATATTACTATATACAGAAGGAAAGTTAACGATGAACAAATGAAGTCATCTCATTTGTCATCCAAAATAGTTTTAGTTGACCCTTATCATCTATAATCAGTAAAACATCCAAATATGAAACACATTGTAGACTCTATGGTATCTTTTATCTAAAGTTCCCTTGGATATATCGGGTCGAAATATGAATGGAAGTAACTATTGTTAATTGATAAAACGTCCTCGATAAATCTGAATGTCGAGTTGACGGCCAAAACAAATGTTTTATTCTCAAGTAGAAGTTATTCGATACATTCTGCTTCATAGGAATATGAAAAAGTCGGCTAATAAAGGAGCACAATTATCTTCTATCAAAATTCCAACATTTTGTTGGAAGATTTGGTCTCCAAAGACTACATGTGAACTTAATCGAAAAAAATCATTTTTTATATCATAAATTTTCATATCGAATTTTGTAGATTATAACTTCTACATATTCGTGGTTTTTCAATTGTAAACACCACTGATTAGACCTGATATTAAATACGTAAAGGATAACAACACTTCTGTTTATATATATCCATGAAAAAGGACAACATATGTTGTACTGGTAAATTGGTAAACTGTGGTACTTTTATGGTTTGAAGCTATACAAACGATTAATTTCATAATTATGTTTTTGTAAAATGCACAAGTATTACTGTATATGTACATAAATTGGCGTATTCAAAATTAAGCGCAATCAAGGGGTATGGAGTTGTTGGCGAAATCATGAATTAGCGCTACACATGCCCGTGTCGTATATTGTATATATAAATGATTTCTTAGCAGTATTCGAGAATTAGCGCTACACATATATGTTTCTTCATATTTTGTAGTTTCTGAAAAGTGATGCTGTTTTAATTAGAATCAAATTTATTAAATTAAATTTCAAGTATATTTAATATGATCCAAGCTGTCATATGGGTGACCTTTCGCAATTATAATGTGTTTATTAAGTAATGTTCCCAATTTCACGAAAGCAGCAGCACTATTCATCTTAAGGAAAGTTTCCTTTATTTTCATTTAAAAAATGGTCAAGATCTATTAAGTGTATGGTCTTGCGAAAAGGCGATTTAACGATCCACCTCGATATCAATCATGTCATTCCTGTACATAAAAACAGGAGAAAAAGTTCAATTTACTCTCTCGATAATGATTAAATAATGTAATTAAATGGGGGTTAAGCATTGTTTTAGATGGTCTACTAGACATCTGTAAATAATATTTTGTTTAAAAATAATGCATTTAAAGTTGATTTGCCACTCACTGAAAATTAAATGCATCAAATTTTACTATGATGATGTCATGTCTACAAGTGCACTACCATCAGTTACTTGTTTTTGCCTCACTCTGTAGTAATTTAACTAGCGACGAAATGCACGAAGGGGTAAATCTTGAAACTCTTATACAGTTTAAAATCGCAATATTTTCTGATAATATGTGGAATTTTTATTGTGTTGTGATGTCACAGTAAACATTTCCAGTATAAATTAGGTCCTGCCTATTTTGCGTAGCCTTAAAAGTACTGAGATGTTATATATTCATATTATTATAACAACTAACACTTCATTTTTCAAATTTCTTTTTTCTATAGACCATTTTATATGAACAAGATTTTCACATTCCTCTTTAGATTTCTGGTATTTGAACTTTTAATCTTATTCGAATTATATCAAAAGAAAAAGAAAAGTTAATTGTTAGGGAAAACCAAAATTTTTATTCACCAAACGTATTTTGAAGACACATCATTTTGTAAATACATATGACATGTTATACGTATAATAAAAACAATAATGCACATCAATAATTAGTGGCGGTGATGTGTTTTGATATATATTTTAATAAACTGAGGAAATTCCACAAATGGATCATACATTGTTGTTGTCCTTGAATGGTTTCCATTGTAAAGGTAATGTTTTAATTTGTACTCTTGACATTTTTTATTAACACATTGTTGTCCTTGAGTGGTTTCCATTGTTAAGGTAATGTTTTAATTTGTACTCTTGACATTTTTTATTAGCATAGTGTTGTTCTGGATGTTCTTATGTGCCTTCCATTGTTGAGGCGACGGTTTGCACTCAGTTGACTACACTGCAGCGCATTATTAATTGCATCAATACTTCTTTAAACGTATCAAGAAGTATACACAAACTATTCAATTCAAGTGCAAATACAAATTAAATTCAACAAACCTTATTCTTGTCAAACGTTTAGCCCTTCGAAAATTTGACATTTTTGTCACATTACATGTTACTTATACATGTATATCGAATTCAACTTGAATTTTCTAACAAATCCTGGAAATAGCAACTGCAGTTAAATAGAAACTTTAAAAGTATATCATTCAAATGTGGATGTTAAACCTCTGAAGAAACTTTAAATTTTTTATCACTAAAGTTTTCATAATTAAGCCAAATCAAGATACCACTTCTTCAAAATTGAAACGACTATTCTGCTTGTTAAATTAAAAAGCACTTAGTAAAATACATATCTTGTAAAAGACCATCAATCAGTTTGTTTAAATCATTGGGATTCTTGTCAGGAGTACTACGAAGTCGATATCAAAATAATCAGTAATTATTATTGACAATGTCTATGTAGTTTTCCAAAACAAGGTCTACCAAAAATCTTTTGGATACACTGAACTAAACCTGATAATAATAATAATAATAATAATTTTATTTCTTGTTCATATGAAACAAATAATTATCCAGACAAAAAGTAGCACGAATATTTAATGATCTATGTATGGAAAGTATACTTTTGATACATGTATATGAAGAAACTATATACACTGAATTGACGACGGATTTTTCCGTTATTTACCGATCATGACAAGGAGCACACATCGGGTGTGACCGGTCGGCAGGGGATGCTCACTCCTCCATGCCACCTGATCCCCGATTTGTATTGTTTTAATGGACATGAGCTTGAATACTGTTCGTTATCTTTATATTTCATGTATTAATGCAGTGTTGAAATAATAACCCTGAGAAATATAAGAAAAGAATATAAAAAAATCAATTTGTTTATTACGATTCTTAAAATAAATACGGGTTTAATTTTGTACTTGATCTAATGCACTTTTGAGAGAGATCAAATTCTTAATTACAGAAAGCATTAGAGATAAGAAATCAGCCTGTACTTGTTTCAATTGGTGCTCATCAGATAACAATAAACGATCCTAAACATATACATGTACTCTAACTAATATAAAGTTAGGCAGAGATAGGATTGATACCTTACTATTAAAATTGGGATTGGTTTTACACATATCTGAAAGCAATGTCGTTAACTTCATTGAGAGGTTCGATTATCTCAAAAAATTATGAATATATATTGCATGGTGATTTCTATTTTTCCCTATTTTATTCTATGCTTGTCAATGTCACATATATTTCAGAAGTTTGTGTTTGCATTTCAATGGTTGCTGGCTAACTCGTGATATTTTTTGTTGAAATATATTTGAACATGGAATGACAACAAAAGAGTCAAATATGAAGATAACGAACAGAAGAAAAGGTCCTTAAGAAATCATTGTTCCCACATGATTAGTAAAATATCGAAGCATATTTATTTTTAAGAATATTATGTCACATTATGATTATCTTAATGAAGAAAAATTTTCACAATCTCATAACATTCCCTTTTTAAACAAAGATAAATGGTAGCATGACTTTTTCGATCGTGAACACTGAAGCCGACAAATTGAAATGCGAAGTCGAAGTAGAAGGGTTGAAACATAAACGATATAATTGTTGTCAACAAAAGTTATGGACAGCCCTCATGAAATATTACGTTAAGTGGTTTTCAAAAATACTTCGATTCAGGCTACGTATGAAATTATTTAATGTTCAATATTTCAAAGTTCCTTTCAAAAATCTGTTTCTTTGTTATGGCATCTTGAAATATTGAAAAATAACCAAGAAATGCTTCCACAGGGAGCTTCAATATCAAGTCAAAAGTAATAATACAAGTAGATTTAAAAATAAAAAAAACCGGCAAGAAACCTTTTTGCAGTTGGGGATGCCAATGATAAGTCTATGTGGACTTTTTTTTAATCCCTTATACAAGATTTTAGGAATACCTTTACTTAGACCTTATTCTTTACCCATGATAAAGTTTTGAGAATGACCGTTTTCTTTTGTTATTGTAAGTTAAATGTAGCTAGAAGGAATCTGAGCCCCTACCTTATCCACCTTTCACCTAAGTAAAATACACATAGGCAAATGACTGTGAGAAATGCTTTAGTACATTCAGATTATGTTCCCAAGAATTGATAGCTGATAATATTGCAAAAGCTGATTAACATCTACACACATACGTCTAAGCTCCATTTAAGATTTTAAGATATAAAAAAAATATTTATATCTCAGTTCGCTGTTTTCTGCATTTAGGAATTAAATATTTACGATGAAATATATGGAGATAACGAACAGTATTCAAGCTCAAAAGTCCATTAAACAATACAAAATAGGAGCAGAGCAAACACGGACCTCCAAACATCAGAGGTGGGATCAGGTGCCATGGAGGAGTGAGCATCCCCTGCCGTCCGGTCACACCCGCCGTGTGCTCCTTGTCATGATAAGGAAATAACGGAAAAATCCGTCGACAATTCAATGTGTAAATAATGGCCTAACAATTAGTATGAAAAACGTCAGTTGACTCATTGATAAATTGTATTTGCTGACAAGGTCATTGAATCGATCATAGAACTTACGAAATGATGACTTTAAACGAGACAGCTGATATTCTTGTTTCATCAACTTGTTTGTCAATAATTTACCTCGTTTTAGAAATTGTACATACCTAGAGCATTCTCTTGCGTATCGAATCAACTTAGAGATATATACCCCGTATGCAGGTGATGAAGGTATATTGCTGCATAAGTAATGGAAGTTGATGATTGAAAAGTTAAAGTCATCACGTTTATCATAAAGCTTGGTTGTTAGATTACCATTAACGTCTTTTTCAAGTAAAATATCCAAATATGAAAAAGATGTGTCAGACTCTGTGGTATCTTTCATCTCAAGCTCACCTGGATATATCGTATCGACATAAGAATGGAAATAACTATTGTTAATTGACAATACGTCGTCGATATATCTAAATGTCGAGTTGAAGGCCACAGCAAGTGTTTTCTTCTTTTCATGTGCGAGATTTTGGACAAATTCTGCTTCATATGAATACAAAAAAGGGTCTGCTAACAATGGGGCGCAATTTGTATCCATTGGAATTCCAATAGATTGTTGGAAGACCTGGTCTCAAAAAACCACATAGATATTGTCAATCAGAAACTCAAGCATCTTTTTAATGTCAACTTCAGAGTACTTGTGTGTACAATCAAAATGTTTTTTAACAGAATAATTTTGCAAATGTCCAATGACAAGGTAAGTAAATTAACAAGTTCCATTTTTATTGAAAAAGCAGCTGTCAATGATATCAAAAAGCCTGGACTTTAATTTATCGTGGGAATGGTTGTGTATAAAGTTGAAAAGTCGTAAGTTTTTAAGCTGTTGATTTTGGTAAAATCTTGTGATTTCAAATTTTCCAAAAGTTCCTTGGAATTTTTAAGTATCCACATCTGATTTACATCACTTCTCGAATATATTGTTGCACAGTACTCTTGAAGTTTCTTCTTCACTACTGTTAATATCTTAGTGAGGAGTAAAGAAAGAGGCTTGGTAGAACATTTACTGGAACCCGCTATGTATCTTTGTTTGTTAGGATTTTTATGAAGTTTCGGAATCCAATATAAATATGGTAATTCAAATTCATTTTGGTTGTTTGGAATATTAAAAATATTCAAAACTGACAAATGATTTTGAAGAATGTCTTCCTTAGAAAGGGAACTATGAGTATAAGTTGGATTACCACTTGTAGAATTAAATCCAACGTCCTCTAAAATACATTTAATATAATGAGCCTTACAAACAAAGACAATGTTGTTACCTGCTTTGTCAGCAGGGACCAGTACGTTCTGATCATGTAATTTATCTTATTCTTTTTTCACTTCTGGATTATTGAATACAGAAGGGTAGATAGTTCTCATATCATATTGCCCCTCAATCTTTTAATGCGCGATTTTAACATACATCTGATACATCTAAGTGTCAATGTCTTCTTTTTCATGTCTGGCCGATTTCTTTTTATCTTTACTAAATTATTAAGCAGTAAAACTTCGATTAGCTGACAAACCTTTTTTTCACATTGTAATGGACACGTAAATGAATACAGAATAGAATACAGAATTTAAAATACAACGCTTTATCGTATATACTTTTGACTCATTTCGTTAAATAGCAATGGACGAGACATAGAAACTGTCTCATGCACAATTTTGGTCATAATTAATCAACATTTTCTATAACATTCTGACATCTAACCATTCAACATTTCCAGAAGAAAAACGCAATTATAACAAGAATAAAGAAACATGGTTTCATTAATTACAGTAAGTAATTAAAATAATAAGAATATCACAGAATTATTGGTATCTTCTAAACTGATAAAAAAGTATTTGATTCACTTCAAAGAGGAAAAACCTGAATGATTTTAAGCAAAACAAATGTTCTTTATTAATTAAGAAGCATATCACAAACATAATGTTGTTTATTTGTAAGTGCACTTGGAATAACCAATTTAAATTATATAAGTTTTTAATATTATTTAAATCATTTCGAAAGGGAAAAACCTGTAAAATTTTTAAACAAAACAAAGTTTTCAAAATATTTAAAAATTTTCGTAGACAGCATTTTGTAAATAAGTCTGAGAAAAAAAATGATTTCATAACAACAGTGACACACATCGATATTTAATAGCTAGTGAAATGCAGTGTTGTTTTTAATTTACAGTTCACTGCTGACAAGCACGTGGCTGTTGTTGATGAGTTCGTTACAATTTTTATTATGGTGTTTTTCAATCGTCTGAATGTATAATAAACCGTAGAAAAAATATTTTGGATTTTATACACGTGTGAAGGATTTTATACAGGTTTGAAGGAAGCCTACAAGGATTTTTCGGTTCATCTACTAATTTCAAATCGACGTTTTCACTAGAGTCCCTACCAATTTTGTTCTTTCTGTTAAAAATTTCCAAGTACCGCTAAATGCGTGGCATTTAGAAACATTAGAAAATTTTTGTCTGTAGCAACATCTTGATTGCAAATTATTTCTTTGATATGAAATTAATATTTTTCCTTGGATTTACAAATATGCTTCATTCAGTAAACATTGAATTCTCACTCTGTTCTCCTTTCTTTTGTTGCACTACAGAATGCCTTAAGTTCAGAAACAAGAATTAATTATACAAAAATGAAAATACTGTTTTTTTTGTTTTGTTTGTGTTTTTTTTTTTGGACAAATCTGTGTTGAATATTGTTCCAAATAGTTTTTGATAAGTATTTTTCTAATTTACATTTCTGTCACGGTAAAGTCTTTAAATTTGTTTAATTTAGAATTTAGAGATAGTATAAAAAATTGAAATTAAAACATTCAAAAAATTATACTAGTTTGTTACAAAAACAATGAATGATTCAATTTAACTTAAATCAAGTATATGTTATGTTTTGTATTTGCCCAAATCGCATTAGAAAATCCTTGCAAAACCTTTATTTATTATGACTTGAATTTAATCTGAATCTATCAGCTATAAATTTCAAATCACATACAAATAAATAATGAGCTCTTTTTTTTTCTAGATATTCTAAAGAGTAATATAAACTTTTGCTCTTCTCAAATAATTTTGTATATTAGTTTCTCGTCCGAACCTTGAGCCCCTTTCAGAAGAATTTTCCTTTGGGTTTGCCTAAAACACGTCTTAATTTAAGTGCTGAAGTTCAATAAATCAATAATTTTTCCTACATTCTTCCTGTGCAAAATGAAATCAGTTTTATAATGTCTTATATTGTTTTATAATGATATGAATCCAATCCAGATTTATAATGTAAGATTAATCAATTCACAGCAGCTGCAAGTTTTCTTTAGATGACGTAAATATGTGTATCCAAAAATAAATCTCGTATCGAAAATATTTTTTTCATGATCATTACATATAAGAACTTTATATTAGGATTATATGTGACAGTTCTCTTTTTATGTACTTACACGGTTTCATAAATCAGAATTAATCAATCAGGCTATATGTTAAACAGGTAACCTATAAAATTTCCCAGATATCTATGTAAAACTACTACCAGAATGGGACATTGAAAATGCTATATAATGGAATTTAAATACTTTTTTCTTGTCAATTAACGTATTACGTTATATTCTTATAAAGTATTTTGTAATGATATGAATTTGTTTTTTGTTTTTATGTTTTTTGTCATTTTGAATAGTTTTCTTCTAACTTTATATGTGGATAAATATTATTTTATAAATTTAGGATTTAATTGATAGATCTTAATGTTCCCTTTAACAAAAATACCTGCACTACGGAATTGTCGTAACTCCAACAAAATTTTTTTTGTCCAAATAACAATATCAATGCTAGACATCATCTTACTATTGCTTAATAAGATTAATTTATTTGTGATTGTTAATTGAATTAACTCTACAATATTTCCATCCTCAGAGAATGGAACATAGTTTGAAATTTTACATTGAAAGGAAAAAAAAATCAATGCTCATAACATATATTAGTATTTATTGCGATCAGACTACAAATTTTTGCGACAAATTTATTTTGATATGCTAATGATAAGTTATAGAATAATATATTACTATCTTAATTTATCTGCAACCATTTGCAGCTACATCATCAAACCGTTGTGTAGCCAACACGACTCTTGGTCCAATAAATTTATATCAGGTTAATGTATCAACTTCAGAAACAAATCAAACGACTACACTTAGCATGACATTACTGGTGCTTCCAATTGCGTTTTCTCCAAATAAATCTTTGCAAAAATTAGAAGAAATACACATTTGACAAAAACTTCAAACATAACAAATTCTTAAAGAAGATTATAAAAAGAGATATGATTAAAGAGTGTAATTTTTGTACGTTTAATTCACTTTTTTTTTTAGAATGTGATGTAACTAGAAGCATCCGAAAAATAATGATTTGTGCAGTCGTTTAATTTGTGTCTTGTTCGATGGCTGCTGAAGATAAACAAATAAACAAATAATTTTAGCATGCTTTTTGAATGTTCACTTTGTTTTAATTCCAGATTTAAGAACCAATCACTTTAACTTCAAAATTAAAAGATAAATGCAGATTGAGCAAGGGATTCATTGAAAGACTTAGTAACCCCCCCCCCCCCCCCCCGAAACAAAAAGGGAGGTTATATTGAAAAATAAATCTGTGGAATGTAAATATAAGAATTCCTTGAGATATCAAATATCGCTTTTATTGAACTTTAAAGTAAAACAACACAATTTCAAAAATATTGTAATATTCACCCTCTTTTAAACCCAACGTGCAATTTTCAAAGCCAGATTTTGTATACGTCTGATGTTAGATAAAAAGGAAACGCCTCCTATGTTATCTTTGATTTTCTGCGTCATCTTTCCTAGCTCTATAAATTGGCTCAAATGTAAACATACGGTAGAAACAAATCAAATCAGTGGTAGAATAACATATCTGTGCAGAAAATGCCTAGGAAAGAAAGTGTTGAGAACAATTCTTGTAGTGAATTTGAAAACAAAGACCACGTGGTGTTATCTGGGTGTTTAATGCTGATACAGAAGAACCGAAACAAGGACTGCAGAATACCCGTGTCTGTAAAAGTCTATAGAAATAACTTTGAACATTATGTTATACTTCAAAACAGACGGAAAATCTCCACACATCAAATGTTTGTGAATTTAAAACATTCCTGTGTACAACAAAGTGACAAAAACAGCAGTGAGCTTATTATCAATAGTGACAGTGTCGACGGAAGGTCGCTTGTGTTTCAGACAAAAGATGAAAACGATGTTACAATGTGGATGGACAGTTTAAAATCTAATGTGACTCCAGGACAGAGGTCTCCCTCATTGTCTCCAGTGATCCTTAGAGCCAAATTTATGCCAGTATTACAGGAATCTATAGAGGAAGAGTAGTGTTCACAGAGGTTCAACCGAGATGATTATATTTACTTAAAATGGCAGTATCCGTGTGACTACTCAAAATTGTGTTTAACTCTAAAATTGCGATCTTACGAAAGAGTTTAAGAAAGGTGCAATATACTTGTTAGCAAGAAACGGATAAAGCCCGTACTAGTGTTTAAATCAAATTATTTAAAACTTTTTAAAAATCAAAATACATGTATCATGTTTCTTTGGTAGCTGTTATTGACTGATCAAACTTTGTGAGGTATATGTATTTGAGGTGCATACGTCATATTATGTACGTTCAGAAATGTTGTCTGTGATATACTGTTTTCAAAGATTAAAATTTTTGTTTCGTACATTCAGCTTTTTTCTTAATCATATCATGCATGTTTGAAAAGCTGGCATTAGACAGAAAATGGCAAAACAACATCCACTGATTTAAAGGTCAGAAAAAGATCTACAGAATATAAAAAAGTATATTTTTGCAGATAAAATTGTGTGAAAAAAATCGTGTAATTTACCAATAATTATCCTCCTTTCGAAATACAAAATTGAATGAAAACATTTTAACAATGTATAATTACAACAAATAATTAAATTTAAACAATTTTGTTGTTTTAAATCAAATGTGTATGGTTCTTTAAAAGCTATGGATATAGAGGATATTCAATGTTCTGTAGATGAATATGGAATTTATTTCACGAGTGGGACAGGATTTTTTTTTTTATATTTTCACGAGTGAGAAACACGAGTGAAAATATAAAAAAAATCCTGTCTCACGAGTGAAATAAATTCCATATTCATATACAAAACATTGAATTTTCTGTTTATTACATTTTCTTTGATTTTCCCTTTGCCTCTTTCTTTTCTTAACACAGTGTCATAGGCTTGACATCATGAGCGGTTGAGACGTTTTAGGTTAGCAGTTGTGAGATTGAAAACATTACATAGCATTGATTTCAGCAACATATATGGGAAGAAATTTGCCGTTTTAGCTCTATCAAGATGGTTAATTATTGGCTCTATCTTCTGACAGGCCAGAAATTATATTTTACTTACTTTGATTTCCTTTCACACTGTGAGAGAATATTATTTTGGTATCCCTTCACACTGAGAGAATATCACTTTTATTCAATGAATAAATCACAGTATTTCACTGTTGAAAATGTAATAAAATGATGTATTTATGTTAATAAATTGAATGCTTCATTTGTATTGCATTTATATTTATTTATCTACTATACTTTTTTTCTTTTAAGAGAATTTGATGAAGAGTTCTCGTTTCAAATGCTATCTGATTATTCCTAGCTCACAGAGGTAAAATCCAATCGTTATCTCAAATTGGTTTGCTTTGAAAAATGAGATTTTGATAACTTGAAAGCAGGTTCTGCTTACTTTGGCTGGACATCCTATATTTTATTAAATGTTCTCACATTACATAATTTTTAGCAACAGAGCACTCTTGAAATTCATTTGTAAAAGGTATAGATACCGAACAGTGATCGTTCTCAAAAAATCCACAAGCAATACACATATGTGAAGAGGGCGTAAACACGACCCCTGGAGATTCCAGAGGTCTGAAAATTACATCTGTATTTGATGTGATTCTTTCACTTATTTCAAAGCGATCTCATTGGAAAAATTACATGTTGTACAATGTAACCCAAAATGAATTCTATACGATCTCCAGTGAAGTTTTATAACACGTATAAAACAAATTATGCTGCAGTGCTAGAAAGAAAGAGTGAAAAAGAGATAGAGGTGCGAAACGTCGTCACGACGACATAAGATGAACCAAATCACAGGTGACGGTCAGACTAATGTGAAAATGACATTGATAAGAATTCTTCGCCATTACCGGTCATTAGTCGTCCAGGAGTTTTTATTGACCTGTTATCAGTATCACCACCAGAATCATTTACTGTTCTATCTTATTCCATTTACATTTACTTCAGGTAGACATATGTCTCATTAGTTGTCTATCAAATCCGAGTGAAAAGACCATATTAATTATCTTAATTTAAGAAATATACATATTTGAAGATAAATAAACAATACTGCAAAAAGGAATTTCTAGATTTCTCTTGTCTTGTAACAGACAAAGTAAATCCTTCATTGCTTTCAGTTCACTGTTGATGTATAATACCTCCGGGAAAGATAAATCTATTTGAAGATACATTTGAAGAAACATATATTTCTTTTTTCTACTGTTTTGTTATGACTTTCAGACTTTGAACCCAAGCTTCAACGGTAAAGGAATAAAAATAGCTACAATAAATTAATACTATTTGCGTCAATAAATTTTTATTAAAAAGATCAATAAAAGACATTAAGCAAAAGGGATATTATTGCTATTAAATAAATTGCTAGTGCTTAAATCACTGTTTCTATAAAATCTATTTATATGATATCAGGAGCAATCTTCTCGCTGTCCCTTTATGTAGAAATTATTATGTAAACCCAAGTGTAGTAATGTAAATATATCTTTTTTTTGTTAATCATATTCTCTATAATGTCTCTGAACATATATAATAGATGCAAATTAGTGACTGTGCTATTACCTACTTCATACCAGTCACTTTGCTATAATTATTTGCTGATAACATAACATATGCATTATAAAAAAAATGAAATCTGTTCTTGGAATTAAAGCTACAAGATATTAATTATTCACTGAAATAAAATAACTACTCTTCATACACTGGTGAAGTTCAGATCGTCAAACAGAAAGTTTATCCTTTGGTGCAGTGAATAGCTATGATGATAATATTTATTTCTGATGCATAAAGGTCCACCATCAACTCCACGAAAGGATGCAAGGATTTTCTAGTGTTTCTCTATGGTTAGAATTCATTTGGAAGGAATCGTTGCACCTTCAAAACATACATGTACTGTATGATTGTTTACAGGTACAATTATACAGGTAATTTTTTTTTCAATAATACGATAGTAATGTGTGGGTTTTTAATATTGTATTAATCTCGTCGTTCTACGTGATATCAGGTACGTTCTATCAATTCTGCGTTATGCAATGTAAAAGGCGAAGATCAATCTCTTGAATCCAGTAAACAAAACAAATCGTGAACAGTGTAAAAAATACGGAGCCCTGGAACACCAGAGGTGGGATCTGATGGATAGGTGGAGTAATCTAATTTAGTATAAAAGCATGGTATGAAATATATGTCAATTAAGAAAATACAAAGTAAAGTCAGTGCACTTAATTATTATCACAGGAAACCCACATATAATGGCCTGAATGTGTTGCTCAGTGAGGTTTTGTTGTGCATTGTAGAAAACAATTATTTACAATTCAATTACAATATTATGACGGGAAATATTTTCTTACATTTTTAAGCAAATAGAATTTTAATTTTGTTTTTCATGGTCATTTGAAAAATAAAATCATTTTATTTCAGCAAATTACTACACTGTGTATGTAATGAAAATCCAACTTAAGAAATAGATAAAAAAAGAAGAGAAAAAGTTTGGAGGAAAAAGTATAACTTAAGAGATTCTAATATCTTAAGTTTCATCAAAGAAACGTAAGGGATTTTCTGGAGCTTTCGAGTATAAAATAAAAGTTGACAGAGTGTACTTCTGTGATAAATGACCGATTTTTAGTCATTCGGTTCTATCAAGAACATGCAAAAGTGATATAAGACAACACTAAGCGTGAAGGTGTGCACTGATTTGTAATTCAGAGCATATGTATAATAGCGCCTAAAATTAATGCGAAAAGTGCTAAAAGAAATCATTCAGCGGCCTATATAGCAGAATGTGGATGTTTGCCAAACCACAACTCCTGTTTTCTTTTTTTTAATTCAATATTATGAATTTTTTTAAACAGTAGATTAATCCACCGAAATGACCTCCTACACAGAAATCTTGTTATTTGCGGTGAGTGTTTTTACTTTTCCTCGAATGGAGAAATCAATGTTAGTTTATAGGTTAGAAAAAGTGTACAGCTAATGAATCATGCTGTAAGAAAAGATTTGTTCATCATAGTTTATTTGCCAATGAAATTTGTGCTATTTTTCATTATAGAATACTTGTACATTAAATTAAAAAGAATGCATATTTTGTTTGATAAATATGATTATTTGTTTAAGATTCACTACATTTTGTATATACTGAATTTTTATAACAGTTTTTTTTAATAATAGTTAGTATTTGGATGGTTCATGTTGTACATGTGTTCTAAAAATGTCAAATGTCGCTTGATATGCAGTATTTTCTTTTATTGTAAATATCTTAGAAATACAAAAAAGACCGTCTGATCTTTTCTTATTTAGCAGTTGTAGAAGAACGGGTAATTTCCTTTTGTGATTGATTGATTGATTGTATGTTGTTTCACGCCCCATTCGAGAATTTTTCACTCATATAGAGACGTCACCATATACCGGTGAAGGGCTTCAAATTTTGACCTTTACTCGGCACTCAGGGCCATTGAGCAGTGAGGAATCTTTATCGTGCCAACGCCTGCCGTGACACGGGGCCTCGGTTTTTAAGGTCTCATCCGAAGGACCCGCAACTTTCACTTCAAAGTGCCGAGCGCATGGCGAAGGAACACTTGCTACCCATTTTTTATCGACTTAGGTCAGTCGCGGCCGAGATTAGAACTCACGACCTCCCGATCACGAAGCGAGCGCTCTACCGACTGAGCTATCGTGAACGGTAATTTCCTTTTGTGAAAAATGCCTAAAATACAAAGATATTCAAAATAGAAAATGTCTTTGTTGTTACAGCAATTTGGAACTCTGTCCTATCATTGCCCAAGTAATTATAAAGTAAATGCTTTTGTGAAACCTGACGGGCCAATAGGGGGTACTTACTCCTCCTAGACACCTGATCCCATCTCCGGAGTTTCCAGCGGTCCCAGTGTTATGCTCTATTCAAAAATATGTACTGTTTTAAAATTTTTAGATCGATTACTGCTTGTTATATTCTTGTTATTTATTACAATCGTTTAATTAAAAGTTCTTTATAACTGAGCAAAAGGTGTGTTATTTTCCTAATCTATAAAGGTTCAGAGAAATGAATTACTTCTATGCTCGTTCAATATGAACTCTGAATCTAAAGTGCACATAAACTGACCTTTTTTTAATTCGTAAAAAATTCTCATATAAGAACTCTACTCCATCCTCGACTTCAAATTAATGTTTTTAATATATTAATACAGCCGTGTAAATCCTTTGTCTATTTTATGCCAATAAAATATTTAAATGAATTGCAAACCACTGAATTTTTTTTAACACTTCATGTTCATAAACAGGTTTAGAGAAAAAATATTATTCATCTCAAATTACTTTTTGGGATTATAGATATTTTTCGAAACAAATCGGATGAAATTGGGAGGATGTAAGTCGTGCATGGATTTCATAACTACTTGCTGATAGTAGAATAAATTGTTAAAATATCATGGCAAAAAAAAAAAGAAAGATAGAAAGAAATCCTGGTATGAAAAATGGAGATAACACACAATAGAGCTCATAAGCACGAAACACATGGTAAGGATCTCTTCACCTTTTTATGTTCAATCCTCTTGATCATCGATATCTCTGGCAACGTCAACTGCAGTAAAAATGAAACGTGCACTATAGAATTGTCGTAACTCTGACAAATAAATCCTTTTTGCCCGAATAACAATATAAACACCAGACATCATCTTACTATTATTCCAGAAAATTAATTCATCTGTGATTGTTAATTGAAATTTTAACTCTGCAATAATTTCAACATTAGGGAATGAAACATATTTTGAAATTTTACATTGAAAGGAAAAAAAAAATACTTTTAACACATTTATGTATTCATTGAGATCAGACTGGAAAGGACAAGATAGGCTAAAACCCCTTTTTGGCCCCTGGTCTGGGGTGTCTTTTAGAATGATGCAACAGTTTATCAATTAAAAACCTGTTGTCACCACTGCCACAAAATGAGTATTGTTTTTAAGTTATGGGATACACAGAGGTCACAGGAGGGTCAGAAAATATGTCAGTTTCTGAATTTTCTCATTTTTATCAATTTTACAGCACATTTTGTTCAGAAAATATAAAGCACAAGCTTGCCTATCTACCAAATTTATATATTTCATACACTAGTATCAGATAAACGTGATGACTTTAATTTTTCAATCGTCAACTTTCCTTACTTATGCAGCCATATAGCTTCATCACCTGCATACGGGGTTTATATTTCTCAGTTGATTCGATGCGCAAGAGCATACTCTACGTATGTAAAATTTCTAAAACAAGGTATATTGACAAACAAGTTGATGAAACAAGAATATTAGCAGTTTCGTTTAAAGTCATCATCTCGTAAGTTCTATGGTCGATCATTGAGTCAAATCTGACTAGAACGTTTTTAATACTAATTGTTAAGCCAATATTTACACACTGAATTGTCGACGGATTTTTCCGTTATTTCCTGATCATGACAAGGAGCACACGGCAGGTGTGACTGGTCGGCGGGGGATGCTCACTCTTCCATGGCACCTGATCCCACTTCTGATATTTTGGAAGTCTGTGTTTGCTCTGCTACTATTTTGTATTGTTTAATGAACTTCTGAGCTTGAATACTGTTCGTTATCTCCATATATTTCATGCATCTTATGTATAAAAATCTCAGATAGGCAAGCTTGTGCTCTATGTTTCCCGAAGTGAAAAGTATTTCAAATTTAACGAAATTCGACCAGAATTGAGAAAAATTCCGGAAAATGTCCTGTTTCTGCACCCTCTTGCGGTCTTCGTGTAAGCTTTGAATCAAAATAAGTGCTGGTTTTAAAAAAAAGCATCATTTTAAGTTCTTAACTACAAACTATCACAGTTTTAACTGTGTTATGATTTTTACATTAATTAAGGGGCCAGATTCGGCCGTTACCATACCTTGTCCTTTTTGCGGCAGATTAATATTAATATGCGAATAACAACTTATAGAATAATATATTACTATTTCAATTTATCTGCAACCATCTGCAGCTACATCATCAAACCGTAATATAGATAACACGACTTTTGGTCAACTGAATTTATATAAGATAATGTATTAACTTCAGACACAAATTAAGCGAATACACTAAGCATTAACATCACTTTTGCTTCCAATTGCATCAATTTCTCCTAATAAATGATTTCAGAATCCTTGCACAAATTAGAAGAAATATGCATACATGTATAACAAAATATTCAAGACATAGAGAATAACAAATTATTGAAAAAAAATGATAATAATAAGAGATATGATTAAATATTGTAATTTTTGTATGTTTTATTCACTTTTTTGAGAGGGAGATGGAACTAGAAGCACCCGAATAATAATGCTGTTTGTGTAGTCGCTTAATTTGTGTTTTGTTCGATGGCTGCTGAAGCCAAACAAATTTAATTTTAACATGCTCTTTGAATGTGCACTTTGTTCAAATTCCAAGGATAAAAACATATCACTTTAACTTCAACAAAAAAAAAAAAAAAAAAAAAAAAAAAAAAAAATTCAGATTGAGCAAGGGATTCATTAATTAAAAGACTTAGTAACCCCCCCCCCCCCCAAAAAAAAGAATCAAAACAAAAAAGGGGGTTATATTGAAGAAAAAATGTTAAAATGTAAATATAAGATTTCCTTGAGATATCAAATATCGTTTTTATTGATCTTTAAGGTAAAAGAACACAATTTCAATCGATTGTAAAGCTCGAAAGCAAAACTGAATTTCAAAAATATTGTACTATTCACCCACTTTTAAACCCAACGCGCAATTTTCAAAGCCAAATTTTGTATACGTCTGATGTTAGATAAAAAGGAAACGCCTCCTATGTTATCTTTGATTTTCTGCGTCATCATTCCTAGCTCTATAAATTGGCTCAAATTGTAAACATAGGCGAGAAACAAATCAAATCAGTGGAAGAATAACATATCTGTACAGAAAATGCCTAGGAAGGACAGTGTTGAAAACAATTCTTGCAGTGAATTTGAAAACAAAGACCACGTGGTGTTATCAGGGTGTTTAATGCTGATACAGAAGAACCGTGACAAGGACTGCAGAATACCCGTGTCTGTAAAAGTCTATAGAAATAACTTTGAACATTATGCTATACTTCAAAACAGACGGAAAATCTCCACACATCAAATATTTGTGAATTTAAAACATTCCTGTGTACAACAAAGTGACAAAAACAGCAGTGAGCTTATCATCAATAGTGACAGTGTCGACGGAAGGTCGCTTGTGTTTCAAACAAAAGATGAAGGTGATGTTACAATGTGGATGGACAGTTTAAAATCAAATGTAACTCCAGGACAGAGGTCTCCATCATTGTCTCCAGTGATCCCAAGAGCAAAATTTATGCCAGTATTACAGGAATCTATAGAGGAAGAGTAGCCTTTACAGAGGTCCAAAGGAGATGATTATATTTACCTAAAATGGCAGTCTACGTGTGTCAACTCTAACCTGTGTTTAACACGGAAGGCATTGTGATCTTACGAAGAGTCGTAGAAAGGTGCAATATACTTGTTAGCAAGAAACGGATTTAGCCCGTACTAGTGTTTAAATCAAGTCATTTCAAACTTTTTAACATCAAAATATCATGTTCTTTGGTAGCTGTTATTGACTGTCAAACTTTTGACGGCAGATGTATTTGCAGTTCATACTGCATATTATGTGCATTCAGAAATGTTGTCTGTGATATACTGTGTCAACAATTAAAAAGTTTTGTTTCCTACATAAATTGTGTTAACTTTTCTCTTAATGTATTTTTTTTTCCAAAAGTTGGAAAGTTGGCATTTGTGATGTTCTTGCCTTATTCTATCAAACGTTTTAGTGAGCATAATTAGAATCATAATGGAATAACCTGACACCCCTTTGTGTTCTATTAGACTGTCTCACTAGTATAAATATAAGAGACGGTGAGAGGCTGTGTCCTTTCTGTTACAGCGGAGAAGGGAGTAGGTAATATTTTCTAGGATAGAAACTTCTGGACCCATACAATTGATCAGTGGCCCGAATAGAGCCGAAGCTGTTCAATTGTTTGGGATAAAGTTTGGCAAGTCATAAGCCAGAGGTCTGACAATTTGTCAGGTAGATCATAGGTACCAGGGCTAGGAGCCCTAATAGAGCCGACCTGTCTTTGGTGCCTGTGCATCTATTAATTAAGTAGTATTTTAAGAAGTTTAGGTTTACCTTGGTTGTACAAGTAGCTAGTTAGTTGTTGTTTTTTATTCTTTCTTGATTTATATCCAAGACAGGGATATTTAATAGATAATATAAATCTAAATAGTGATTGAGAAAAATTGTTTGCCATTTTTTTAAACAAAGTAAGCGTTAAGAACTCAATTACACATTACATTATTCTCAGAGTATATGACCGAAAAACAATACTAACTGATTTAAAGGTCAGAAAGGATCAACATATTGTAAAAAGTACATGTATATGTTTTGGACATACAATTGGTTGAAAATCGTATAATTTACCGTTAACTATCCTTTTTTCGAACTACGAAATTGAATGAAAACTTTGTTTTACAGTGTATCATCATAACTGTTTTAAATCAAATGTGTATGATTCTATAAAAGTTATGGATTACGATGTACGTATGTTCATAAATGATGATGGAGCATTTACATCAAACCCATAGCTGTTAAGAATCATTTCTATTTATATATCTGCTGTAGTTTTAGTATTCTCGTCTAACTGGCAAAGCGTTCTCATTTCACATGCTATCTGATTATCCTTAGCTCAAAGAGGTACAAACAATCAGTATCTCGAATAAGTTTGTTTTTAAAACTGCGTTTTTGTTTGTAGTTGCTTGGGATGAACATCCTATATTTTATTAAATATTCTTACAATGTGTAATTCTAGGAAAAAGAACACTATTGAGATTCAAATCTTCAAAATGCAGATGTATAAATTTGGTCTTTCTACTTTCAAACTGAAGGCATAGGACAAATTATTTGTTGTACAATGTAACTCGAACGATCTCCAGTGAAGTTCTATAACATGTATATAGCAAAATAAATAAATGCTAGAGAGAAAGAGTGAAAAAGAGATAGAGATGTGAACACTGGTCACGAAGACATAAGAACGATGAACTCACTCACAGAGATGACTGCCAGGCTAATGTGAAAATGACATTGATAAGAATTCTTTGCCATTACCAGTCATTAGTCGACCATGAGTTTTCATTGACGTTATCAATAGCACCACCAGAATCATTCACCGTTCTATCTCATTCCATTTACATTTACTTCAGGTAGATATATGTCTCATTAGTTGCCTATGAAATCCTGGTGAAAAGACGATATTAATCATTTTAATTTAAGAAATGCAATATTTGAAGAGATATATATATATATATATATATATATATATATATATATATATATATATATATATATATATATATATATATATATATATATATATATATATATATATATATATATATATATATAAACAATACACAATACACAATATAACAATACACAAGTATAAACAATACTGCAGAGAGAAATTTCTGGATTACACTTGTCATCTAATAGACAAAACAGACAAAGAAAACTCTTCATTGCTTTCAGTTCTCTGCTGATGTATAATTCTTCCGGGAAAGATAAATCTATTTGAAAATACATATTTTCGTTTTTTCTACTGTTTTGTTATGACTTTCAGAATTTGAACTCAAACTTCATCACTAATGGAATAAAAATAGTTTCAATAAATTAATATTACTTGCGTCATTTGAATTTTTATTAAACAGATCAATTAAAGACACAAATTAACAGGGATATTATTGTTTTGAAATACATTACCAGTGATGAGTGCACTGTTTACATAAAATATGTTTATAAACTACCAGGAGAAATCTTCTGGCGGATCTTTATGCAGAAATTATTATGTACACCCAAGTGTAGTAATGTAAATATATGTTTTTTTAAAATCATATTCTCTATAATGTCTCTGAACATGTATAACAGATGCAAGATACCACAGAGTCTGACACATATGTTTCATATTTGGATATTTTACTTGAAAAAGACGTTAATGGTAATCTAACAACCAAGCTTTATGATAAACGTGATGACTTTAACTTTTCAATCGTCAACTTCCCTTACCAATGCAGCAATATACCTTCATCACCTGCATACGGGGTATATATCTCTGAGTTGATTCGATACGCAAGAGCATGCTCTACGTATGAACAATTTCTAAAACGAGGTAAATTATTGACAAACAAGTTGATGAAACAAGAATATCAGCTGTATCGTTTAAAGTCATCATTTCGTAAGTTCTATGGTCGATACAAGACCTTGTCAGCAAATACAATTTATCATTGAGTCAAATGCTGACTGACGTTTTTCATACTAATTGTTAGGCCATTATTTACACACTGAATTGTCGACGGATTTTTCCGTTATTTCCCGATCATGACAAGGAGCACACGGCGGGTGTGAACGGTCGGCAGGGGATGCTCACTCCTCCATGGCACCTGATCCCACCTCTGATGTTTAGAGGTCCGTGTTTGCTCTGCTCCTATTTTGTATTGTTTAATGGACTTTTGAGCTTGAATACTGTTCGTTATCTCCATATATTTCATGCAAATTAGTGACTGTGCCTTTAGAAACCTATACAAGTTACTTTGTCATAATTTTTCGCTGATAAAATAATATAAAGCCATTATAAAAATGAAATCTGTTCTTGGAATGAAAAACAACAAGATATTAACCATTTATGAAATAAAATTACTTTTCATACACTGGAGAAGTTTTGATCGTCAAACAGAAAGTGTGTCCTTTGATACATTGAGTAGCTATAATGATAATATTTGTTCCACCCCCAACTCCACAAAAGGATGCAAGGATTCTCTAGTGTTTCTTTTTGGAGAGAGTTCATTTTGAAGGAATTGATTTACCTTGCACACATATGTACTGTATAATTGTTTACAGGTACAATTACAGTTTTTTTTTTTGGATTATCCAATAGTAATATGTGGGTTTTATTTTTAATGTATTAATCTCGTCATTCGATGAAATGTGTCAGGCAGTTAAGAAAATACAAAGTAAATTCAGTGCACTGAATTAATATCGCAGGAAAGTCAAATATGATAACCTGTACGTGTTGCTTTGTGTTTTTTCGTTCTGTATTGTAGAAAACAATTATTTACTATTCAATAACAATGAAAGGACGGGAAATATTTTCTTATATAATTAAATAAACAAAATTTTGATATTGTTTTTCATGGTAATTTGAAAAAAAATCATTTTATTCCAGCAAATTACCACTCTGTGTATGTAATGAGATTTCAACTTAAGAAATAGTGAAAAAAAAGGTTCGGAAGAAAAAGTGTAACTTAAGCGATTCTCCTATCTAAAGTTTAGTCAAAGAAAGGTTTAATTAAGGGATTTCCGTAGCTTTCGAATATAAGATAATAGTTGACAGAGTTTATTTCAGTGATAAGTGACCGAATTATAGTTATTCGGTTTTATCAAGAACATGCAAAAGTAAGACAAGACAACACTATGAGTGAAGGCGTGCACTGATTTGCAATTCAGAGCAAACGTATAATAGCGTCTAAACCTAATGGAGCAAGTGCTAAAAGAAAGTATTCAGGGGCGTATGCAGCAGGATGTGGATGTTTGCCAAACCACAACTCCTCCTTTTTTACAATATTATGAATTTTTACAACAGAGAAATCCACCAAAATGACCCTCTATACAGAAACCTTTTTTTATTTGCGGTCAGCGATTTTGTATTTCCTCAAATCGAGAAATTGGTCACAGTTTTTCAGTTTGAAAAAGTGTACAGCTAATGAGTCATGCTTTAAGAAAAATATGTTCATCAAAGTGTTAATTGCCAGTGAAATATGCGTTATTTTCATTATAGAACACTTGTACATACAAGTATTTTATTTGATAAATATGATTATTTGTACAAGATTCAATACTTTTTGTTACAGTTTTGTTATAACAATTATAATGTTAGCATTTGGATGGTTCACGTTGTACATGTGTTTTAAAATGGCAAATTTTGCTTGATATGCAATTTTTTTATGGTAACTATTTAAGGAATACAAAATAAAAGATCCGTCTGATCTTTTTTATTAAGCAGTTGTGAAAGAACGGGTCATTTCCTTTTTTTGAATAAAGTCTAAAATACAAGCATATTCAAAATGGAAAATGCCTTTGTGTGTGAGGTAAGTGCTGGTAAAAACAATCCGGAACTCTTTCCTATCAATGCCCAAGTAATTATAAAGTAAGTGATTTTGTAAAAAGTGACCGGTCAACAGGGGGTACTTACTCCTCCCAGACACCTTAGAGCAAATAATTTATTCGGTTATAGTCTTAAAAAAACAAAAATAGTCAAGAAAATTTTGAAACGCCACCTAAATGATGCTCACTGGAAAGTAATTAAAATTAATTGATAATTTGTTTTTTAAACCTTGAACTTTCAGCAAAAATATGCAAACATATTTATTTATAAACAGTAAAAAAAAGTTTATCCAATGACAGATAACCACTAGAAAATACGCTAAATACGATGTATTTTGATAATGTATGCATGATGAAAAGAACTGCGAACGATAGCATTGTTCTGCCGCCTACCTCCAAGTCAAATTTGAAAAGTTAACATATTTGAATGATTTTTCATATTTATATACTATTTATGTATATTTTTATAAAACATAACGTATTTGGGAAAACATAGAGGGATAACTCTTTAAATGTGGTAAAAATAGCGTTTTTCACTATAGAAATCAACGAAAAAAGAAAATGTTTTTAAAACATCCCCCCCCCCCTTGAAACATAAATTCCTTTTTAAGGGTTTGATGAATTGTTAATTCACAAATTCCTACCAAAGCTTTTGTTGTTTCACGGGGGGGGGGGGGCATATGTTAATAGACAAAAAACTGCAAAGTTTGTCATTTTATTACAAATTTCAAATGAAATTACAAATAAAATAAGGTCTTTAATCAATTTTTTATCTTGAATTTTACATAAGTTAAAGATACGGAAAGGTTTAAGGGTCATTTATCCATTTCCATGCGTTTTTGAAAATCTAGCGATTTTTAAAACCTGATTTCAATGGATAAAATTTTCAACTCCCCTTTTGAATAGAGTCGTAAATAAGAGCAATTAAGTTTTTGACACTGGTTTTAAAATTATCAATCAATCAATAATGAACTTTTCTTTACATTCAATCAAGTTTTAATGGCCAAACTGCCATTTATATTGAATTAAATGAATGCAAAATGTAGACGGGAATCGAGAGTTAGTGTGCGTGGTTCTTAGCTTCACTTTATACACACTTCATTTCATGAATAAATAATTGATCATAAATGACTACTGAAAGCTCTGTAAAGGTGTACAAGGAAATTATTGAGACATTTAGTTTATCTCTATGAAAGAAAGAGATCAACTGATGAAGATACACCAAGATTTTATCAAAAAACAAATAAAACAAATGCGCAAATGTCTAGTTAATAGCATCATTAATAAGTCCTTGTGAAATCATGAACTTGCATATGTCCATTGACCTGGAGCAGTCCGCAGAAATTATCACTGCAACAGTTTAAGATCACTTCAGCCGTACAGTGTTTTCTCACATTGAAAGGATCGGAAAGAGTTAATAAATTCCGCTTTCTCTGTCATCAATAAATAACATCCTGGGGATCAAACTTTACCTTTTCTTACAGACTTCGTTAAAAATATGTGTATTGTTGCTAACCCAATGTCAAATTGCCATGAAATATCATTCAGAGTTTGACTAGCGTCCTGCTGTAATAACTTCAACAAGGCTGAAGTTATTTAGTCAAAATTGAAAAAAAGTTTATGCAAATGATAAACCAAACGCCTAGAGATGCATTGTTTTTGTAGGTACATGTACTTGATCTGGACGGGAGTTCTCCTCAGTGCTACGGCAGATTTTGTGTATGCTAGTTGCTTATTATGACGATAATTTTTTGAGAATTCTGACTTTCATTGCTAAATGGAATTGAATAATGAATGGAATGGTTAATTCAAAGAATACTAAAGCATATATGGGAAACATAGCAAACTTCTCTTTTCAGTTTAAGTTAAGGTCATAGATTTCAATTTCTTTGGCAGGGAACCTGACTTCTGCCAAATAGGGAATATCAACTCTCAGCTATATGAAGATATTAAGAAGATTACAAAATGCTAATAAGCTGACTGAATTAATCATACTTTAGGGTCTGGCATTCATGTATTGCATCAAAACATGAATCAGAAGCAAACATAAACATGCTTGTTTACTTTCTTGAACTAATAACATTCGTATATGTAAGCAAGAATCGTTATTTTAAATCACGAAAGCCTGCCTGAATATTAATAACAAGTGCATTCTATTGCGTAATTTGTCAGTTTATTTAAGTTTTAAAAAGTGTGCAATTAAACAAATAACAGATATTTGGATATTAATTCCTTTACAACATTTATATCACGAGGCGTATTGGGAATAGCTGGTAACCTTTTTATTATCACTCCTCGTGATTACGGATATTTCTGGAAACATAAAGTGATGTAAGTAAGAAACATAAGGAGTGCGTTATGGAACTGCATAACCTCATCAAAATAAAACGTTCTATCGCCAGGATATTGATATCAATACTAAACTTCATTAAAATAACAATTCATCTGTGATTGATAATTTAGGTTTAAGCTCTTATAAATTTCAAACTTCTGGAATGAAATACATTCAAACTGCTAATTGACATTGATAGAAAGTGAATTAATTGTTCATTTCCCATTTTCGTTAATTCCTAGACATAGATCTAGGGATCAGTATATAATTTTTGCAGCAGACTGATTCGATATATAAATTATAACTAGTTATTGAATAATTCATTTACTACTTTGTTAATTAATATGCAACCAATTGCACTATATCAACAGAGCATAAAAACGGACAAACCAATTTATAGCCAATACTTTCGCTGTTTAAGGAAAATCAGCATTCTTTGTTTAGTTGCCTCACATCTGCATAAATAATATTTTACTACATAAATAAGGAAAGTTGACGATGAAAAAGCTGAAATGATCTCGTTTGTCATACAATTAAGTTGTTAGTTGGATCTTATATTATCGTCTTTAGTTTGTAAAACATCCAAATATGAAACAGATGTGGCAGATTCTGTGGTGTCTTTTATTTCAAGTTTACTGGGATATACCCAGTCGACATATGAATGGAAGTAACTATTGTTAATTGATAAAACGTATACACGTTTATTTGAATGTCGAATTGAAGACCACAACAAGTATTTTCTTCATCTTTTGACGAAGCAGTTGTCTATCATACCTGGAAGCCTAGCCTTTCATTTAAGGAATAAAATTGTGCCTTTAAGTGACAATTCCTGCGTCATTTCATTTTCTCTTCAAACGATCCATTTAAAAGATCAAGAAAAACTGTTGTTATTTTTATCATGATTATTGTTGCGCCTGTATAGCAAAATCTTTAGTGTTGCTTAGAATTTATGTTTCATAGTTTTCGTAATAGAACTAAAGATGCATGTTTACACTTGGTACAACAAACGTCTGTGCTTAATTCTAATTACGTGGATTATGTTTACCTTCAGTACATATTTTAGCATATATCCGTTCTAAAATCATGTCCTTAGAATTATTATGTTTAAAAAGAAGTCTGGTAGTACTTAACATTGAAAGACTGATTTATTACCGGGATTTCGTTATATAACTGGAAACGCATAACACTCAGTAATTGCAAAAACCGTATGGTAGAGTTAAATACATCCGGAATGTTAGCAGACGAATAGTTTAAGGACCCGGGGCCACGAACGTTTTATTTTACTCAACTCAAGTCTGAGAGAGAGTAAACTTTGTTTTACTCTCGTGAGTTTCGACCCAAAAAAGTGTACCACGAACGCAGAGGAAACTCAACTCAGCAAAGCAACAAAACTCTGCTTAAAACTCAAATTGTTTTAATGATATAAGTAGTCTTACCGATATAAATAAATTAGAAAACTTTTGAACGCCTGTTCTGTGTTCACCTTTCCGTTTCATTCATGCTTTTCTGCACCATAACATGAAATTATGACGTCATTTTTTGTTTTGATGACGTTACATCGAGCGTATGGAACGCCCGTCTATGTAAAATAATTGGTATTTCAATGCTGCCAGATGTAAAACTACGAGAAGTTACAAAACAGGAGGCAAAGGACAAAATGTCTGTATTTTGCATGGCATATGTTTTTAAAGATCAACCTACATGTGAAAAATATTATGGCGGATCTAAAGCGATATCACTGAAAAATCTATCAACTTCTGACGAAACTTCCAAAGGATTGTTTGTTTGTATGTTGTTTAACGTCCCTCTCGAGAATTTTTCACTCATATGGAGACGCCACCATTTGCCGGTGGAGAGCTGCAAATTTTGTCCTATGCTCGGCACTTACGGCCATTGAGCAGTGAGGGATCTTTTTCGTGCCAACACCTACTGCGACACGGGACCTCGGTTTATACGGTCTCATCCGAAGGACCGGTCTCCACGTCCCACAATGGTATTTGACGTAAGGATCAACTCCTTACTTCGCGACTCTAGAGCAGACGTTCTAACCACTGCACCACGCGGGCGACTCCAAAGGATTGAAAAAATCGTCTAGGAAACCTCATCATTTCCCTGAACTCTTCTTATATTCTTTTCAATTAGGTAAACATGATTTTGATGTATTTTACATGGTATTGTACCTTAATGAATGTTATGTTTTTGTAATACTATAGTATTACAAAGACATAACATTCATAAATTTACGGAATTTAGTAAATAACCATTAAATGAGAATAAAATATTAAAAAAATTAGGAGAAAAATTATTATTCCTTTTTAATTCCTCGGAGGTCCATGAGTTGTTACCCTGTTAAACTGATTGTGTACATTTTCAAAATAATTTTGAAATACAGTTTCATTTCTAAGTCATACCTAATATATATATTTTTTCGTTCAAGCGAAATGGTCATTTAAAGAAAAATCTTGTTTTTATTGATTGTTTTCGTCTCATCCGAATTGCCTATTTATAACCCCGGCATCTTTAAAGACAGGTTCTAGAGTTGTGACCTCAGTGGAAATGAAATTAAAAAGGCCAAATAACTCGTATTCGGATAATGCCGTCGAAATAATGTAAATAAAGCGAAGTAGTGCGAATGACTTTCTTGTCATAAGAGTTGGTAAATGAGGCTTTAATACTAAATCAGGTGAAATTTTATCCAACTAAAAAAGGAATTTTAGGCTATTTGGTGCAACTGTAAAAAGAATCTTGCCAGATATGCAAGGAAAAGAAAAGGGTCACGACTCTATGACCATAACGAATTAAGGTCCCCCGACGATATATGCAGGAATTTTTTCATGTGATGGATATTCTTCCCTATCTTAAGTATACTGATACTAAGTATATTAACACCAGTCAATATTATGAATGCCCGAAGTCAAGCATTGGTGTCAAAAGACTGTTTAATCATATATACATGTATAAGCATAATAACACCAGTCAGTATCATGAATGTCCAAAGTAAGCATCGTTGTCAAAAGACTGTTTGATCATATATAGATAATATGTTGAAAAAAAGAATATGGAACAAAAAAAAAGTTCTGATTTTGAATGCTACATGGGACACAATGATATAACAAAAATTATTTTGAATCAATGTATCGCAAAAGTGTTAATCAACTTTTGACGGCGTGCATTGTAGCGGAATATCATTTTTTAGGTCTGTCATTTAATGAATCAGTGATGTCTTAAGTAATTTTCTTGTGAAGGTAGATACTTTTATAGTGAAATATATGGAGATAACGAACAGTATTCAAGCTGAAAAGTCCAGGGTATGCACTCCAGGATTTATGGAATATACCCCTGAGCAATTCCCCTTATGCCCTTGCATGGCTTTGTATGATTCCTCCAAAAAGTTCTAGGCCTTATGATTTATTTCATTTTTAAAATTTGTATTTATTTATATTTATATTTATTGAATTTGTAATAATATCTAGAAGTTTCAGTTTTGCAATTGTTTGTCCGTTAATTAATTTATATATTTTACTTTATATTTCTAACTTTTTGGCTAGCATGTACAAAGACTATGTATTGTGACGTCTCATTATCTACACTCGCTTTCAGGTTGATGTGGGGAACTTACACCCATTTCAAAGAGCGTTAAATTTCGGACCACGTTAACGCACTTTGAAAATAATATTTCTTTCCAAAGTACGTTAATATCGACCATATTAACGCACTTTGAAAAAAAAATGTGCATGGCTTGGTCAATATTCTTGCAAATTTTGGGTATGATAAATAACAATTTGAGCCGGGTCGATAATTTTTTGGTGATGACTTCACTTCAGGATCTGAGATATAGACATTTTAAAGATTTTTACGAGTCGTCTTTTTTCCCCAAAGGTTCTCGTAAATGTTATAAAAGGGAAAAGGGTCTTTTAAAAATAATACAGGAATGATTGTTTAATACCACAATTTCGTAAAAATTATGTTTATTACGGTATTTAGAATTTTCTAGTTTTTTTTTCAAATATGACCCTTAGGGGTACGAGAAATGCGACAAAATGGGGTCCAAGTTTGTATGCCCAAAATAGTTTTCCCGCACACTATAATGATCTTTTTGTAGTTATTTGATAAGTATTTAGAAGTATGAAAAAATTGTTTATTCCCGCACAATATAAGGTCTTTTTTTTTACAGTTATATGATAAGCATTTAGAATTATATATATATATATATATATATATATATATATATATATATATATATATATATATATATATATATATATATATATATATATATATATATATAAACTTGAATATTTCCCCCCTCCCCCTTTATTTTTTACAGCTAATTGACTAGTATTAAGAGGTATGAAAATCATCTTCGTGTTACAGTGTTGGTAAATAAGAAGAAAATATTTCTAATTTCCAATTTATTACAACACATATAATGTACAGCTCTTACTTGGTACATCCGGTAAAGAAAAATAAGCAAAAAATTATTACTTTAGGACATAGTTCATCCACAAAACCCCCTCAAAACATAATCGTTTACAGGTTTACTCACTTGATGTTAAACATTAAGTTTAAAAAAAGAATGAATAGAATACCATGATCAAGATAAATTTAAAACTGTCCCTTTTATCAGAGATGTTTCGTCTTATTGATGGGTGGCAGTCTATCTGTGGTTTCTCAGTCTTTAAATATTTATCTGTTGAAAATAAAAGAATTAAATAATGTTTAAAAAATAATAATAAATAAATAAAATAAAAACGAACGTTTTTTACCTCTTATAGATTTTTCTTATAACCGTTTAAAATGATCAGTGAATTACCAGAGAGTAAATACTGAGTATTAAGATTTAATGTTGTTTACCTAGTGACGTTGGATCAACATCATCGTCTTTCTCACAGATGAGCCGGAAGGAACTGTAGTAAACCAAGGATTGACCCACACTGCCGGGTACCAGGGCCCGTTAAGGAAGGCCCGGTGACAGGAGTTAAACCACCAGCCTCCTCCAAAGCGACTGGCACAGTTTTCTCCAGTCCTGTCGTTATCTCTGTCTGGTGTACTAAATGACATCCCAGACAGATATTTAGTAGAAATTCCCGTGCTTAACATACTGTCACCTGTACAATTACAGTAAATATATTACAGAGATGGTTGGTTGGTATCATTACCGTCTTCGTACTGTGCACTTCCTCTCTTTTGTGATTGGTAGAAATTGCATGATGTGAAAACTTTCAATTATTTCATTGGTTGAAATGCATTTCAAGGCAAGGGAGATAATTTTCTTGTGATCTTATTTTCGTACGACTTAACAATTTTTAAAGATTTTCAATCTGAAAAAATGACAAAGCGAACAGTGGAAAATGGCAATAAATAAATCTAAATAACACTTTAATTTTTTAAAGCAATTACTAAAAAGTGTTTTTATATTTTCATTGTAAACAGAAATGTTTTTGTTGTACGCCAGCTTTTCAGCTCGTATTTGTTATTTTTTCCTTGCTTTGCATTATTTCTAATCTCGTTCAACCAGACGTTCGGCTTTCTCAGTAAACTCCGACCAGCAGCAAAGTCGAAGAAATCTGAGCGTCTGGCTGAACTTTCACATGGTAGGGTTAATGTCAGTAAAAAGCTGATGAAAAATTACAAAGCCAAGAAATGCACAAAAATAATATTTCTTGATAAGTATAGGTCAGTTTACTGTTTAATGTTGTTGCTAAAGACGACAAAGCTTTTTGAAAAAGCTATACTTGTATTAATCTTAATGTCAATAAAGCTGAGGTACGACCCAGACTGATCATGACTTGACATGCTGTCTCCTGTGGAGAGAAATAATACAAAATAATATAATACAATTCAAATAGCACCCTTTCTAATGTAACAATAAACTCCAGGTGTGTTACACTTTTAAAGTATGATTAAAAAAAAAACAACAAAATATTTTTGTGGTAAAGGTCACTTGGAATATTATAAAAGTGAATATATGAAAAATTAATATCTGTTAGAGACTATAAATCAAAAATATATAAAACGAATTAGAAGGCAAATAAATTAAAAATTAAATGATTACAAGGTAAGAAATGATGTTCCTATATATGTTTTAAAATATAAGATTTTCATTTAATATGATATAGGAAAGGTATTGTAACCAGAAGTCTCTGATGAGACTGATGAGACTGTAGCTCTACTGGTCTGTACTCGGATTTGAAACTTTGCAACATGCAGCAATTAATAGAATTATGTATCTTAATTAAGTCTACTTGTGTGCCAAGTTATACTAACAAAAACTGTAGGAGGAGTAGCATTTTGAAAGTATTTCACAGAAATTTCTATTTAAAGTAACCATGGCAACACCATTCACTGAAATCAAAAACCGATACACACTATGATGTATAGTAGTGTAGTCTAATTGTGTGCCAAATTAGATTAAAATCAGACCAAAACTGTAGCAGGAGTAATGTTTTAAAGGAATTTTACAGAAATTTCTATTTTTAGTTACCATGGCAAAACCATTCATCAAAATAAAAAAAACCGATGCACTAAATTATGTACCTTAGTGTAGTGTACTTGTGTGCCAAGTTATATTTAAATCAAACCAAAACTGTAGGAGGAGTAGCGTTTCTAAAGAAATATCACAGTAATTTCTATTTTTTGTTACAATAGCAAAACCATTCATCAGAATCAAAAACCGATGCACTAAATTATGTACCTTAGTGTAGTGTACTTTTGTGCCAAGTTATATCTAAATCAGACCAAAACTGTAGGAGGACTAGCGTTTTAAAGGAATTTCACAGAAATTTCTATTTTTAGTAACCATAGCAACACCGTTCATCGAAATCAAAAAAAGATGCACTAAATTATGTATCTTAGTGTAGTCTACTTGTGTGCCAAGTTATATTGAAATCAGACCAAAACTGTAGGAGAAGCGTTTGAAAGGAATTTTACAGAAATTTCTATTTTTAGTAACCATGGCAACACCGTTCATCGAAATCAAAAACCGATGCACTAAATTATGTATCTAAGTGTAGTGTACTTGTGTGCCAAATTATATTGAAATCAGACCAAAACTGTAAGAGGAGTAGCGTTTTAAAGGAATTTTACAGAAATTTTTATTTTTAGTACCATGGCAAAACCATTCATCAAAATCAAAAATCGATGCACTAAATTATGTACCTTAGTGTAGTGTACTTGTGTGCCAAGTTATATTGAAATCAGACCAAAACTATAGGAGGAGAAGCGTTTAAAAGGAATTTCACAGAAATTTCTATTTTTAGTAACCATGGCAACACCGTTCACCGAAATCAAAAACCGATACATTAATTATGTATCTTAGTGTAGTCTACTTGTGTGCCAAGTTATATTGAAATCAGACCATAACTGTAGGAGGAGTAGCGTTTTGAAAAATTGTTTACAGACAGACAGACAGACAAACAGACGGACGGACGACGGACACCTTACTATCGCATAAGCTCTTCTGGTCTCTGAACCAGTAGAGCTAAAATTGAAATGCTTTGGAGTGTTTTGAATTTGGTTTTTATTTCAATTTGGCTATGTTCCCGATCAATAATTTTCTTAGAACATCAAGCTTTCGTGAATATTGTCGACATAATGTATATCAAATACGCGCTGTAAACGTCCTATTCCGAAGTACTGTAAATCATGAAATTTTCTAATATCAGTAAAAAGCTGATGAAAAATTACAAAGCCAAGAAATGCACAAAAATATATTTCCTGATAGGTATAGGTCAGTTAACTGTTTAAGGTTGTTGCTAAAGATGGCAAAGCTTTTTGAAAAAGCTATACTTGTATTAATCTTAAAGTCAATAAAACTGAGGTATGACCCAGACTGATCATGACTTGACATGCTGTCTCCTGGGGAGAGAGATAATACAAAAAATACAATACAATTCGAATTGCACCCTTTCAAATGTAACAATAAACCCCAGGTGTGTTACACTTATAAAGTATGATTAAAAAAAAAAAAAAAAAAAAAAAAAAAAATTGTGGCAAAGGTCACTTGGAATATTATAAAAGTGAATATATGAAAAAAATAATATCTGTTGGAGACTATAAATTAAAAATATATAAAACGAAATAGAAGGCAAATCATTTAAAATGTTTTAAAATATTAGATTTTCATTTAATATAATATAGGAAAGGTATTGTAAAAACGAAATGCCTTGGAATGTTTTGAATTTTACTTTTTTTCAATCTGGCTATGTTCCCGATCAAATAATTTTCTTCGAACATCAAGCTTTCGTGAATATTGTCGACATAATGTATATCAAGTACGCGCTGTAAACGTCCTATTCCGAAGTAATGTAAATCATGAAATTTTCGCGACAATGTTTAAAAATATAAATTATTGAAAATCATTAAGATACCAAAAATTATTAACAATGGCGATTAAAGGCAGTCACTGATATTCTTGTTACAAATAATTTAGCACATTTCTTTGTGTTTAAAGAATATCATTTTAAATTTCAAATACTTAGCAATGAAAAATTCAGTAAACGTAGAACTCGTGAATTGTACCAACAAAGGATATTGTGAAATATTAAAAACGTGGAATTAAAGATGTTTACAGTACATTAGAAAAGAAATGTCTCTCTGTCGTTTCTTTTTCAACAACTAATAACTTTTCTATACAAAAAATATATGATTGTATACTTGTTTGAACCCAATTTTAAGAACTTAGCTTGCATACAAATACAAGGAAAATCTATCAGGTGCTCTGGAATGGAATGTAAGATAACGATAAGTAATCATTTTCAAAAGTCACATAAAACATTACAAAACGAGAGCAGAGAACTCGCGGTCGCTGAAAAGACAAAAAGTGTTCAGGTGGCTTGGCTGATGAAGCATCTCCTGTTGACCAGTCAATTCTGCCGTGAGCTTATTATCAAGATTGAGTAGACATTCCGTAGAAAATTCGGTATCAAATAATGACATTACAATCTGTATGAAAATTTTTCCATCAAAGGACACAGTGCTGTTGCAATCAATCATTGCATCGACCATCGAATTCGCTAAGTAAGCTGTGAATTACCTTATTTATTTGCTTAATTGAATTTTGTGCGAGTGTTGTAAAATAAACTCTTGATGGTTTGAACAAAATGACATATAAGTGATTTTTGATACTATTACAGGTATGAACAAATATATTTTAGTCGTGTTTGCAACCATATATCTTTCTCTTTTTTTCTCCTCCTTCTTTTTTCTCTCTTTCTTTTCTCTCCTTCTTTCGTTCTTGTACTCCCTATCACGTACCTAAGGTTCCCGTGGCAGGTCCTGCAAGAAAGAGTTGATATTTCTCTGTTTCATCGGAGACCGAGAATAGGTCGTACATTTCATACAGCGTTGTACCATTCTGGAGAGTGATGGACACATATAGGAAACAGTCCTTTTCTTTTGTTAATTGATGAATTACGTCATTTCCTGCATTAAGATATATTTCAAGTCAACTTAAAATTCCTTTGTTATACAATTAACTCTATTTTGAGTATGAATATTCAAATTGTTTTCCTATGCTACGAATTGATTTTTTCCTCTCACATTCATTCTTTTCTTATTATTTAAGACATCAATTAAACAGTGAGTATAAGTGTGTATCGTTGAACACATATTACCCAGTCTTGAAATTAGATCCTTGATACGCTTCCATTTTTTATCTGCCACAATAAAGAAATTTTGTCAAACTTTGAAACGGATGATAGCTCCTATTTAAAAGCGATTTACACTTACCAACCCAGACATTCTGTTCCGGTGAACCAAAACCATTCTTATATTCTGTCCAATTCCTGTGAAAGTTCAGGGATTCATTTACCCGTTTCTGAATTGCCTTTAAATATTAACATGTATAACAATATAATTCATTGTTTCGAACAATTGTATGATCAATATGTTATGATAGAAACTCAAAATATTCATATTTTTTTTATCCCATATTCTTAACAACAAGTAAACAACTTAGTGTGAATTATATGATATACTATTAATTTTGAAATTATATGATATACTATTAATTTTAAAATTATATGATATACTATGAATTTCGAAATTATATGATATATTATGAATTTCGAAATTATATGATATACTATGAATTTTTAAATTATATGATATACTATTAATTTTTAAATAATATGATATACTATTAATTTTGAATTTATATGATATACTATTAATTTTGAAATTATATGATATACTATTAATTTTTAAATTATATAATATACTATTAATTTTGAAATAAATTAGATACCGTCCATCCTCCGTCCATTGTCTCCATATCGCAGTAAACTCTGACAGGACTGGTAATTGTGCCATAGGGATAGATTTCATACACTCCTGTATTAGTGTGACCATCTTTCCGAAGATCCTTACAATCTGTAGGAATAACTGAAGCAGAAAAAACAGAATAATAATAATAATAATAATAATGGAATCATATTATGTATATATACAGGGAGTGAGAGGATACATTAAACCTGCAAGATAAATAAGGTTAATTGCTGAAGTTTTAAAATTGTGATTTATAATGTATGTAATAATAGGAATGCATTTCTATGATCATCAGGTGATGTACCACGTGGACAGTGAAGAAGAACTTATTAATATATTCGATCAGTGCATACTATCTATTCAAGGTATATTACTAAAGTCAGGTACTCTTAACACAATTGCTCTGAAAAAATATAGTTCCATTCATGGTCAGCAGATACAACATTACAACAAATGTTAACAATAACGATGTGTGTGTAAAACGTGAAGGAAAACAAAATTAACGTAAAATGATTTCAAGAAAATCACTTTTTCCCAAGATATGCATATAAAAAGTATTCATATTCCTACTCTAGCTACCTTCTCAGTCTTTTTCACGAAAATTAAATATATAGGTCATTCTTCTATTGACAATCTTTTCACCAATTATAGTACTTTCGTGATTTTTGTTCGTTAATTGTCATATAATTTCTTCTAAAAAAAAAAAGAATGTTAATAATTAATTCTGTGTGTGTGTTTTTCTTTTCTAACGTGTTTTTCCGAGCTCGCCGGAAAGGTTCGAGAAGATGCGATAGACAATCTGATCGCACGTGTTTATAGGCTATTTGGTCTAGTGTCCACACTGTTTGCTAGTGACGCAAGACTGGTGACGGTTTTGCTACGGACAAGTTCAATTTGTTTTTCTTTTCTAAGAAATCATCTGAGCAGAGTGAAAATTCGAGTAAATTAAAAGTTGAATATCTTGGATATGGGATAACCCATATCTATTCTTGTTTTACTTCTGATAAAATTACTAACCATGATATCGTTACTCTCAACAGCTGATATAATGTATGTAAAAGTGAACGTTTCACAAAGTCTATGGTCGATACAATTACTTTGTTTGCAGATACAGTCTGTCGTTATGTCGAATGTTGACTGACATCTTTCATACAGATTGTAAGGCCTTTATTTTCACAAAGAATTATCCACCAGCTTTTCGTTTAGCTGATCAGAACAAGAGGCACACGGCGGATCTGGCCGGTCGACAGAGGATGCTTACTACTCCATGGAGCAGGATTCCCATCTTATACACTCGAACTCATATCCATTGAACATTTAAAAATGCTTCTTTTTTTTAGCACAAGACATATCATATAGCATAAAAAAATCCACAGAAACGCAGATGGTTATGTTATTCAGGAATTAAGAAAGAAAAACACAGTGTCTACAAGATTAATATTAATCTGAAATACTTGCAAAGGATGCAATATGAACAAATGAAAAGTGAAGATAATGATTACTGATCAACCTTTTCAATCCATCAAACGATACCAATTGTAATCAGGGTAAACATACGGACGCAGCTATTTTAAGGCTGCCTGAAGATTTAAAATACATTAAAAAGCATATTTTTTTTATTTTGAATAAGGTACTGACTTGACTTTGTAATTCATGAATATATGTACAACCAGCTTGCATAGACAGTTTGATCAGGTATCATAATAACGCATTTTTATGAAGTCACATGACTTCGGTGATCGAGTGACAAACACATAATATTTCCGAAAGGTTGTGCAAAAATCGCATCGGAACAAGTAATGAACATAATCATTTTGAACATTTTGTTATATAAATCAATTAATCGTATCCTATCTTACATATAAAGTGCTAGGGGCAAGTCTGAATTTTATTGTATAGTAAATATTTTAGGAGAACTTCATCTTACCCAAAAATATGAAGGTATTTTCCACTCTTGATCGCAAATTAAACAAAACAGGCTATAAGTCAAATAGCCCACCGTCAGTTAGAGAACATACTTCTTTTGTAGCTTCACATAAAATGTCTTCCATTTATCCATATTAATCACTTGTGAGAATCTAATATTTGCTGACAAGGTCATTGTATCGACCACAAAATTTGCGAAATGATGACTTCAATCGAGACTGCTGATATCCTTTTTTCAGTCTAATATATATACTATCTGTAAATTCTAACCCTGTCTGCCGACGTGTAAATGGAAGCATTTCACATTGTACTTTTTCTGTTTGTTTTGATTACGCTGTATATCAAATGATATATAGGAATAACTATACTAATGCAAATGTTCAGCACTATAACAATACATCGAAGCGTAAATCAACAATCAAGAGTCCTGAATTCAACATCAACGTAAAATACTCTCTACATCTCATAAAAAAGGAATGTACAAGTTATGATACTCTCCCCGTTATATCAACTCAAATTTGCAGTAACGTGACTTCATTCAAAATATTATTTAAAAATAAATATTGAGTAACCTCATATACCTAATACAAGTGTAGTGATGATAGTTATTGATGCTAATGATTAGTATATAGCGCGTTTCGTGATTTGTTTGAAGAAAATATGAAAAAGTACATACAATCATGAAAAAAATATCTCCAGCCGGCCTGATCAGACACTGAAGTCTTGTGAAGTTTCTTGTGGGTCCGGCACTTCATCAATCCATCATTATATCCAAAGACGCCACACTCTTTTCGACACTTCTCTGCGCAGTCATTAAATGATATAGAATTGTACTCTCCTAACAGTTCGTGTTCAGACTTTTTATTGTCAAAGTCCAGGTTTCTGTCATATCTCCGAGAATACATGGTCGCCTGAGACACTGTAAAGAAGGCAGCAATTAAAAAGACAACCCAAAGATTGCTCATATTATTCTTTGTGTATTGTGACAATTTCAGAGTTCCTTTAAGAAATGACTAATTGGTCTAAAGCTGGCAAGTATAAATGTCAAACACTCAACGTATTAGGTAAGCTGGTTGGTATGTTTTCAATATTACGTCATTGCTGAAAAATCGATTTTGTGAACGAAGATGACTGGATCCTAAGCATGCAAAATGCAATATGATATTGAGGTCAATTTAAAAATGATAGATTTGAATATGTTTTAAAAGATATCTTTCATAGAGATTAAGATTAAAATGGTACATTAAATATTTTATAAATGATATATAAAACATGTATAAAGCTGAATGTTGAAATGATATATTGAATATATTTTGCATGATTTCTAATAGTGAGCTAGGTGTTATAATGGTATGAAGAATACCTTGTATATTTTTTCAAATATTAAGCTAAATGTTGAAATACAGTGTGGACTTCAGGGAAGCTCGATATGTGGTTTTAAGAAACCATGGCAAATGATATTGACCGAAGACACAGAAAGTGATTGTGACCGGGCTTGCGTCTAATAACCACATTGTGACCGTTAACTGTAGTCCAAAATAGCTAAAATATACAATCACTCCAAACAAATAATGTGACAGTCCTAGCTGTGCATATAGCAGACTTGATTGGATTTTATGACGTCAAAATGGTATAAAAACGTATCTTTTATGAATTGTCTATTGATTTTTCCGTTTGTCTGATCATGACAGGGAGCACATAGTGGGTGTGACCGATTGACAGAGTATGCTTACTTCTCAATGGCACCTGATCGCACTTCCGATGTTTTAAGAGGTCCATCTTTACTCTCCACCCAGTTTGTATGGTTCCAATTGACTTTTGAGATTGACTACTACTCGTTATCTTCATATTTTTTAAGCAAATTTGAGGTAAATATGCATTGTTCAATGAGGCTAAGGACCGTCTTAAAAAATGTTTTTGAAAATACCTCAAAAGGTAATTGGAATAAATAAAATATTTCTATGTCATAAACCATCTAGTCTTATTTGCAAGCCTCAAAAGAATAAGTACATGTAAATCATACACGGTACTAGTTTTGATGCACCAGATGCGCATTTCGACAAATTATGTCTCTTCAGTGATGCTCAAGCCGAAACGTTGGAAATCCAAAATATTTAAATAAAACAGACTTGGAAGAGCTGAAAAGGTACCAAAGTCTAGCCTAGAGCCGAAAACGTTGAAGGATTAGAGCTATGCATGAGGGAGATAATCCTTAATTTCGAAATAAATTTTGAAAATTTTACCACAGAAATTAAATTTATATCCGTATTTTTCAAGCTAGTACCAAAGTACTAGGTTACTGGGCTGTAAAGACCCTTGGGGAATAACAGTCCACCAGCAGAGGCCTCGACCCGAGGGTCATAATGTAAATCATATACGGTACTAATTTTGATGCACCAGATGCGCATTTCGACAAATTATGTGCCCGGTCAACAGATGATGCTTACTCCTCCTAGGCACCCGATCTCACCTATGGAATTTCCAGGGGTTTATGTTTTATGCCCTGCTCACAAATTTGTATTTCTTGTAATTTTTGTATGAGATCGATCACTTTTTGTTATCTTCACATTGTAACCGCAATTACCAAAGAAGATATACATTAATTTGCCTCATGTATCCATCTATGTCTGTGCAAGTGTAACAAGAGTTGCTGCGCTCAATAAGTCAAGTTTGAAAATTCTCTTTTACTTCAAACGTATTGTCTTCCTCCCAACGCAGTACAAGAGAACGAGCTCTTCTGCTGTAAGTATCAATTTCTACACAAGTAAAACGAATACATTTATGAGCAATTAGTATTCATTTAAAATTTTAATTTAAAAGGCCATTATCCTCATGGGATGAAAACAAAGAGTACCTATATGAAGGGAATTTTTTCATAGACAAAAAAATCTAACTTGTTAAGTGCTTATCAAATCTTCTTTTAACTGAATTTGGTATTGTTTCGAGGTCATACAATATCTTATTACAGTAAACAACTCAAACGATTGAAACCGATTCACTCACAATCTCTCACGTAACGCGAACGATCTCTCACGTTACATGAACAATCAGGCATGCTACACGAACAAATCTGCGCGATCATTATGTCAACATTGCAGTTGCAGCCACTGTATTGTCCTTGTTTGTAAATATAACTTATTATTTAGTCATATTTTCTCTGGCATATTAATATAAATTGGGAGGTCATTGTTTATTGTTTTTGTTTTTTGTTTTTGTTTTTGGTTTGTTTTTTTTTTTTTTTGTTGCTATTGTTTTTTTGTTTTTGTTTTTTTTTTCTGTTATTGTTTTTTTTTGTTTGTTTGTTTGTTTGTTTGTTTTTTGTTTGTTTGTTTGTTTGTTTGTTTGTTTGTTTTGGTTTTTGATTTTTGTTTTGACTACGGAGTACTACTTCTACGTGAACCATACAAGGGGATCACGGCGGATGTGACCTATCTACAAGGGGTGTTTCCTCCTTCTAGGCCACCTGATCTCATCTCTGCTGTATTCAGGGTTCCTAGTTTTTATCCCGTTAACGATTCGTTTTTTTAATACTGGATCTATGATATTTATCACTGTTCGTTTTCTCAACCTTTGCAGAGGTCCGTGTTTGGTCTACTCCAAAATTTGAATTGTTTAATGGACTTTGGAGCTTGAATACTGTTCGTTATCTCCATATATTTCTTATATAATTGTGATGAGTTTTAAATCTATTAGGTTTATAAAATTCATTTTCAGGAGCCCCATTACGTTTCAGAACTTTTTGAAATACATGTGGTATACAACACTTTATTACATTTTCAACAGTGAAATACTGTGATTTATTTATTGAATAAAAGTGATATTCTCTCACAGTGTGAAAGAATACCAAAAATGATATTCTCTCACAGTGTGAAAGGATATCAAAGTAAGTAAAAAATAATTTCTGGCCTGTCATAAGATAGAGACAGTAACTAAATATCTTGATAGAGCTAAAACTGCAAATTTCTTCCTAAATATGTTGCTAAAATTCATGCTATGTAATGTTTTCAGTCTGACACACAACTTCTAAGCTATGACGTCTCAACCGCTCAACTATGACGTCAAGCCTATGACACTGTGTTAAGAAAAGACAAGGAAAAATCAAAGAAAATGTAATAAACAGAAAATTCAATGTTTTGTAGATGAATATGGAATTTATTTCACTCGTGAGACAGGATTTTTTGATATTTTCACTCGTGCTTCGCACTCGTGAAAATATAAAAAAAAACCTGTCCCACTCGTGAAATAAATTCCATATTCATCTACAAAACATTGAATATCCTCTATAAATACAATATGAGAGATTACTTTTTTGTTACTTTGTATACTTTGTTGTTACTGTTTACTTTGTTACGATCATTAATTCATGAAATATATGGAGAAAATGAACAGTATTCAAGCTCAAAAGTCCATAAAACATTACAAAATAGGAGCAGAGCAAACACGGACCTCCAAAACAGAGGTGGAATCAGGTGTCATGGAGGAGTTAGCATCCCCTGCCGACCGATCACACCCGACGTGTGCTCCTTGTCATGATCGGGAAATAACGGAAAAATCCGTCGACATTTAAGTGTGTAAATAATGGCCTAACAATTAGTATGAAAAACGTCAGTCATATCTCAATAAAAAAAATCTAAACAAATGAAATCTGTGAACAGAACATAAACCACGGACCTCCTGAAATATCAGTTATATGTTTTTGTAATCTAAATCTTCACACAGGTATTCTCAATGTGATATTAAATATGGTGCTAGATTTCTGACTGACAATGCTAACGAAGATTTTTAGAAACAAAGTCTTCCAAAAAATCTAGTATATTTCAGATATACATTAATTGTGTCAAATTTTAATCAACGGGTAATGGTACTCAGATAAAGAATTTGTTTTTAGAAAAAATAGAGGAGAAATAACTTTTTTTTTTCTAAAACTTTCAATTAAATAATACACACAATACCTATAATGTAACGTTGTTTTCAATACTATTACTTTTTCCTACAGGTGTTTTTGATTTAAGAAAAAAGTACCAAGAATGGTTTAGGGGTACAGTCAATATCGCTTGACGACGGGTTATATTCCAAAAAAAATAGTGACTGTGCTTCAACTTTCTTTGTGTTTGTATGAAACATTCACTTTAATATAATAAATACTGCATGTAGTATATCAGGTAAATGCTTAAAGAAAGAAACACAACTAAGGTAAATGAGTGTTCTTTCAATCATATCTTTTCCTTATCACAGTATTTCGGAGATTAAGCCCGATTTTTAGTTATGCTGTCTCTTGTCCAAAACAAACTGAATTGTAAACTATCGAAATTTTCTCTTTTATGATTTACAGTTCCTATGTATCCTGCCTTAAAACAAATTGAAGACATGGTCTGTTACTATATGTATTACAAAGACTACATAGAATTAAACGTATTTGGTTCAGGAAGGCATGGACACAAATTAGAAGGAACTTTCCAGAAAAGAATTAAGAATCATGAGTTTGTCCGAAATAACATGTGTGACCTTTTAACAAATTCTTTTTATCTTCCATCATAAAGTTTTATTTGCAATTCACAAAGAGAATATGCATGAATATGTCTCATATTATCACTTATTTCTGTGCAAGGGTTAAAGAAGTTGTTTAACTTAATTGGTATTCATTACTTAATGATTTGAAAAGACCATATAATAGCATCCTAATGGCAGGAATAAGTCAAAGGTGTACAGTAAGAATTAAATGTAAATATTGATATAGTTTGAAAATTGCCTTTTTTCTTCAAACAAAGTGTCTTCCTCCCAACGCAGTAAAAGAGAATTAGTTCGTCTGATGTAAGGATGTTGTTCTATGAGCAATCTAGTGATGATGCTCTTGTATGAGCAATTAGTTTTCATCAAAATTTGATTCAAAAAGGCCATAGACACTCATGTAATGACGTACATGAGAAGCACGAAAAAATGGAATAGTTGATAAAGAAAAAGCATGATTTCCAGTCTGAGTGTTTATAAATGCATCGTTATCTTTACTGAATTTTGGTATCATAGCTTATTCATGTATTATATTCTTTCAGTATTTCTAGGTAATAAAGTATCTTAATTTGGTACTGTACGTAGGTTATAGTGAGCGCAGCGCGCGGTGCGAAGCGCCGCTCGCACTGCGAGCTCTAACTACAACGCCTGGGCGAAGAGAAAATACGGACTGTGCACATTTATTCAAACGAATTTTTTCCGCAGTAAACACTGGACCCACAATGCATCGCTTATTGCATCTCGCCGCAAACTACGTTCTCGCGGTAACAAGAAAAATTCAACAAAAAATCAACTTACTTTGATTTAAAGAATATTGCAGATAAATAGTAGATTAAAAGTTCTTTATTTAAAATTAGATTGTTCAGGCTTCGTCGCCAACTTCAATTTTTAGATTTGTTTTGGAAAACCCTTTTAAAAATCACATTTGTCTAAACCTTTGTGGACGATGCATATGCTCTTTATTATTTAATAGAAAATTCCAGTGAAAAATGATTGTCTTCTGCTACTTTGTACGAAAAATACGAGAGAATGCACATGTTCATGACGTCATAATTAGCATTTAGGAGGTTATATGAAGAAAATGATTTATATGTTCTCACTGCATGGAATTTCAATGATTCAGAAAGCATGAGTTTTATTTTCTTACATCACTTTCATACTTAAGAAAATACAGGGCCAGATATGGATAAAAATCAGACCTTGATCTTTCTTCTAGTTCATATTCAGTTTGTTCGGCTTATATTTACATCGTTACGATTTATTACATGATTCTTTTAAGAATTCAATATCATTGATAAATAATTACTTATCACGAAATTTGCTATACATATACAGAAATAGGAACCTCTGTTACACTTTACAGAAACAAATAATTACATTATATGTTAAAAACAAAAAAAAATCTTTCTTATACTCCATTTTAAAAAAAAAAAAAAAATTTCTATGTTATGTTTTTGAGGTCTTCTCAATAACATTTTCTTAAGCTGGTCATTGCCTCATCAAACGAAGCATGGGTAACTCAATATATAATTTATATATAAACTGGAACTTGATAATAAAAAGATAAACAACGAACTTTTAGGGGAATACAACGCTCTGTCAACATGTTTTTTTCTGCGATGTGTCCAGATGACTGACTTTTTTGGATAAAATCCTAAACTAAAGACAAGTCGTCTCTACATCTGAGATATCTGACGAGAAAGGGTGGCGATACTATTCTGCTAAGTGTGTGTATTTATACAATAGAATTTTGAACACCCCCCCCCTACACACACACACACACACACACACACACACACACACACACACACACACACACACACACACAAAATAGAATTATATACATATTGAAGAGGTGAAGGTAACAAACAATGATCGATGAAATATGAAGATAATAAACTGTAATCAATTACATAAGTCTATTAAAACAATACAAATTTGGAGCAGAGCAAACCTGGACCTCTAAAAAGCATCAGAGGTGGGATCAGGTGCTCTGGAGGAGTACGCATCCCTTTTTGACCAGTCACTCACCGTTAGCCGTATGTATAGATCAAGTATATTCTGTATACTCTGTATCAAGCAAAGGCCTAACAATTGGAATGAAACATGTCTATCGAGGTTTAAATTAATTCTATATGATTTCGTGAGGCGGAATTTAGACCATTGTTCGGCACTCAGGGACTAGTTTAGGTTCTTTATCGTCGGAACGCTTACTGTGACTTGGGTTATAAAATTCTGTCGGAAATACCTATGATTTCACATTTTTGTTAGGCGCTTGACGACTAATTCACTGATTTATTGTTGATGTGCTTTACGAAGGAACAGTGACTACCAATGTTTATCCTATTTGGTATGGAGCACGAACTAGATTCGAAACCTGTACCATCTCATTACGAAGAACGCACCCTACCACTTTGTTTTTTTCTGCTTTCATAACAATCTTTTAACACTCTTTTAACCTTAAAAATGATCATCGTCTATGTTTAACATAAATGGCGGAAAATTAGTTTTTTTACTGATCCCTTGGTCAATGACCTAAAAGATTTGTTATCGGAGAACATTATTTTTGTGGTATATGTCTAAGTGTAGAAAGGTTTGTGATCGGAGAACATTATTTTTGTGGTATATGTCCATGTTTAGAAAGGTTTGTGATCGGAGAACATGATTTTTGTGGTATATGTCCAAGTGTAGAAAGGTTTGTAATCGGAGAACATTATTTTTGTGGCATATGTCCACGTTTAGAAAGGTTTGTGATCGGAGAATATTATTTTTGTGGTATATGTCTACGTGTAGAAAGGTTTGTGATCGGAGAACATTATTTTTGTGGTACTGTGGAATCATTTTAATTCGTGGGGTTAATGTTCGTGGGCAAGCAAAATTTTACTTGTTCGTGGGGACGTTATTTCATGGGTTACTTGTTCATACGGTAGATTCAGTGAATCAATATGTTCACAAAATATAAGTTCGTGGAGATGTTAATTCGTGGGTAAGGACGACCCACGAAATCCACGAACATTGGTCCCCCACGAACAATGATGATTCCACAGTATATGTCCACGTGTAGAAATGTTTGTGATCGGAGAACATTATTTTTGTGGTGTATGTCCACGTTTAGAAAGGTTTGTGATCGGAGAACATTATTTTTGCGGTATATGTCCAAGTTTAGAAAGGTTTGTGATCGGAGAACATTATTTTTGTGGTATATGTCCACGTGTAGAAAGGTTTATTATCGAAGAACATTATTTTTGTGGTATATGTCCACGCGTAGAAAGGTTTGTGATCGGAGAACATTATTTTTGTGGTATATGTCCAAGTGTAGAAAGGTTTGTGATCGGAGAACATGATTTTTATGGTATATGTCCACGTGTAGAAAGGTTTGTGATCGGAGAACATTATTTTTGTGGTATATGTGCACGTGTAGAAAGGTTTGTGATCGGAGAACATTATTTTTGTGGTATATGTCCACGTGTAGAAAGGTTTGTTATCGGAGAACATTATTTCTGTGGTATATGTCCAAAAAATTGTAATATTAATAATAATAAAAATTGTATATGTCCTAAAAATTGTAAAGAAAATGTGAAAATGGTCACACTGATTCAGGCGTGTGTGGAGTTTATCTTCTTGGTACCGACTATTGTCCAATCAGCTGTGATATGGAGACAATGGACGCAGGATGGACGCTCTCTACTTACTTATGTTTAAATCATTGTGATTCCTTGCACGAGTACCATGAAGTTGATATAAAAAACGAAGCTGTAATTTTTATTGACAATGTCTATGTGGTCTTCCAAAACAAAGTCTACCCACAATCTTTTTAATCCACTGAACTATACCTGATGTCAAACATTGTTAATAACTTTTAAGAACCTTTATTTTGACTTAATAATAATAAGTCTTTGCTCGCTTTCATTCAAAATTTCATTCTCATGTATATTTGTTTATATATTATAAATTATAGACAATAATAACAAAAAAAAAATCATTTCTCGCTCATAAGAAACAAATAATTATCCAGAAAAAAGATATCACAAAAATTTAGTTACCTATGTATAGAGAGTATTCCTTTGATACATGTACATGGAAAACAAATACATACATGTTTTAATGGAATGTTAACATGATAACCTTGTGCAATATAAACAAGTGAAAAAATCAATTTCTTTATTACGTTTTTTTAGAATAAATATGGGTTTAATTTTGTACCAGATATAATGCACTTTTGAAAGACATCAAATTCTCTAATTACAGAAAGCATTACCCTGTACTTGTTTGAATTGGTACTCATCAGATAACAATAAAGAATCTTAAACATATACATGTACTGTAATAAAGTTAACCAGAGATAGGAATGATACCTTACTATTAAAATTAGGATTGGTTTTACACTTATCTGAAAGCAATATCGTTAGCTTCATTGAGAGGTTCGATTATCTAAAAACATTATGAATATCTATAGCATGGTGATTTCCAGTTTTTTCTATGCTGGTCAATGCCATATATATATTCAGAAGTTTGTGTTTGCATTTCAAAGGTTGCTGGCTAACTCATGGTATTCTGTTGAAATATATTTGAACGTGGAATGACCACAAAAGAGTGAAATATGAAGATAACGAATAGTAACCATACGTCCTTAAGAAACCATTGTTCCCACATGATTAGTAAAATATCGAAGCTTATTTATTTTGAAGAATATTTTACATTATATTATGATTATCTTAATAAAGAATCTTATTATATTCCCTTTTTAAACAAAGATAAATGGTAGCATGATTTGTTTTCGCATCGTGAGCATTGAAGACGAAAATTTGGAATAAGAAGTCGTAGTAGAAGGGTTGAAACATAAACGATATAATTGTTGTCCACAAAAGTTTTGGACAACCCTCATGAAGTATTACGTTAACTAGTTTTCAAAAATAATTGGATTCAGGTTACGTATGAATGTACCGGTATTTAATGTTCAATATTTCAAAGTTCCTTTCAAAAATCTTTTTCTTTGTCGTGGCGTCTTCAAATATTGAAAAATAACTAAGAAATGCTTTCTCGGGGAGCTTCAATATCAAGTCAAAGTAATAATACAAAAGGATTTTAAAAAAAGAAAGAAAACCTTTTTGTAATTGGGGATGCCAATGATAAGCCTAGTGGACCTTTCTTTTACCCCTTATACAAGATTTTAGGATGGCCTTTTCTTAGATCTTATTCTTTACCCGTGATACAAGATTTGAGGGTGACCGTTTTTTTCTTGTCAGTTAAATGTAGCTAGCAGGAATCCGTGACCCCTACCTTATCCACCTTTCACCTAAGTAAAATACACATTGGCAAATGACTGTGAGAAATGCTTTAGTACATTCAGACTACGATCCCAAGAATTGACAGGTGATAATATTGCAAAATATTGCAAAAGCTGATTAACTTCTACAGACATACGTCTAAGCTCAATTCAAGATTCTCTAACGATTTCCTAAGATTCTGCGTTCGAAAAACTTTTCTTTGCCTTGTTTCAACATTTAAATAAAAAAAAATATATCTCGGTTGGCTGTTTTCTGCATTTAGGAATTAAATATTTACGATTGTTTTTATCTTCACTAAAATCCTTAAGCAGTAAAACTTTTAGGTGACAAACCTCTTTTTCACATTGTAATGGCACGTAAATGAATACGGAACACCTTTACCACGCTTGCTTTTTATAATAACAATGAGATTTTTAGTTAAAAATCTTTCCAGCAATCTTAAACACAAACTGAAAACCAATTTTAATGAACGACGACTTCTATCATATATTTAAAGGCTGATCATAAAATTTATGACAACTAACATTACAACGCTTTATCATATATACTTTTGACAAATTTCGTTTAACAGCAATGGGCGAGACAAAGAAACTACTAGTATCTTAGGCACAATTTTGAAGGTCATAATTTGTCAACATTTTCTATACCATTCTGACATCTAACCATTCAACATTTCTAGAAGAAAAACACAAATAAAAAAAGCATGGTTTCATTTATTAGATTAAGAAATTAAAATAATTGAAATAATTAGAATATCACAAAATTATTGGTATCCTTTAAACTGAAAAAAAGTATTTAATTCACTTCAAAAATGAAAAACCTGAATGATTTTAAGCAAAACAAATGTTCTTTATTAATTGAGAAGTATATTACAAACATAATGTTGTTTATTTGCAAGTGCACTTAGAATAAACAATTTGAATTTTATAAGTGTTTAATATTATTTTAATCATTTCGAAAGGGAAAAACCTGTAAAATTTTTAAACAAAACAAAGTTTTCAAAATATTTGAAAATAGTCTTAGACATCATTTTTTAAATAAGTCTGAGAAAAAAATGATTTCATAACAACAGTGACACACATTGATATTTAACAGCTAGTGAAATGGAGTGTTGTTTTTAATTTACAGTTCACTGCTGATAAGCACGTGGTTGTTGTTGATGAGTTCGTTACAATTTTTATTGTGATGTTTTTCAATCGTCTGAACTGTATAAAAAACCCTAGAAAAAATATTCTGGGTTTTATACACGTGTGAAGGATTTTATACACGTGTGAAGGAAGCCTACAAGGATTTTTCGGTTCATCTACCAATTTCAAATCGACGTTTTCACTACAGTCCCTACCAATTTTGTTCTTTCCTTTAAAAATTTCCAAGTACCGCTAAATTCCTGGCATTTAGAAACATTAGAGAATTGTCTGTAGCAACATCTTGATTACAAATTATTTCTTAAATATGAAATGTCAGTGTCCTTGCAAATTTTTTCCCAATATATATCATAATTATACAAAAATGAAAATACTGTTTTTGTTGACAAATCTGTGTTGAATATTGTTCCAAATTGTTTTTCGATAAGTATTTTTCTAATTTACATTTCTGTCACAGCAAAGGCTTTAAATTTACTAAGTAAAATATCATTGTTTAATTTAGAATTTAGAGATAGTATAAAAAATTGAAATTAAAACATTAAAAAAAAATTAAACTAGTTAGTTACAAAAACAGTGAATGATTCAATTTAACTTAAATCAAGTATATGTTATGTTTTGTATTTGCTCAAATCGCATTAGAACATCCTTGCAAAACCTTTATTTATCATAACTTGAATTTAATCTGAATCTATTAGCTATAAATTTCAAATCACATACATATAAATAATGAGCTCTCTAAAGAGTATTATTTAACTTTCTGCTTTTCTCAAATAATTTTGTATATTAGTTCTTCGTCCGAACCTTGAGTCCCCTTCAGAAGAATTTTCCTTTGGGTTTGCCTAAAACACGTCTTAATTTAAGTGCTGAAGTTCAATAAATCAATAATTTTTCTTACAGTCTTTCTGAGCAAAATGAAATCAGTTTTATAATGTCTCATATTGTTTTATAATGATATGACTCCAGTCCAGATTTATAATGTAGGATTAATTGATTCACAGCAGTTGCAAGTTTTCTTTAGATGGCGTAAATATGTGTATCCAAAAATAAATCTCGTATCGAAAATAAATATTTTTTTCATGATCATTACATATCAAATTCATCAATCAGGCTATATGTTTAACAGGTAACCTATAAAATTTCCCAGATATCTATGTAAAAATACTACCGGAATGGGACGTTGAAAATGTTATATAATGGAATTTAAATACTTTTTTCCTGTCAATTAACGTATTACGTTATATTCTTATAAAGTATTTTATATTTGCCTTCTGTTTTTTGTCATTTTAAATAGTTTTCTTCTAACTTTATATGTGAACAAATATTATTTTACAAAGTAAGGATTTAATTGATAGATCTTAATGTTCCCTTTAAAAAAATACCTGGAAAGGGATGCATCTGACTTTGTATACCTTTCAACAATATATATATATTTTAAATTTCATAACAATAAATCTATTATCTTAGCACTTTAAATATTCTGCGTCTATCGTAAATTATAAATTAACACTACCCACCAGAAGTCGTCGCCTCAATATAAGAAAATAAATGACAAGAACTTTGAAAAATACAATGTAAGTATTTTTGTAAACCCACACATATTACTTAGGTAATAATAAACAGTTTCAAAACCAGCAAAAATTTCTTCTCTCTCGATTTAAGTAAGGTCACAGAAAATAATTTCACATTCTCCAGCTTGGACCCAGACACCATCCAGGGAAAATCAACCCTCAGTTATGGTACTTTGTTTAAAAAGATGACAAAGTTGTTTGGGGGAAAAGCCTTAATTAAAACCTAACATTTAGTCTTTGACCAAGTATTTTGTAACATTACATGAATCAGAAGTTAGATAAAGATTCCTCTCCTTTGTGAACCAACTATATCCATAAAAAAAGAAGATTATTTTGTTTCAAATTACAAAAATCTGCCTGATGTTTTTGAGAAATACTATATATCCTAATGCGTTAAATGCTAGACTGTTTAAGCTGATTAGATGTCTGGAAGCATGAAACACATGGTAAGAGCTCTTCACCTTTTTATTTTCAATCCTTTAGATCTATCCCTGGCAACATCAACTGCAGTAAGAAATGGCAACATCAACTGCAGTAAGAAAAAAAAACCCACGTGCACTATGGAATTGTCGTAACTCCAACAAATCTTTTTTTGTCCAAATAACATCAATACTGGGCATCATCTTACTACTGCTTAATAAAACTAATTTATTTGTGATTGTTAATTGAAATGTTAACTCTACAATATTTTTAACCTCAGAGAATGGAACATATTTTGAAATATTACATTGAAAGGAAAAAAATAAATGCTCTTAACATATTTTAGTAATCATTGCGATCAGACTGCAAATATTTTTCCGACAAATTAATTTTGATATGCTAATGATAACTTATAGAATAATAGATAACTATCTTAGTTTATCTGCAACCATTTGCAGCTACATCATCAAACCGTTGTGTAGCCAACACGACTCTTGGTCCAATAAATTTATATCAGGTTATTGGATCAACTTCAGAAACAAATTAAGCAACTACACTTAGCTTGACCATTACTGGTGCTTCCAAATGCGTCTTCTCCAAATAAATCTTTGCACAAATTAGAAGAAATACACATTTAACAAAAAATTCAAACATAACAAATTCTTAAAGAAGATAATAAAAAGAGATATGATTAAAGAGTGTAATTTTTGTACGTTTTATTCATTTTTTTTGAGAATGTGTTGTAACTAGAAGCATCCGAAAAATAATGATCTGTGTAGTCGTTTAATTAGTGTCTTGTTCGATGGCTGCTGAAGATAAACAAATAAATTTTTGCATGCTTTTTGAATGTTCACTTTGTTTTAATTCCAGGCATAAGAACCAATCACTTTAACTTCAAAATTAAAAGAATAATGCAGATTGAGCAACGGATTCATTAAAAGACTTAGTAAATCCCCCCCCCCCCCCCCGACACAAAAAAGGGAGCTCATATTGAAAAAAAAAACTGGAATGTAAATATAAGATTTGCTTGAGATATCAAATATCGCTTTTATTGACCTTTAAAGTAAAAAAAGCACAATTTCAAAAATATTGTAATTTTCACCCACTTTTAAACCCAACGTGCAATTTTCAAAGCCAAATTTTGTATACGTCTGATGTTAGATAAAAAGGAATCGCCTCCTATGTTATCTTTGATTTTCTGCGTCATCTTTCCTAGCTCTATAAATTGGCTCAAATTGTAAACATACGCGAGAAACAAATCAAATCAGTGGTAGAATAACATATCTGTGCAGAAAATGCCTAGGAAAGACAGTGTTGAGAACAATTCTTGTAGTGAATTTGAAAACAAAGACCACGTGGTGTTATCAGGGTGTTTAATGCTGATACAGAAGAACCATGACAAGGACTGCAGAATACCCGTCTCTATAAAAGTCTATAGAAATAACTTTGAACATTATGCTATACTTCAAAACAGACGAAGAATCTCCACAATGTTTGTGAATTTAAAACATTCCTGTGTACAACAAAGTGACAAAAACAGCAGTGAGCTTATCATTAATAGTGACAGTGTCGACGGAAGGTTGCTTGTGTTTCAGAAAAAGGATGAAAGTGATATTACAATGTGGATGGACAGTTTAAAATCTAATGTGACTCCAGGACAGAGGTCTCCCTCATTGTCTCCAGTGATCCCAAGAGCTAAATTTATGCCCGTATTACAGGAATCTATAGAGGAAGAGTAGTGTTCACAGAGGTCCAAACGAGATGATTATATTTACTTAAATTGGCATTACTACTATCCGTGTGTCTACTCTAAACTGTGTTTAACACTAAAGGCATTGCGATCTTAAGAAAGAGTTTAAAAATGTGCAATATGCTTGTTAGAAAGAAAAAAAAGTCCGTACTAGTGTTTAAATCAAAATATTTCAAGCTTTTTAAAATTAAAAAAAAAAAAATTATCATGTTTCTTTTGTAGCTGTTATTGACTGATCAAACTTGTGAGGTATATGTATTAACGGTGCATACTGCATATTATGTACATTCGAAAATGTGTCTGTGATATATACTCTTTTCAGAGATTAAAAGTTTTGTTTCGTACACTCAGCTTTTTTCTTTATCATGTATTTTTGAAAAGGTGACATTCGCACAGAAAATGGGAAAACGATACTCACTGATTTAAAGGTCAGAAAAAGTTCTACAGAATATAAGAAAAAGGATATGTTTTGCAGATAAAATTGTCTGAAAAAATTCGTATAACTTAACATTAATTATCCTCTTTCCGAACTACAAATTTGAATGAAAACATTTTAACAATGTATAATTACAACAAATAATCAAATTTAAACAATTTTGTTGTTTTGAATGAAATGTGTATGGTTCTTCAAAAGCTATGAATAATGTTTTATTTATGTTAATAAATTGAATACTTTATTTTTATTGCAAAGATGACTCTGGCCTGGTTTTGATGACGGAGCATCAATATACAAAAAATACCTGTTAATAATCATTTATATTTATTTATCTACTAGACTTTTTTCTTCTAAGAGAATTTGGTAAAGAGTTCTCGTTTCACATGCTATCTGATTATCCCTAGCTCACAGATGTAAAATCCAATTGTTATGTAGAATTAGTTCGTTTTAAAAACTGAAATTTTGATAACTTGAAAGCAGGTTCTGCTTACTTTGGCTGGACATTCTGTATTTTATTAAATGTTCTCACATTATGTAATTTTAAGCAACAGAACACTTTTGATATTCATGTGTAAAAGATATAGATACTGAACAGTGATCGATCACAAAAAATCCACAAACAATACAAATATGTGAAGAGGGCTTAAAACACGAAACCCTGGAAATTCCAGAGGTCTAAAAATTACAGCTGTATTTGATGTGATCCTTTCACTTATTTCAAAACGAACACAAATTATGTTGTACAATGTAACCCAAAAATGAATTCTAAACAATTTCCAGTGAAGTTTTATAACACGTATATAACAAATTAGGCTCCAGTGCTAGAAAGATGAGTAAAAAAGAGATAGAGGTGCGAAACGTGTTCACGATGACACAAGAACGATGAACTTACGCAGCTATGTTAAGGCTGTCCGAAGGCTTAATATGCATTAAAATATACATTTTATTTTGTGATAGATTTTAATTTCAATTTGTAATCTATGTATTAATTTGCAGTCAACTTGTGATGAGAGTGTAATAACGTATTATAATAATGCATTTTTGTGATGTCACATGACTTTGTTGATCACGTGACGGACACTTATAAATTCCTAAATGTTGCAGAAAAATCGCATCGGCACAAGTGCAAAACAACATTATTGAGAAAAATATGTCACATAAGTCAATTCATCGTGATCTTTGGTACATATAAAGTGCTGGGGGCAGGTCTGAATTTTACTTCTTGAGAAAATATTCCACGAAAAATTTAACTTACCCACATAAGGGGTCATTTTCCACACTTTATCGCAATTTGTACAAAATAGGATAAATTACATACTATCCCCCAGCACAATTCAGATAGAGGAGATACTTCTCTAGAAGATTCACACTGAATATCTTCAATTTATCCTTATTAATCACTTGTGCCAGTCAAATATATACACGATTTATAAATTCTAACTCTGTCCACGGACGTGTAAGGGGGAGCGTTTAACAGTCAATTTTTGTTGTTGTTTGAATATATGTATATCGGACAAGTTAAAGGAAAAACGATATTAAATTACAAATGCTCAAAAGCACACTTAAGCTTAAAGAACAATCCAGACATTTGAATCAAACAACAACGCTAAAAAATCTTTACATGTCATGTGAAAGGAATGTAAACGTTATGACACTTTCCCCGTCATGTCAGCTCAAGTATGCAGTGACTTGACGTCATATGCTATTATGACGTCCTATCTAGGTAGTTCAGAGAAGTAACTACAGTTGGAACAGTTTGATATTTTACGGACAGCCTTATCCTAGCCGCGAAGTCACAGGTGATTGCAAGGCTAATGTGAAAATGACATTGATAAGAATTCTTCGCCATTACCGGTCACTAGTCGTTCATGAATTTTCATTGACGTTATCAAGAATCATTTACAGTTCTATCTCATTCCATTTACATTTACTTCAGGTAGACATATGTATCATTAGTTGCCTATGAAATCCTAGTGAAAAGACGGTATTAATTTTATTAATATTTAAGAAATATACATATTTGAAGATATATAAACAATACTGCAAAAAGGAATTTCTAGATTTCTCTTGTCTTCTAACAGAATAAGTAAATCCTCCATTGCTTTCAGTTCTCTGCTGATGTATAATACCTCCGGGAAAGATAAATCTATTTGAAGATACATTTGAAGATACATATTTTTCATTTTCTACTGTTTTGTTATGACTTTCGGACTTTGAACCCAATCTTCAACATTGAAGGAATAAAAATAGCTCCAATAAATTAATACTACTTGCGTCAATATTTTTTTTTATTAAAAAGATCAATAAAAGACATTAAGCAAAATGGATATTATTGTTTTGAAATAAATTGCTAGAGGTTAAATCACTGTTTCTATAAAATCTATTTATATGATATCAGAAGCAATCTTCTCGCTGTCCTTTAATGTAGAAATCATTATGTAAACCCAAGTACAGTAATGTAAATATACGTTTTTTGTTAATCATATTCTCTATAATGTCTCTTAACATGTATAATAGATGCAAAGAAGTGACTGTGCTATTACCAACTTCATACCAGTTACTTTGCTATAATTTTTTGCTGATAAAATAACATATGCATTATCAAAAAATGAAATCTGTTCTAGGAATTAAAGCTACAAGATATTAATTATTCACTGAAATAAAATAAGCACTTTTCATACACTGGAGAATTTCTGATCGTCAAGCAGAAAGTTTGTCCTTTCATGCAGTGAGTAGCTATGATGATAATATTCATTTCTGATGCATAAAGGTCCACCATCAACTCCACGAAAGGATGCAAGGATTCTCTAGTATTTTTCTATGAATAGATTTCATTTGGATGGAATAGTTGCACCTTTCACATACACGTACTGTATGATTGTTTACAGGTACAATTACAATTAATTTTTTACAATAATACGATAGTAATGTGTGGGTTTTTAATATTGTATTAATCTCGTCGTTCTACGTGATATCAGGTACGTTCTATCAATTCTGCGTTATGCAATGTAAAAGGTGAAGATCTATCTCTTGAATCCAGTAAACAAAACAAATAGTGAACAGTGTAAAAATACGGAGCCCTGGAACACCAGAAGTGGCATCTGATGGATAGGTGGAGTAATCTAATTTAGTATAAAAGCATGGTATGAAATATATAAGTCAATTAAGAAAATACAGAGTAAAGTCAGTGCACTTAATCATTATCACAGGAAACCCACATATAATGGCCTGAATGTGTTGCTCAGTGAGGTTTTGTTGTGCATTGTTGAAAACAATTATTTACAATTGAATTACAATATTTGGACGGGAAATATTTTCTTACATTATTAAGCAAACAGAATTTTAATGTTGTTTTTCATGGTTATTTGAAAAATAAAATCATTTTATTCCAGCAAATTACTACACTGTGTATCTAATGAAAATCCAACTTAAGAAATAGATAAAAAAGTAGAGAAAAAGTTTGGATGAAAAAGTATAACTTAAGAGATTCTAATACCCTTAGTTTCATCAAAGAAACGAAAGGGTTTTTCTAGAACTTTCGAGTATAAAATAATAATTGACAGAGTGTACTTCTGTGATAAATGACCGATTTTTAGTCATTCGGTTCTATCAAAAACATGTAAAAGTGATATTAGACAACACTAAGCGTGAGGATGTGCACTGATTTGTAATTCAGAGCATATGTATAATAGCGCCTATAATTAATGCGAAAAGTGCTTAAAGAAATCATTCAGCGGCCTATATAGCAGGATGTGGATGTTTGCCAAACCACAACTCCTTTTTTCCTTTTCTTTAATTCAATATTATGAATTTTTTAAACAGTAGATTAATCCACCAAAATGACCTCCTACACAGAAATCTTGTTACTTGCGGTCAGTGTTTTTACTTTTTCTCGAATGGAGAAATCAATGCTAGTTTATAGGTTAGAAAAAGTGTACAGCTAATGAATCATGCTTTTAAAACAGATTTGTTCATCATATTTTATTTGCCAATGAAATTTGTGCTATTTTTCATTATAGAATACTTGTACATTAAAATAAAAAGAATGCATGTTTTGTTTGATAAATATGATTATCTGTTTTAGATTCACTACATTTTGTATATACTGAATTTTCATTACAGTTTTTTTTTAAAATAATAGTTAGCATTTGGATGGCTCATGTTGTACATGTGTTTAAAAATAGCAAATGTCGCTTGACATGCAGTATTTTTTTTATTGTAAGTATCTTAGAAATACAAAAAAAGACCGTCTGATCTTTTCTTATTTAGCAGTTCTAGAGGAACGGGTAATTTCCTTTTGTGAAAAAATGCCTGAAATACAAACATATTCAAAATAGAAAATGTCTTTGTGCCTGTAGTGAGTGTAGTTACAGCAATTTGGAACTCTGTCCTATCAATGCCCAAGTAATTATAAAGTAAATGCTTTTGTGAACCCTGACGGGCCAATGGAGGTACTTACTCCTCCTAGACACCTGATCCCATCTCCGGAGTTTCCAGCGGTCCCAGTGTTATGCTCTATTCAAAAATATGTACTGTTTTAAATTTTTTTTTTTTAGATCGATCACTGCTTGTTATATTCTTGTTATTTATTACAATCGTTTAATTAAAAGTTCTTTATAACTGAGCAAAAGGTGTGTTATTTTCCTAATCTATAAAGGTTCAGAGAAATGAATTACTTCTATACTCGTTCATGATGAACTCTGAATCTAAAGTGCACATAAACTGACCTTTTTTTAATTCGTAAAAAAATTCTCATATAAGAACTCTACTCCATCCTCGACTTCAAATTAATTTTTTTTAATATGTTAATACAGCCATGTAAATCCTTTGTCTATTTTATGCCAATAAAATATTTAAATGAATTGGAAACCAGTGAATTTTTTTTTAACACTTCATGTTCATAAACAGGTTTAGAGAAAAAAATATTATTCATCTTATATTACTTTTTGTGATTATATATATTTTTCGAAACAAATAGTGATGACTTTTACTTTTTAACCGTCAACTTCCCTTACTTATGCAGCCATATAGCTTCATCACCTGCATACGGGGTTTATATCTCTCAGTTAATTCGATACGCAAGAGCATACTTTACGTATGTACAATTTCTAAAACGAGGTAAGTTATTGACAAACAAGTTAATGAAACAAGAATATCAGCTGTCTCGTTTAAAGTCATCATTTCGTAAGTTCTATGGTCGATCATTGAGTCAAATGCTGACTGACATTTTTCATACTAATTGTTAAGCCAATATTTACACACTGAATTGTCGACGGACTTTTCCGTTATTTCCCGATCATGACAAGGAGCACACGGCAGGTGTGACCGGTCGGCGGGGGATGCTCACTCCTCCATGGCACCTGATCCCAGTTCTGATATTTTGGAGGTCCGTGTTTGCTCTGCTCCTATTTTGTATTGTTTAATGAACTTCTGAGCTTGAATACTGTTCATTATCTCCATATATTTCATGCATCTTATGTATAAAAATCTCAGATAGGCAATCTCGTGTTCTATGTTTCCCGAAGTGAAAGGTCTTTCAAATTTGACGAAATTCGACCAAATTGAGAAAAATTCCGGAAAATGCCCTACTTCTGCACCCTCTTGTGGTCTCCGTGTAAACTTTGAATCAAAATTAGTGCTGGTTTTAAAATAAGCATCATTTTAAGTTCTTAACTACAAACTATCACAGTTTTAACTGTGTTCTGATTTTTACATCAAATAAGGGGCCAGATTCGGCCGTTACCATACCTTGTCCTTTTTGCGGCAGATTAATATTGATATGCGAATAACAACTTATAGAATAACATATTACTATTTCAATTTATCTGCAACCATCTGCAGTTACATCATCAAACCGTTGTGTAGATAACACGACTTTAGGTCAACTAAATTTATGTAAGATAATGTATTAACTTCAGACACAAATTAAGCGAATACACTAAGCATTAACATCACTTTTGCTTCCAATTGCATCAATTTCTCCTAATAAATGATATCAAAATCCTTGCACAAATTAGAAGAAATATGCATTCATGTGTAACAAAATATTCAAGACATAGAGAATAACAAATTCTTGAAAAAAAATGATAATAATAAGAGATATAATTAAATAGTGTAATTTTTGTATGTTTTATTCACTTTTTTGAGAGGGTGATTTAACTAGAAGCACCCGAATAATAATGCTGTTTGTGTAATCGCTTAATTTGTGTTTTGTTCGATGGCTGCTGAAGCTAAACAAATAAAATTTTAACATGCTTTTTGAATGTTCACTTTGTTTTAATTCCAGGCATAAAAACATATCACTTTAACTTAAAAATAAATAAATAAATAAGAATGCAGATTGAGCAAGTGATTCATTAAATAAAAGACTTAGTACCCCCCCCCCCCCAAAAAAAAGAAACAAACAAAAATGGGGGTTATATGGAAGAAAAAATGTTAAAATGTAAATATAAGATTTCCTTGAGATATCAAATATCGCTTTTATTGATCTTTAAGGTAAAAGAACACAATTTCAATCGATTGTAAAGCTCGAAAACAAAACTGAATTTCAAAAATATTGTACTATTCACTCCAACGCGCAATTTTCAAAGCCAAATTTTGTATACGTCTGACGATAGATAAAAAGGAAACGCCTCCTATGTTATCTTTGATTTTCTGCGTCATCTTTCCTAGCTCTATAAATTGGCTCAAATTGTAAACATACGCGAAAAACAAATCAAATCAGTGGAAGAATAACATATCTGTGAAGAAAATGCCTAGGAAAGACAGTGTTGAGAACAATTCTTGTAGTGAATTTGAAAACAAAGACCACGTGGTGTTATCCGGGTGTTTAATGCTGATACAGAACAACCGTGACAAGGACTGCAGAATACCCGTCTCTATAAAAGTCTATAGAAATAACTTTGAACATTATGCTATACTTCAAAACAGACGGAAAATCTCCACACATCAAATGTTTGTGAATTTAAAACATTCCTGTGTACAACGAAGTGATAAAAACAGCAGTGAGCTTATCATCAATAGTGACAGTGTCGACGGAAGGTCGCTTGTCTTTCAGACAAAAGATGAAAGTGATATTACAATGTGGATAGACATTTTAAAATCAAATGTGACTCCAGGTCAGAGGTCTCCCTCGTTGTCTCCAGTGATCCCCAGAGCCAAATTTATGCCCGTATTACAGGAATCTATAGAGGAAGAGTAGCCTTTACAGAGGTCCAAAGGAGATGATTATATTTACCCAAAATGGCAGTCTCCATGTGTCTACTCTAAACTGTGTTTAACACGGAAGGCATTGTGATCTTACGAAGAGTCGTAGAAAGGTGCAATATACTTGTTAGCAGGAAAGGGATAAAGCCCGTACTAGTGTTTAAATTAAGTCATTTCAAACTTTTTAACATCAAAATATCATGTTTTTTGGTAGCTGTTATTGACTGTCAAATTTTTTACGGCAGATGTATTTGCAGTTCATACTGCATATTATGTGCATTCAGAAATGTTGTCTGTGATATACTGTTTCAACAATTAACAAGTTTTGTTTCCTACATAAATTGTGTTAACTTTTCTCTTAATGTATTTTTTTCCAAAAGTTGGAAAGTTGGCATTTGTGATGTTTTGCCTTATTCTATCAAACGTTTTAGTGACCATTATTAAAATCACAATTGATTAATCTGACAACTCTTTGTGTTCTCTTAGACTGTCTCACTAGTATAGATATAAGAGACGGTGAGAGGATGTGTCATTACTGCTACAGCGGAGAAGGTAGTAGGTAATATTTTTTAGAATAGAAATTTCTGGACCCATACAGCTGATCAGTGGCCCGAATAGAACCGAAGCTGTTCAATTGTTTGGGATAAAGTTTGGCAAGTCATAGCCAGAGGTCTGACAATTTGTCAGGAAGATCATAGGTACCGGGGTTAGGGGCCCGCATAGAGCCGACCTGTCTTTGGTGCCTGTGCATCTATTAATTTAGTAGTATTTTAAGAAGTTTAGGTTTACCTTGGTTGTACATGTAGCTAGTTAGTTGTTGTTTTTTATTCTTTCTTGATTTATATCCAAGGCAGGGATATGTAATAAATAATATAAATCTAATTAGTGATTGAGAAAAATTGTTTGCCATTTTTTTTAAACAAAGTAAGCGTTAAGAACTCAATTACACATTACATTATTCTCAGAGTATATGACCGAAAAACAACACTAACTGATTTAAAGGTCAGAAAGGATCAACAGAATGTAAAAAGTACATGTACATGTTTTGGAGATAAAATTGGTTGAAAATCGTATAATTAACCGTTAACTATCCTTTTTTCGAACTACGAAATTGAATAAAAACTTTGTTTTACAGTGTATCATCATAACTGTTTTAAATCAAATGTGTATGATTCTATAAAAGCTATAGATTACGATGTACGTATGTTCAAAAATGATGACGGAGCATTTACATCAAACCCATAGCTGTGAAGAATCATTTCTATTTATATATCTGCTATACTTTTAGTGTTCTCGTCTAACTGGTAATTAAAGCGTTCTCATTTCACATGCTATCTGATTATCCTTAGCTCACAGAGGTTCAAACAATCAGTATCTCGAATAAGTTTGTTTTTAAAACTGCGTTTTTGTTTCTAATCGCTTGGGATAAACATCCTATATTTTATTAAATATTCTTACAATGTGTAATTCTAGGAAAAAGAACACTCTTGAGATTCAAATCTCCAAAATACAGATGTATAAAATTTGGTCTTTTTACTTTCAAATTAAAGACATAGGACAAATTATTTGTTGTACAATGTAACTCGAACGATCTCCAGTGAAGTTTTATAACATGTATATAGCAAAATAAATAAATGCCAGAGAGAAAGAGTGAAAAAGAGATAGAGATGTGAAAACTGGTCACGACGACATAAGAACGATGAACTCACTCACAGAGATGACTGCCATGCTAATGTGAAAATGACATTGATAAGAATTCTTCGCCATTACCAGTCATTAGTCGTCCATGAGTTTTCATTAAAGTTATCAATAGCACCCCCAGAAGCATTCACCGTTCTATCTCATTCCATTTACATTTACTTCAGGTAGACATATGTCTCATTAGTTGCCTATGAAATCCTAGTGAAAAGACGGTATTAATTATTTTTGAAGATATATATATATATATATATATATATATATATATATATATATATATATATATATATATATATATATATATATATATATATATATATATATATATATATATATATATATATATAAGCAATCCTGCAGAGAGAAATTTCTGGATTTTACTTGTCATCTAATAGACAAAACAGACAAAGTAAACGCTTCATTGCTTACAGTTCACTACTGATGTATAATTCCTTCGGGAAAGATAAATCTATTTGAAGACACATATTTTCGTTTTTTCTACTGTTTTGTTATGGCTTTCGGAGTGATGAGTGCACTTTCTACACAAAATATGTTTATAAACTACCAGGAGAAATCTTCTGGCGGATCTTTATGTAGAAATTATTATGTACACCCAAGTGTACTAATGTAAATATATATTTTTTTAATCATATTCTCTGTAATGTCTCTGAACATGTATAACAGATGCAAATTAGTGACTGTGCCTTTAGATACCTTATACAAGTTACTTTGCTATAATTTTTCGCTGATAGAATAATATAAAGCCAATAAAAAAATGAAATCTGTTCTTGGAATTAAAACAACAAGATATTAACCATTTATGAAATAAAATTACAACTTTTCATACACTGGAGAAGTTTTGATCGTGAAACAGAAAGAGTGTCCTTTGATACAGTGAGTAGCTATGATGATAATATTTGTTCCACCCCCAACTCCACAAAAGGATGCAAGGATTCTCTAGTGTTTCTTTATGGAGAAAATTCATTTTGAAGAAATCGTTTTACCTTACGCATACATGTACTGTATAATTGTTTACAGGTACAATTACAATTGATTTTTTTAATAATACAATAGTAATGTTTTTTTTTTTAATTATTGTATTAATCTCGCTCTTCTACGTGTTATCTCGTCATTCGATGCACAGTATGAAATGTTTCAGGCAATTAAGAAAATACAAAGTAAAGTCAGCCCACTTAATTAATATCGCAGGAAAGTCAAATTTGATGACCCGTATGTGTTTCTTTGTGATTTTTTCGTTCTATATTGTAGAAAACAATTATTTACTATTCAATAACAAAGAAAGGACGGGAAATATTTTGTTAATTAAGTAAACAAAATTTTGAAATTGTTTTTCATGGTAATTTGAAAAAAAAAAATCTTTTTATTCCAGGAAATTACTACTCTGTGATTGTAATGAGATTTCAACTTAAGAAATAGTAAAAAAAAAAAAAGGTTCAGAAGAAAAAGTGTAACTGACGCGATTCTCCTATATAAAGTTTAGTCAAAGAGAGGTTTAATTAAGGGATTTCCGTAGCTTTCGAATATAAGATAATAGATGACAGAGTGTACTTCAGTGATAAGTGACCGAATTAAAGTCATTCGGTTCTATCAAGAACATGCAAAAGTAAGACAAGACAACACTATGAGTGAAGGCGTGCACTGATTTGCAATTCAGAGCAAACGTATAATAGCGTCTAAACCTAATGCAGCAAGTGCTAAAAGAAAGTATTCAGGGGCGTATGCAGCAGGATGTGGATGTTTGCCAATCCACAACTCCTCCGTTTTTACAATATTATAATTTTTTTTCAACAGAGAAATCTACCAAAATGACCCGCTACACAGAAACCTTTTTTATTTGCGGTCAGCGATTTTGCATTTCCCTGAAATTGGTAACAGTTTTTCAGTTTGAAAAAGTGTACAGCAAGTGAATCATGGTTTAAAAAAAATATGTTCATCAAAGTGTTAATTGCCAATGAAATATGCGATATTTGCATTATAGAACACTTGTACATTAATGAAAAGAAGGGGTATTTTATTTGATAATTATGATTATTTGTACAAGATTCACTACATTTTTTTTTTTTACAGTTTTGTTAACAATTATAATGTTAGCATTTGGATGGTTAAAATTGTACATGCGTTTTAAAATGGCAAAATTTTCTTGATATGCAGTATTTTTATTATGGTTACTATCTAAGGAATACAAAAAGAAAGATCCGTCTGATTTTTTTTTTTATTTAGCAGTTGTGAAAGAACGAGTCTTTTTTTTTTTTTTTTAAAGTCTGAAATACAAGCATATTCAAAATGAAAAATGTCTTCATGTATGAAGTAAGTGTTGTTACAAACAATCCGGAACTCTCTCCTATCAATGCCCAAGTAATTATAAAGTAAGTGATTTTGTAAAACATGACAGGTCAACAGGGGGTACTTACTCCTCCTAGACTCCTAAAAATAATTTATTCGGTTATAGTTTGTAAAAAAAAAACAAAACAAATATATGGAGATAACGAACAGTATTCAAGCTCAAAAGTCCATTAATCAATACAAAATAGGAGCAGAGCAAACACGGACCTCCAAACATCAGAGGTGGGATCAGGTGCCATGGAGGAGTGAGCATCCCCTGCCGACCGGTCACACCCGCCGTGTGCTCCTTGTCATGATAGTCAAGAAAATTTTAAAACGCCACTTGAATGATGCTCATTGGAAGGTGATTAATATAAATTAATTCGTTTTTAATCCTTGACCTTTCGGCAAAAAGAGCGTTTCGCAAACATGAATAATACGGAATGTACAAAATGATATGCCAAATCTTTGTAACAATACAGTGTTTTTATTATTAACAAGACTCTCTTGAAAGAGTTTCATAGCATCTGATCATATTCCATATTGTAACAATCTTGAAACTTTCAATGCATATATATGTTTAATACAAAAACAATGTGTTTTTCTCTCTTTTCTCTCCACCTCTGATGTTTTGGAGGTCCGTGTTTAATGGACTTTTGAGCTTGAATACTGTTCGTTATCTCCATATATTTCATCTATTTATTTATTTGTTTTTTTTTATTTTTTGTTTGTTTGTTGTTTTTTTTTTTACAATGTTCTTACGTAAAATATCAAATGCTAAAATAAACTATGCAACAAATGACTGTGAAGATAAAGGAAGGCCTTTAGTTTAGATTTTTTTGTGATTGATACTTTAGTTATTACACATTTTTTCTATAGACCTTAAAGTTAATATTTTGCACAGATTTTTAATTTTAGGTCTTCCTTGAGATTTCATAAATTTTGTTGTAGATATGAAAAGTTTGAAAGAGGAAAATTCCTTTAAAGAAATGGAATGTTCAGTTTAGTTTTCAATCCAGATTTAAACTTTACAGATTTTGTTCGATTTCATACGATGCTTAATTAATAGGTGTTGTTCTGTACATCAAATGATTTGTCAAGTAAGGTAGACGTGTATTTTACTAGAAATCGAGCGAATCACAAGGTTTGATTTTTTTTTATCTGAAAAGTCTGATTAAAGATGCAAGGAAAGAATTTTCTAAGATATGATTGTTTTTATTTTTTATGCAAGCATCCATTTTGATGCTTTATTGTACAGCACATAGACTAAGCTATTGAGAATCAAGTTGATGAAACAATAAAATCAACATTTTCGTTTAAAGTCATCATTTAGCAAGTTTTATGGTCGATTACTGATGTTGTGAGGATGAGGTGAGCCTTGACATAAGGAAACGTTTGTAAAAAAAAAAAAAATAAAATAAAATAAAATAAAAATAAAAGAGGTTCATCAATAGAACTTTAGAATACTGTTGATATTTATCCTAGCATGTAGCAGGCAAAACAGTATTTCTTTTAGATTTGAATTTAATTCTGAAATTCTGATACGTATAATTTCCCATAGTTTGTAATTCGATAAAAAAAAAATAAAATAGAATTTAAGATAACAAAATATGAAATTCTATCTCGAACATCCGTATTTATAAATGCAAACATATTTGTTTATAAATAGTAAAAAAACGTTTATCCAATGACAGATAACCACTAGAAAATAGGCTAAATACGATGTATTTTGATAATGTATGCATGATGAAAATTAGCTTCACCTTATACACACTTCATATGATAAATAAATAATTGATCATCAATGACTACTGGTGAACGAGGAAATTATTGAGACATTTACTTTAACTCTGTAAAAGAAAGAGATTAACTAATGAAAATCCACCAAGATTTTATCAAGAACAAATAAAACAAATGCGCAAAATGTCTAGTTAATAGCATCATTAATAAGTCCTGGTGAAATCTTGAACTTGCATATGTCAATTCACCTGGAACAGTCCGCAGAAATTATCACTGCATCAGTTTAAGATCACTTCAGCCGTACAGTGTTTTCTCACATTGAAACGCTCGGAAAGAGTTCATTAATTCCGCTTTCTCTGTCATCAATAAATAACATTCTAGGGATCATACTCTATCTTTTCTTACAGACTTCGTTAAAATATGTGTATTGTTACTAACCCGATGTTAAATTGCCATGAAATATCATTAAGAGTTTGACTAGCATCCTGTTGTAATGATTTCAACAAGGCTGAAGTTATTTAGTCAAAATTGAAAAAAAGTTTATGCCAATTTTAAACCAAAACGCTTAGAGATGTATACTGTATTGTTTTTGCTTTCGCAGGTCCTTGATCTGGACAGCAGTTCTCCTCAGTGCTACACCAGATTTTATGTATGCTAGTTGCTTATTATGACGATAATTTTTTTTTGAGAATTCTGACTTTCATTGCTAAATGGAATGGTATAATTAATGGAATGGTTAATTTAAAGAATACTAAAGCATATGGGAAACATAGCGAACTTCTCTTCTCAGTTTAAGTATAGGTCATAGATTTCAATTTCTTTGGCAGGGGACTTGAATTTTGCCAAACAGGGAATGTCAACTCTCAGCTATATGAAGATATTAGAAAGATTACAAAATGCTAATAAGCTGACTGAATTAATCTCAATTTAGGGTCTGGCCATCATGTATTTTATCAAAACATGAATCAGAAGCAAACATAAACATGCTTGTTTACTTTCTTGAATAAATAACATTCGTATATAAGCAAAAATCGTTATTTTAAGTCACGAAAGCCTGACTGAATGTTAATAACAAGTGCATTCTATTGCGTAATTTGTCAGTTTATTTAAGTTTTAAAAAGTGTGCAATAAAACAAATAACAGATAAATGGATATTAATTCCGTTACAACATTTATATCACGAGAGGTATTGGGAATAGCTTGTAACCTTTTTATTATAACTCCTCGTGATTACAGATATTTCTGGAAACCTAAAGTGATGCAAGAAAGAAACATAAGGAGTGCTTATGGAATTGCATAACCTCACCAAATTAAAAGTTCTATCGCCAGGATATTGATATCAATACTAAACTTCAGTAAAATAACAATTCATCTGTGATTGATAATTTAGGTTTAAGCTCTTATAAATTTCAAACTTCTGGAATGAAATACATTCAAACCGCTAATTGACATTGATAGAAAGTGAATTAATTGTTCATTTCCGATTTTCGTTAATTGGTAGACATAGATCTAGGGATCAGTATATAATTTTTGCAGCAGACTGATTCCGATATATAAATTATAATTAGTTATTGAATAATTCATTTAATACTTTGTTAATTAATATGCAACCAATTGCACTATATCAACAGAGCATAAAAAAAGACAAACCAATTTATAGCCAATACTTTTGCTGTTTAAGTAAATTTATCATTCTTTGTTTAGTTGCCCCACATCTGCAGAAATAATATTTTACTACATAAATAAGGAAAGTTGACGATGAAAATGCTGAAATGATCTCGTTTGTCATACAATTAATTTGTTAGTTGGATCTTATCGTCTTTAGTTTGTAAAACATCCAAATATAAAACAGATGTAGCAGATTCTGTGGTGTCTTTTATTTCAAGTTTACTGGGATATACCCAGTCGGCATATGAATGGAAGTAACTATTGTTAATTGATAAAACGTATACAAGTTCATTTGAATGTCGAATTGAAGGCCACAACAAGTATTTCCTTAATCTTTTGACGAAGCAGTTGTCTATCATACCTGGAAGCCTAGCCTTTCATTTAAGGAATAAAATTATGCCTTTAAGTGACATTTCCTGCGTTATTTCATTTTCTCTTCAAAAGATCCATTTAAAAGATCAAGAAAAACTGTTGTTATTTTTATCATTATTGTTGCGCCTGTATAGCAAACCTTTAGTGTTGCTTAGAATTTATGTATCATAGTTTTCGTGATAGAACTAAAGATGCATGTTTACACTTGGTACAACAAACGTCTGTGCTTAATTCTAATTACGTGGATTATGTTTACCTTCAGTACATATTTTAGCATATGTCCGTTCTAAAATGATGTCCTTAGAATTATTATGTTTAAAAAGACGTCTGGTAGTACTTAGCATTGAAAGACGGATTTATTACCGGGATTTCATTATATAACTGGAAACGCATAACACTCAGTAATTGCAAAAACCGTATGGTAGAGTTAAATACATCCGGATTGTTAGCAGACGAATAGTTTAAGGACCCGGGGCCACGAACGTTTTATTTTACTCAACTCAAATCTGAGAGAGAGTAAACTTTGTTTTACTCTCGTGAGTTTCGACTCAAAAAAGTGTACCACGAACGCTGAGGAAACTCAACTCAGCAAAGTAACAAAACTCTGCTTAAAACTCAAATTGTTTTAATGATATAAACAGTCTTACCGATATAAATCAGAAAACTTTTAAACGCCTTTTCTGTGTTCACTTCTCCGTTTCATTCATGCTTTTCTGCACCATAACATGAAATTATGACGTCATTTTTTGTTTTGATGACGTTACATCGTGCGTATGGAACGCCCGTCTATGTAAAATAATTGGTATCTCAATGCTGCTAGATGTAAAACTACGAGACGTTACAAAACAGAAGGCAAAGGACAAAATGTCTGTATTTTTTATGGCATATGTTTTTAAAGATCAACCTGCATATGAAAAATATTATGGCGGATCTAAGGCGATATCACTGAAAAATCTCTCAACTTCTGACGAAACTTCCAAAGGATTGTTTGTTTGTTTGTTTGTATGTTGTTTAACGTCCCTCTCGAGAATTTTTCACTCATATGCAGACGCCACTACTTGCCGGTGGAGAGCTGCAAATTTTGTCCTAGGCTCGGCACTTACGGCCATTAAGCAGTGAGGGATCTTTTTCGTGCCAACACTTACTGCGACACGGGACCTCGGTTTATACGGTCTCATCCGAAGGACCGGTCTCCACGTCCCACAGTGGGATTCGAACCCGCGACGTAAGGATCAACTCCTTACTTCGCGACTCTAGAGCAGACGCTCTAACCACTGCGCCTCGCAATCCAAAGGATTGAAAAAATCGTCTAGGAAACCTCATCATTTTCCGAAGAAGCATTCTCCTGGCTGCAATTTTTGTGTGGAGTCAGCTACCTAGCAATCTCAGATATTTTGAGAAAAACTCAAGAAAAACTCTATTTGAGTAAGACTCAAGTTTCGTGGCACACTTAATCACTTAATAGACTTCAACTCAGCGATTTGAGAAAAATTCTCAGATTTGAGTAAAATACAGCCCCTGAGTTCGACTCTAGACGTTCGTGGCCCCGGGACCTAGATATTTATCTCTAGAGATATTAAGCTTAAAATAAATGTAAAATTTTTAGATGAATAAAATAGATCTTTTGGAATTTTATTAGTAGACTGGAGTATCCTTGTTTATTGATAAAAGTAGTTTTTTTTTTTTTAGTTTTACATATGACGTAGTCGCTGCGTCACTGCGTCACAGTATAAAAGCAGCAAACGCCAAGCGGCGTTGTCAGATCCCTTGCAGAGAATTTAGAGAGAACATCTTAATCGGAGTCAGTTGGTGCCAGCCAAGATTAAGGTAATTTCATATTTTAGATAAGTTAGAAAATTACTTACTAGAATTGGAACTTCTTAGCCTATTTAGAAATACCAAATTAAAATGTGAATTCTTTAGAAAATATTTGAGAATTTTTATTAGTTTTAAAGTATTCAGATATTGACTATTCGGTGCGGGATTCTGAACCAAAGTTTTTTTCTTGATTTATTAGAATAACATTATTATTGTTGACTGTGCAAGCTTACGATGATGAATTCAGAATAATTCATTCCATTTTTATTGAGAATTTAGCTCCAAGCCCCGAGTAGCCCCGAGCACCAACTCGGATATAAGACCATTCTATGTTGCATAGGTTAATGGATGGTTGGTATTAACACAAGAACTCTCTTAGTTACGCATGACATGCTAACATAGGATAGGGGGTGGACTTTTTGTTATTTAGAATTGGAATTTTGGATTTCAGATATAGTCCTGATCATAGTTTCAGAGTTCTTGATTGTGCCTGTATAGCTACACTTAGTGGTAGCAGCAGATAGCACCGAACACCTTGTAGCTCTGGAAACGAGAAGTAGTACAAAACACCTTGTAGCTCTGGAAACGAGAAGTAGCACCGGAAACAGAGTAACACCGAACTCCGAGTAGCACCTAGCACCAAGAAGCACCGATCCTCTCCGAGCTCCGTGGAAGTTAACCAGCATTCTTACAAGAGACATTTTAGATATTTATTGAACTTTATTTATTGTCTTTGATGTTATATAATATCTGTATTAACTGTTTATATATACTTCTTTTCTTCATTAAAACTACGTACTTTCGAACCCAATTATTGTAACGTGCCTCATAGGAATTCAGTTTGGTGTAAAATTACACGTTACAATTGATGACAGCGAAAACTTCTATATACTTTAAAACCCAAAACGTTGCATTATGAAAGAAATTTTCTAATATCTGTGTTCTGAGTGTACTGTTTACAGTGTTTATAAGATGTATTTATCTAATATCAACTGCAACCTTCTGTTAGTCTTTTATGTAGAAATCATAATGTAACCCCAATGTAGTAAAATTCATTAACTGCTTTTTATACCAGCACTTTCTAAAGAAAGTTTAGATATACTGCTATGATCATGTTTCGACCGTCCGTCCGTCCATCTTTCACACTATCTTTCTCCTCAGACTACTTCTACATTTGAAACAGCAGCCAGGTCATCATTTGGAAAATGACCGGGAGTGTCCTGTAGATGTGCAATGAAGTTTTGGAATTTTCACGCTGGAGGGTGATTGGAGATCAAAAAACGATTTTTTAGGATTTTTGTTTTATTTTTCTTTGTATTGTTTTTTTTAATTAAAGCTTGGTTCCCTGAGCTCTTCTTATATTCTTTTATGTATTTTACATGGTATTGTACCTTAATGAATGTTATGTCTTTGTAATACTATAGTATTACAAAGACATAACATTCATAACTTTACGGAATTTAGCAAATAACCATTAAATGAGAATAAAATATAAAAAAAATCAGGAGAAAAATTATTATTCCTTTTTAATTCCTCGGAGGTCCATGAGTTGTTACCCTGTTAACTGATTGTGTACATTTTCAAAATAATTTTGAAATACAGTTTCATTTCTAAGTCATACCTAATATATATATTTTTTCGTTCAAGCGAAATTGCCATTTAAAGAAAAATCTTGTTTTTATTGATTGTTTTCGTCTCATCCGAATTGCCTATTTTTAACCCCGGCATCTTTAAAGACAGGTTCTTGAGTTGTGACCTTAGTGGAAATGAAATTAAAAAGGCCAAATAACTCCAATTCGGATAATGCCGTCGTAATAATGTAAATAAAGCGAAGTAGTGCGTATGACTTTCTTGTCATAAGAGTTGGTAAATGAGGCTTTAATACTAAATAAGGTGAAATTTTATCTGACTAAAATAGGAATTTCAGGCTCTTTGGTGCAACTGTATAAAGAATCATTCCAGATATGCAAGGAAAAGAAAAGGGTCACGACTCTTTGACCATAACGAATTATGGACCTCCGACGATATATGCAGGAATTTTTTCATGTGATGGATATTCTTCCCTATCTTAAGTATACTGATACTAAGTATATTAACACCAGTCAGTATCATGAATGTCCAAAGTAAGCATCAGTGTCAAAAGACTGTTTGATCATATAAAGATAATATGTTGAAAAAAAAATAAGGAACCAAAAAAAGGTCTGATTTTGAATGCTACATGGGATACAATGATATAACAAAAATTATTTTGAATCAATGTATCGCAAAAGTGTTCATCAACTTTTGACGGCGTGTATTGTAGCGGAATATAATTTTTTTTAGGTCTGTCATTTAATGAATCAGTGGAGATGTCTTAAGTAATTTTCTTGCGAATGTAGATATTTTTATAGTGAAATATATGGAGATAACGAACAGTATTCATGCAAGCTGAAAAGTCCAGGGTGTGCACTCCAGGGTTTATGGAATATACCCCTGAGCAATTCCCCTAATGCCCTTGCATGACTTTGTATGATTCCTCCAAAAAGTTGTAGGCCTTATAATTTATTTTATTTTTAATAAAATTTGTGTTTATTTTATTGAATTTGTAATAATATCTAGAAGTTTCAGTTTTGCAATTGTTAGTCCGTTAATTAATTTATATTATTTACTTTATATTTCTAACTTTTTGGCTAGCATGTAGAAAGACTATGTATTGTGACGTCTCGTTATCTACACTCGCTTTCAGATTGATGTGGAGAACTTACACCCAGATTATTAACCAATCAAATCTCTTCTTACGTTATGTTGAAAATAATACGTAACACTAAGTTTCATCATTATTTTTTTTTCTCAAATGCCCTGCATTTTCCGCACTTTGAAAAATTACGCACTTTGAAAAAAAAATTTCAAAGTGCGTTAAATTTCGGACAAAGTTAACGCACTTTGAAAATAATATTTCTTTTCAAAGTGCGTTAATATCGACCATATTAACGCACTTTGAAAAAAAAATGTGCTCAGTTTGGTCAATATTCTTGCATATTTTAGGTATGATAAATAACAATTTGAGCCGGTTGGAAAACCTTTTGGTGATGACTTCACTTAAGGATCTGAGATATAGACGTTTTAAAGATTTTTAGGGGTCGTCTTTTTTCCCAAAGGTTCTCGTAAATGTTATAAAAGGGAAAAGGGTCTTTTCGAAAAAATAGAGGAATGATTGTTTAATACCACAATTTCGTAAAAATTATTCTTATTACTGTATTTAGAATTTTCTAGTTTTTTTTTTCAAATATGACCCTTAGGGGTACGAGAAGTGCGACAAAATGGGGTCCAAGTTTGTATGCCCATTGAAAATAGTTTTCCCGCACAATATGATGATCTTTTGGTAGTTATTTGATAAGTATTGAGAAGTATGAAAAAATTGTTTATTCCCGCACAATTTAAGGTTTTCTTTTTCTTTATTCTTTCTTTTTTTTTAATCAGTTATTTGATAAGCATTTAGAATTACATATATATATATATAAAAAAAACTTGTTTATTTCCGCACAATTTGATGGCCTTTTTTTTTTTTTTTTTTTTTTTTTTTACAGTTAATTGACTAGTATTAAGAGGTTTGAAAAATTATTTATGAAGTTTATTTTATTTATTTATTTTTTTGATTTGTATTGTATTTGATTTTGCAAAGCTACTTTGGCCAAACGATATGGTCCCTGAACCTCTCTTCTCTAATATAATAGGGTGCGTTTTTTTAATTTCAGGAAAGCTTATCTCAATTTTTTCATCTATTTTACGTTAACTCAAATTTATTGAGACAAAGTATATCAATGTCATACCAGTTATGTAGATACATATATTTGGGTAGGAAAAAGAAAGAGTTGAGGGACATTCTACCTGTCTTCTCGTCCTCGATTAGGGTAGATCAGTTAATCAGTTTTTCGAAAGAAATTAACAAAATAATGCTGTGTACTACTAAAATCTAAGTCCAGAACTTTTTTTTTATACATATTTTTTCAAAGTGCGTTATGTGTCTGCATGGTAAAAAATGTTGATGTACACTCGAAACGCACTTTGAAAAAAATTTTAAAGTGTGTTGATTTTGTTCCAATTTTAACGCGCTTTGAAAACTTTTTTTCAAAGTGCGTAATTTTTTCAAAGTGCGAAGCCACAATCTCCTTTAATCTTCGCCATAAGCCGCCATACGGAGGCATCAGTGTTTCACAAACACATCTTGTTTTCTTAACAAAAACTCCTTGAAAATTTTCTCTCTTTGTTGGACTTTAAGTACAAAAGTGTTTTTTTTTTTAAATCTGTATCATACAATATACACCGCATAATAGAAAATGATGTAGCACAGAATCACTTATTAATTGGTCTTTCAGAAAAAATTGCATTGTCGAAATGAATTATCAATGACGGATCTTATACACACAAAATTGGGAAAACTCTACCTGTAGCAAAAGGGGATATTGACCTTCAGAAAAGTGATTATTTGACCTTTTATCTCACGTACCTACAATAAATACGTTAAACCTGTCAGGCGCACGAATCGAGCAACATTGCGTTTCTTGGTACACGAACATTTTTCGTACAAGATTATAATGCATGGAACAAGAGCATTCATAAACGCAATTATTGCTGAGTATATCAATGATTTATATTTGCCCATCCTATCAAAATATTGCACGGATGGCAAAGGATGGGGTATCTCTCTTTAGGGAAACGTAATCTTCGATATATTGTACTAAAAATATGAACATCAAATATACCTGATAATGTTATAAAATATCTTCAATACAATGAAACCTGTCTTATCCGACATTCACTGGGAGACAAATAAACATCATGCACTACTGGCTTTCAAAACCCCTGTCCGTATGAAAATCCCCTGTCTTTCTCTGTAACCTACAGCATTTCCACAATTATCTACGGTATATCTACAGTATGGTACGGTATGTCTCTTCTGCGTATACAGTAATTCTCAGTATGCCACTGTATGTATCCCCAGCATGCCACAGTTACCTACAGTAGGCCCCAGTACGCCTACGGTAGGCCCCAGTATGGCTACTGCTTCCTACAGTGACCTACGGTATGCCACAGTATATGTCCCAGTAGGCCCCTGTATTGTTCACCGAAGCAAAACGGAAGAAGTACACAATGTTTTAAGAGGCAATGTTTCTACAGTTGAAGCTATTCATCGCTAAATATTATTTATGAAGATTATGATGATTTATAGAATTGTTTTTGTACATTACATCTCTAAAGTAATGATATACTTGCTATGTTGTAACAAATAAGATTAAAAAAAAAATATAGTATAATAGATTTATTTCTGACGTGGATGATTACGATCAATATATTAGAAATAACGATAATTAATCACTATTTTTTCAAGAAAAAGTCCTGTCCTGTTGTAAGTGGCTGAGAATCTTTATATCACTTTGAATCATCGAATCATCAACAAGGTCAGTCCGTTTTGACACATTGAATGACATATTTGGACTTTCTTCGAACTTATTAAAAAGAAGAATTATAGTTCGTATTAAGCCCGCATGTTTTTCAATCAGATAAAATGAACATGTTTGTAAAGAAGGTTTCTTTTTATCTAGGAGCATAATTCCCGATAAATATTGTTAAAAATGATGCCATTAACTGATTAATAAAAATGACAGTGGCTAATGAACTGAGGGACGTGATAACAAATTATTCTTCCTGACGCTTACTTGATAAAATTGAATTATAAGTCGTATTCAGATAACATTTAATTTTTATGCATTTATGTAACGAATTCAGAAACAATTATTAACAGCACTGAAATGTTATTATTCTTTTCTCTCTTTCTCGTTATTTTAAAACGGCCCAGAAATCATTTGAATGTAATTTTCCGTTCTTGTTGCATTTCTGACGAATCCTAATCTACGTTTTGATTTACGTAATATTCTGCAAAAAGTCAATCAAGTTTCGATTGTGAAATCGGTCAATCATTTTCTTTTTAATGTATACGCAACTTTTATAAATATTTCAAACTGGTGAGAGCTCAAACTATTTATAATTGGAGGATTGTATAAAGCTATTAAGTTTATAAGCCATCCCCTCTTGTCTCCGTAAAATGCGCTAAAGACAGGGCCTGATTACTTGTACACAGTTTTAGACATTAATTCTATGTCACCTTTTTGTTTAATATCGTGATGAAATTCTGCATAATTTCGACCTTATCAGAACAAAATTTTCCGATTTCCGATCATAAAATTAATTAGTGTGCTCTTATGGTTCTTATGATGATACAGAATTAATTTTGTTTAAAATGAAATGAATTCATAATTTAATAATAATTTCATTTACTCTATCATCTAGTTTCAATTTTCAGACCCACTTATGATTAAGAATCATTGATCCGCCCCGCGCTTTTCTTTTATCAACTACATTGTATGCACTGAGGCAGAACCAGGGTAGGTTCTAGTATATATATCTAATGTAATTTGCAGTGGTCAGCTTAACAATAGGTCCTAATTGCCTATTGTTCTCTGTCTGCGTCTGACCACTGGTGTTAGGACTAAATAAACAACTGACTGACCACTCGTAACAAGACTGTTTTCACATTCACTATGAAATATCAGTTTAATTTATAGTATAGATATGCTAGAAAACTTTAATTTAAAAAAATATCAAAAAAGGAAAAAAAATGAACACTGAAAAACAATATATTTACAATTATTACTGCTAATTTGTACTTTATCCTTGCTAATACTTTCAACATCGATGTTGTTTCTTAGGCGCTTCTTTAAGGGGTGAAACGCATGAATTAAAAATATAAGCTTCGGCTATACAATTTCTGTTTTAAAAATATCATATATTTGTAATGTAAAATGCATTGAAAAGCAGGCACGAATGCCTATAATCCTCTTATTCACTGGTACATTGAAATAAGCAGTCATTAAAATACTTCGAGTCCAGAGAGAGAGAGAGAGAAACAAAATTACATTTTAGTTTATGCAAAATAAATGGATAAGAAGTTATTTTAAACAAAGATCAGCGAAAACAGTTGAGATATAAGGATAAAAAAGGATCCGTACATGAACCAAAATCTTCCGTCAGTTGTATATCAAAATCTACTAATTTAAAATTTACTCTGCTTTATATGCAGTTTGTATCGTACGCTAATTGATGTGAAAAAAATTCGGAATTTAAAACACCTGGATATATCTCTCAAACCTTTGGACAAAAAGAAGAAGATAATTCAATAATAAGTCTTTATTAATTCCCGAAATGCTATAAGTCGTATCATTTATTTTGAAAATTTATTGCAGCCCGGAGGACCGGGCTGCTCTATGCATATAAGTTTAAGTGTTGGTATATGGGGATTGAGGTGGGAGAAGTTATTCAGAATTAAAGGTTTTCTAAACATTAAAAAGATTGTTAATCAGAATGTTCTTTCCCTTTATAAATTACGAGATACACAATAATTTTACTTCCATAAAGTGAATCTGTAAAAATATATATGTTTTTCATATTTAATATATAAAGTTGCTTATCATTTACTATCGAAAAAACGACAGGTCCCCTTTTTTAGAACATCGAATTTTACTTATCGCATAAAAACGTAAAAACGTACTTTACACAGTTCGTGTTTTATAATCTTAAAGTGAAAGACATTTTTGAAAATAGGTGATGCATGTGTCTGGTTTCAAATTATATTTTATGCAGCCAACATTTACTTGAGGAATTGATAAAGTTTAAAAGGGTATCGTTTTTGTTCGATTTTCATCCGACTATAATTTTTCAAAATAGTCTCTACTATCGTCTCCATCATTTAGACGCATGCCTTTTTCACACATATCGAAGCGGTTTGATGATCAAGGCTCATTTCCATTGTTTACTTTATTTATTTCCCGGGCGACAATTGATGGTTACATCAATGTTTTCTTGTTTTACATTGTTTCGTATCAAACTCATTCTTTCTGACAATAACCTCAAGAACATACTTAGACACAAGACAGGGCACTGAAATATGCATGACTAATTTTTTTTCTCTCAAACAATTCAGAGCTTTAAAAAAAAGAAGAAAATCTGACTTTTTAAAAAGCCTAATCCCCCATTTCCTCACCCTCAAAACGATGCTAAGTGTCGGGGTTAGAAATAAAAAAAAAGATAACGTTTACCCATGGTCTATTCTGCATTACAGAAATCAGCAACATTTATAAATTCTGTTAAACATGTACATGATTCCACAGTCCACGGGCTCCTGATCAGATCAAGATCCGGTATACAAATTGGCGCAACGAACTAGCATGTTTTTTCAATTTATTCTCAGAAATCAAAAACCGAAGAGTTTTTTAGCTGCGATGATAAATTTCTGACTCCATTATAAATACCAAGGCACTGCAGATGCATATTATTACACTTTTTTGTCCTTTAAAAATTGAAAATTGTGACACGTGCGAATATGAATTACGATTCTCCCGGCATGTAGACTGGCCCGAAGATGTAAAAGTTTATATTGTTTGTAAATACATGTAACTAAATAAAGACATAACAGTAATATCAAAATAATTAAACATTTAAAATCAATAATTTGATTATTCAACATAAATTAGAGCGGGTTATCAATTTTCCCAACACCAACGCAAGCTAAGCGAGATCGAAGTCTGATATAATTCAAGGACAAATGGATTGAAATTAAAGTCCCTTGCATAATTGAATTATCTTTTGTTAGAATTCATTGAACTAAACAGTGAAAATAAGAATTAAATCCTGTTATACTGTAAAAGAAATTTATATTATATATATAAGAGTGAATGAAATCTTTTAACATGTACGCTGCTTCGGGGGGGGGGGGGGGGGTTAAAATTATATTTCCGGGTATACATACATCTACAATGCAAAAACGCCAAAACAAACGGAGTTGTTCGCATTCGTTATTTGACACATGATACGAAATGCACGACAATGCTGGGGAAAGGACTTCCCCACCAATACCTGTTAATGTCATGTCAATGTGATACATGTACATTTATCCTTCGTCTAACAGTATGCGATAAATATCGTAATATCCTAAATCCTCAATCTAAAATGCTTACTTTACGAACTCCTTGCTCTTTACTACGTTATCATTATTCTAAACATAAGTATCGGCAGCTAGCACTATGAACAGTAAACGAAGACTGTTCTTCAATCTAGTTATTTATTATAATTTTATGTGCTGATTTACTGCAAAGAGAATGGAAACACAAATTCTAAATTACAATTAACTTAAGATGAACAGATATAAAAGCAATTTTTTTTTTGTATACATGCATTTTTAGTGTATACACCTCATATATATGTATATTCATCCCTGACAATTAGAAATAACCCCCCCCCCAAAAAAAAAAGAAAGAAAGAAAGAAATTAATATCAAATACTGATCATGAGTAACTTTTTTTAATTGCCAGATTGGGCAAAATAATTTTTAGGGTCTCCATTTTATTGAAATTGTCGAACGTGTTCAATATATTTTTAACACAGCTATAGGCCTATATTGTGTTTCATAATATGAACATCACAATCACTGACACAAATAACGAATTCGTTTTAATTAAAGATTTTTCCATTAATCTAAAAATGTGTCATGCTACAGTAAACATAATCAATTCACATTGATCAAAATGTAGAAGTCAAGTCACAACAAAGTATTACTGTTACAGTGTACACTATTACGTTAGACCGATCACAGAGAATCCATACCATTTTCTGTTTTTTAGCATGAACAAGTGGCTTGCTAAGTCTGCTTACATGGAAAAGCTGTCATCTTATTGGATTGTCTTCCTACTAAGGATTTCGGAAAAAAACCCACTGACAATTACTACGTACGTTATTGATAATGGAAGTTGTATTACCAGATTATTTACAGCCTCAATCACAGGAGTTCGCAATTTTATTAATAAAGTTAATTTTATAAATAAAGTTAAATCATTTGATTGACCTAGCATCGATTGACCTAGCATGAGCTACATGTATGCGTTAGCACAGCCAATATGCGAACACATAGCTCATGCTTGGTCAATCGAGTGATTCTATTGACTTTATTGATAAAATTGCGAACTCCTGTGACAACCAGTGTCCACTGAGTAATAAAAAAAGTAATGAAGTCCCGCACAATCATGACAATTGCACCTTTTAGGATTCACTATGAAAAATACACACTACAGCTTGAACTTACTATAATACATTCAGAAAGATAATTATGAAGAAAAATGCGTACTCGCTTAATTCATCTGTCAAGGTCAGCCTCTTGCGATTTCTTTTGAGGAGTTTTTCCAGATCTCGATCCCGTAACATTATGATGAAACATTTGTGATGTAGTTATACTATATTTTTAAGAAAATCAAAACGGTGTCTAAAATAATCAACCCTTTGATGTTTTTTTATGAAAACATTTTACTTACTTACTTAGTCCTCTTCGTGCTGGTTAACACATACATTTCTGGTGAATTTTTCATGTACCTTTCTAAACGTATATATTTCGTAGGGGGAACTCAAGATGAGCTTTTTGTCTGTCAAATATTGTTGTTCTAAGTAAACGTGTTTTGATAATAAATATTTGACTTTCGATTTAATTTTCCATTGTATAAAATACCACCCCCCCCCCCCCACACACACAGACACCCCCAGAAATTTCCATGTACAAAATAGATGTCGCACTTCTTGTCAACCAAGCCGGAATTAATAGGTTCGATATATTTGTAATTCATCCCTGTTTAATAGTAAACTTGTTCCCTCATTAAACACAAAACGTCAGATTTAAAAAAAAAAAAAATGGTGGCTTGTTTGCTTTGCCCCCTAGGAAAAAAAAAAGACAGAAAAAAGAAAAAAAGGTTTTCGCATGAATTTTGCTTTAAAATTATATACAATAAGTAAGTAAGTAAATATTTTATTATACAAAGTGACTTGTGTATACAATAATTTTACGTTCATTAGACAAATAAGCATATATGTACAACACCTGTTTTTATACAGATTACACAATTCACTGTCCGTCGGCAATTACATATAATTTACTTGTGCCTCTTTTGCATAAACTGATCTTGTATTATACGATTAATATTAAATTTCTCCGATTAAAATTAATACTGACAGCATGCTCTAACCTGGGGGGTGGGGGTGGGGGGCATTCCGAACCACGTTTCACGTTAAGGAAATGGAATTTGCGTTAATTTTTTTTGGAACTGGGGTGGAATATCCCCCCCCCCTCCTGGAAAATTTTTTGGATCCGCGCCTGGACAGCATGTTATTATATGTAAAATATAATTGTCAAAAAAAATGTTAAAGTGGTAGATAATGAACAAAGGTCGATTGAAAAGAAAAATTAATCGGTTGACAATAAAGAAAAAGAGCTGTGTTACCTAAAGATACCATGTCATTAGATACTATAACAGACCCACTGCTGTCGTATACAGCTATGTTCATTTATTAGAATGGTTACATGTACCAAGATTAAAAGACTTTTTTCTCGCTGAGCAGGCAGAAAATCTAAATAAAATAAATTTTACATTCCTGTATCGACGCGGATTGCTTTTCAGATATTTGCATCTGTGAGATTTACTTACACCAGGGACCTTCATACTAAGGATATAGGTCATTAGTTACACAACGTGTTCAAGTTTATTAAAACACCAAGGAATATATTTTACAAGCACATGTAGCCACTAGCCAGGAGCATATATATTAGTATATACGTTTAGGTCTCTAATGTAGCCGTACTATAAGTGAATAAAATCTTCAGTGCAAAATTATTGGTCGTAATGTATGCCCTTCCCAATTTGATGCTTTAAATTAAATATTTTTTGAATGAATGAAGGAATAAACTAACAAACAAACAAATAAATAAATAAAAAATGAAAGAAATAATAAATAAAATTCATTAATTGATGAATTGTTTTTTTTGTTTCGTTTTGTTTTTTTTTCAGAATCACTGCATAACCCTATAAGTCTCTTAACAATTGTAAACATAATGAAATGTACGAATAAATTAATAATTATAACAGTTTTAATGTTTATAGCGTATTTTTGTTATTTTGTCAGCAAGAAATGTACACTTCAGATCAGTCAACATTATTGACCATTTCGATATCTTCTTTGTGGCAATAACATTTGCGTGAAGTTTTTGCCTAATGTGGATCACGAGACCCGTGTCAGTTGACTTCAGTTGTATTACTATGTGTATAAAATAATGTTCAAAAGTTTCTCAAGGAAATAATCCTGTGTACTGAACTGACAACCTCACTTCTTAGATAAACAGCGCCTCTGGAAGTGTGTATACCTCTTCCGTTTTGCTTCGGTGAACAATACAGGGGCCTACTGGGACATATACTGTGGCATACCGTAGGTCACTGTAGGAAGCAGTAGCCATACTGGGGCCTACTGTAGGTAACTGTGGCATGCTGGGGATACATACAGTGGCATACTGAGAATTACTGTATATGCAGAGGAGACATACCGTACCATACTGTAGATATACCGTAGATAATTGTGGAAATGCTGTAGGTTACAGAGAAAGACAGGGGATTTCCATACGGACAGGGGTTTTGAAAGCCAGTAGTGATGTAGGATTGTACAGTGTAAAGACCATGGAAATGAGTAGAAATGAGAATGAAATGTCGGAATTCACAGTGAAACGGTTTCTACAGGTGTCGGAGAAAACAGTTTCCACTGTAATACGTTTTACAATAGAGTAATCTTCATCTTAATTATCCGTCCAGGCATCTTCATGTTACAGTGTTGGTAAATAAAAAGAAAATATTTCTGATTTCCAACTTATTACAACACATATAATGTACAGCTTTTACTTGGTACATTCGGTAAAGAGAAATAAGCAAAAAATTATTACTTTAGGAAATAGTTCAACCACAAAACCCCCCTCAAAACATAATCGTTTACAAGTTTTCTCACTTGATGTGAAACATTAAGTTAGAAAAAAAAATGAATAGAATACCATGATCAAGATAAATTTAAAACTGTCTCTTTTATTAGAAATGTTTCGTCTGACTGATGGGTGGCCGTCTATCTGTGGTTTCTCATTCTTTAAATATTTATCTGTTGAAAATAAAAGAAAAAGAATTAAATAATGTTCAAAAAAAAATAAATAAATAAATAAAATAAAATAAAAAAGAACGTTTTATACTTCTTACAAATTTTTCTTATTTAACCGTTTAAAATGATCAGTGAAATACCAGAGAGTAAATACTGAGTATTAAGATTTAACGTTGTTTACCTAGTGACGTTGGATCAACATCATCGTCTTTCTCACAGATGACCCGGAAGTAACTGTAGTAAACCAAGGACTGACCCATTTCTCCGGGGACCAAGGCCCGTTCAGGAAGGCCCGGTGACAGGAGTTAAACCACCACCCTCCTCCATAGCGACCAGCACAGTTTTCTCCGGACCTGTCGTTATCTCTGTCTGGTGTACTAAATGACATCCCAGACAGATCACGGAGAGGAATCCCCGTGCTTAACATACTGTCACCTGTACAATTACAGAAAATATATTACAGAGATGGTTGGTTCATATCATTACCGTCTTTGTACTGTGCACTTCCTCTCTTTTGTGACTGGTAGAAATTGCATGATGTGAAAACTTTCAATCATTTCATTGGTTTAAATGTTTTTCAAGGCAATGAAGATAATTTTCGGGTGATTTAATTTTCGTACGACTTAACAATTTTTAAAGATTTTCAGTCTTAAAAAGTGACAAAGCTAACCGTGGAAAATGGCAATAAATCTAAAAAAACACTTTAATTTTTTAAAGCAATTACTAAAAAGTGTTTTTATATTTTTCATTGTAAACAGAAATGTTCTTTATTGCACGCCAGCTTTTCAGCTCATATTTATTCTTATTTTCTTTGTTTTGCACTCTTTGCACTCAATCTCGTTCAACCAGACGCTCGTTTTTCTCCGTAAACTCCGACCAGCAGCAGAATCTGAGTTTACGGAGAAATCCGAGCGTCTGGCTGAACTTTCACATGGTAAGGCTAATGTCAGTAAAAAGCTGATGAAAAATTACAAAGCCAAGAAATGCTCAAAAATAATATTTCCTGATAGGAATAGGTCAGTTTACTGTTTAAGGTTGTTGCTTAAGACGGCGAAGCTTTTTGAAGAAGCTATACTTGTATTAATCTTAATGTCAATAAAACTGAAGTACGACCCAGACGGATCACGACTTGACATGCTGTCTCCTGGGGAGAGAGATAATACAAAAATACAATACAATTCAAATAGCACCCTTTCTAATGTAACAATAAACCCCAGGTATGTTACACTTTTAAAGTATGATAAAAAATAGAATGTTTTTTGTGGTGAAGGTCACTTGGAATATCATAAAAGTGAATATATGAAAAATTAATATCTGTCAGAGACTATAAATTAAAAATATATAAAACGAAACAGAAGGCAAATCATTTGAAATGATTACAAGGTAAGAAATGATGTTCCTATAAATGTTTTAAAATATTAGATTTTCATTTAATATAATATAGGAAAGGTATTGTAAAAATGAAATGCTTTGGAGTGTTTTGAATTTGACTATTTTTTCAATTTGGCTATGTTCCCGATCAAATAATTTTCTTCGAACATCAAGCTTTCGTGAATATTGTCGACATAATATATCAAATACGCGCTGTAAACGTCCTATTCCGAAGTACTGTAAATCATGAAATTTTCGCGACAATAGTAAAAAATATAAATTATTGTAAATCATCTCGAGGCCAAAGGTTATTAACAATAGTGATCAAAGGCAGTCACTGATATTCTTGTTACAAATAAATTTAGCACATTTCTTTGTGTTTAAAGAATATCATTTTAAATTTCAAATACATATGTACTTAGCAATGAAAAATTCAGTAAACGTAGAATTCGTGAATTGTACCAACAAAGGATATTGTGAAATATTAAAAACGTGAAATTAAAGATGTTAACAGTATATTAGAAAAGAATTGTCTCTCTGTCGTTTCTTTTTCAACAACTTAATAACCTTTCTATACAAAGAAGTATATGATAGTATACTTGTTTGAACTCAATTTTAAGAACTTAGCTTGAATACAAATTCTATTAAAATCTATCAGGTGCTCTGGAATGGAATGTAAGATAACGATCAGTAATCATTTTCAAAAGTCACATAAAACATTACAAAATGAGAGCAGAGAACTCGCGGTCGCTGAAAAGACAAAAAGTATTCAGGTGGCATGGGTGATGAAGCATCCCCTGTTGACCAGTCAAATCTGCCGTGAGCTTATTATCAAGATTGAGTAGACATTCCGTAGAAAATTCAGTATCAAATAATGACATTACAATCTGTATGAATTTTTTTTCCATCAAAGGACACAATGCTTTTGCAATCAATCATTGCTTCGACCATTAAGTTCGCTAAGTAAGCTGTGAATTACCTTATTTATTTGCTTAATTGAATTTTGTTCATGTGTTGTAAAATAAACTCTTGATGGATTGAACAAAATGACATACAAGTGATTTTTGATACTATTACATGTATCAACAAATATATTTTAGTCGTGTTTGCAACCATCTATCTTTCTCTTTTTTTCTCCTCCTTCCCAATTCTTTTTTCTCTCTTTCTTCTCTCTCCTTCTTTCTTTCTAGTACTCCTATCACGTACCTAAGGTTCCCGTGGCAGGTCCTGCTAGAAAGAGTTGATATTTCCCTGTTTCATCGGAGACCGAGAATCGATCGTACATTTCATACAGCGTTGTACCATTCTGGAGAGTGATGGACACATATAGGAAACAGTCCTTTTCTTTTGTTAATTGATGAATTACGTCATTTCCTGCATTAAGATATATTTCAAGTCAACTTAAAATTCCTTTGTTATACAATTAACTCTATTTTGAATATGAATATTCAAATTGTTTTCCTATGCTACGAATTGATTTTTTCCTCTCACATTCATTCTTTTCTTACTATTTAAGACATCAATTAAACAGTGAGTATACATGTAAGTGTGTATCGTTGAACCATATTACCCAGTCTTAAAATTAGATCCTTGATACGCTTCCATTTTTTATCTGCCACAATAAAGAAATTTTTTCAAACTTTGAAACGGATGATAGCTCCTATTTAAAAGCGATTTACACTTACCAACCCAGACATTCTGTTCCGGTGAACCAAAACCATTCTTATATTCTGTCCAATTCCTGCGAAAGTTCAGGGATTCATTTACCCGTTTCTGAATTGCCTTTAAATATTAACATGTATAACAATACAATTCATTGTTTCGAACAATTGTATGATCAATATGTTATGATAGAAACTCAAAATATTCATATTTTTTTTATCCCATATTCTTAACAACAATTAAACAACTTAGTGTGAATTATATGATATACTATTAATTTTGAAATTATATGATAAACTATTAATTTTGAAATTATATGATATACTATAAATTTTTAAATTATATGATATACTATTAATTTTGAAATTATATGATATACTATTAATTTTGAAATTATATGATGTACTATTAATTTTGAAATTATATGATATACTATTAATTTTGAAATTATATAATATACTATTAATTTTGAAATTATATAATACAATATTAATTTTGAAATAAATTAGATACCGTCCATCCTCCGTCCATTGTCTCCATATCGCAGTAAACTCTAACAGGACTGGTAATTGTGCCATAGGGATAGATTTCATACACTCCTGTATTAGTGTGACCATCTTTCCGAAGATTCTTACAATCTGTAGGAATAACTGAAGCAGAAAAAACAAAATAATAATAATAATAATGGAATCATATTATGTATATATACAGGGAGTGAGAGGATACATTAAAACTGCAAGATAAATAAGGTTAATTGCTGAAGTTTTAAAATTGTGATTTATAATGTATGTAATAATAGGAATGCATTTCTATGATCATCAGATGATGTACCACGTGGACAATGAAGTAGAACTTATTAATATATTCGATCAGTGCATACTATCTATTCAAGATATATTACTAAAGTCAAGTACTCTTAACACAATTGCTCTGAAAAAATATAGTTCCATTCATGGTCAGCAGATACAACATTACAACAAATGTTAAGAATAACGATGTGTGTGTAAAACGTGAAGGAAAACAAAATTAACGTAAATGATTTCAAGAAAATCACTTTTTCCCAAGATATGCGTATAAAAAATATTCATATTCCTACTCTAGCTGCCTTCTCAGTCTTTTTCACGAAAATATATAGGTCATTCTTCTATTGACAATCTTTTCACCAATTATAGTACTTTCGTGATTTTTGTTCGTTGTCATATAATTTCTTCTAAAAAAAAAAAAAAGAAAGAATGTTAATCATTAATTCTGTGTGTGTGTTTTTCTTTTCTAACGTGTTTTTCCGAGCTCGCCGGAAAGGTTCGAGAAGATGCGATAGACAATCTGATCGCACGTGTTTATAGGCTATTTGGTCTAGTGTGCGAATTGTTTGCAAGTGACGCAAGACTGGTGACGGTTTTGCTACGGACAAGTTCAATTTGTTTTTCTTTTCTTAGAAATCATCTGGGCAGAGTGAAAATTCGAGTAAATTAAAAGTCGAATATCTTGGATATGGTATAACCCATATTTATCCCATGTTTACCCCTTTATCCCGTGGATATGACTCATTGAATAATTTTTTCATAATCCACATTGTGACGTCACAATGGTTTTTGCGTTAGCGTGATGAAGTAAAATAAAGTGGAGTCCTATATAAAACAGTGTAAAACATTGGTTGTGAAGTATTAAACGTGGGATAAAAAGAATCTCCCATGATTTGTAGTTGGATATGACTTTTATCCAACTCGTTGTGTGTTTTTATCCCCTCGCCAAGGCTCGGGGATAAAAAACACACAACTCGTTGGATAAAAATCATATCCAACTACAAATCATGGGAGATCCTATATCTATTCTTGTTTTACTTCTGATAAAATTACTAACCATAATATCGTTACTCTCAACAGCTGATATAATGTATGTAAAAGTGAACGTTTCACAAAGTCTATGGTCGATACAATTACTTTTTGCAGATACAGTCTGTCGTTATGTCGAATGTTGACTGACATCTTTCATACAGATTGTAAGGCCTTTATTTTCACAAAGAATTATCCACCAACTTTTCGTTAAGCTGATCGGAACAAGAGGCACACGGCGGATCTGGCCGGTCGACAGAGGATGCTTACTACTCCATGGCGCAGGATTCCCATCTCATACACTCGAACTCATTTCCATTGAACATTCAAAAATTCTTCTTTTTTTTTTTAGCACAAGACATATTATACAACATAAAAAAATCCACACAAACGCAGATGATTATGTTATTCAGGAATTAAGAAAGAAAAACACTGTGTCTACAAGATTAATCGGAAATACTTGCAAAGGATGCAATATGAACAAATGAAAAGTGAAGATAATGATCACTGTAGTGTTTGTACTTGCAAGTGTTTCATGTAAGAAAGATTAATCTATTTCTGTATGTTTAATTTTATGTTGAGTTATCACCCTTGTCTTAGTTCTGGTTCAATAAATATATGTCTTCAATGACGACGAGTGTTGAGTCGGTCGGGTTTAATCCGTATGTGTAGCAAGTGTGAACGCTACAATTACTGATCAACCTTATTAATCCATCAAACGATACCAATTGTAATCAGGGTAAACATACGGACGCAGCTATTTTAAGGCTGCCTGAAGACTTAAAATACATTAAAAAACATATTTTTTTTTTATTTTGAGTAAGGTACTAACTTGACTTTGTAATTTATGAATATTTGTACAACCAACTTGCATAGACAGTTTGATCAGGTATCATAATAACGCATTTTTATGACGTCACATGACTTCGGTGATCGAGTGACAAACACATAATATTAATGAAAGGTTGCGCAAAAATCGCATCGGAACAAGTAATGAACAAAATCATTGTGAACATTTTGTTATATAAATCAATTAATCGTATCCTATCTTACATATAAAGTGCTAGGGGCAAGTCTGAATTTTATTGTATGGTAAATATTTTAGGAGAACTTCATCTTACCCAAAAATATGAAGGTATTTTCCACTCTTGATCGCAAATTAAACAAAACAGGCTATAAATCAAATAGCCCACCGTCAGTTAGAGAACATACTTCTTTTGTAGCTTCACGTAAAATGTCTTTCATTTATCCATATTAATCACTTGTGAGAATCTAATATTTGCTGACAAGGCCATTGTATCGACCACAAAATTTGCGAAATGATGACTTCAAACGAGACTGTTGATATCCTTTTTTCAGTCTAATATATATACTATCTGTAAATTCTAACCCTGTCTGCCGACGTGTAAATGGAAGCATTTCACATTCTACTTTTTCTGTTTGTTTTGATTACGCTGTATATCAAATGATATATAGGAATAACTATATTAATGCAAATGTTCAGCACTATGACAACACATTGAAGCGTAAATAAACAATCAAGAGTCCTGAATTCAACATCAACGTAGAATACTCTCTACATCTCATAAAAAAGAATGTACAAGTTATAATACTCTCCCCGTTATGTCAACTCAAATTTGCAGTAACGTGACTTCATTCAAAATATTATTTAAAAATAAATATTGAGTAACCTCATATACCTAATACAAGTGTAATGATAATAGTTGTTGATGCTAATGATTCGTTTATAGCGCGTTTCGTGATTTGTTTGAAGAAAATATGAAAAAGTACATACAATCATGAAAAAAATATCTCCAGCCGGCCTGATCAGACACTGAAGTCTTGTGAAGTTTCTTGTGGGTCCGGCACTTCATCAATCCATCATTATATCCAAAGACGCCACACTCTTTTCGACACTTCTCTGCGCAGTCTTTAAACGATATAGAATTGTACTCTCCTAAAAGTTCGTGTTCAGACTTTTTATTGTCAAAGTCCAGGATTCTGTCATATCTCCGAGAATACATGGTCGCCTGAGACACTGTAAAGAAGGTAACAATTAAAAAGACAACCCAAAGATTGCTCATATTGTTCTTTGTGTATTATGACAATTTCAGAGTTCCTTTAAGAAATGACTAATTTGTCTAAAGCTGGCAAGTATAAATGTCAAACACTCAACGTATTAGGTAAGCTGGTTGGTATGTTTTCAATATTACGTCATTGCGGAAAAATCGATTTTGTGAACGAAGATGACTGGATCCTAAGCATGCAAAATGCAATATGATATTGAGGTCAATTTAAAAATGATCTATTTGAATATGTTTTAAAAGATATCTATCATAGAGATTAAGATTAAGATTAAGATGGTATTTTATATATGATATATAAAACATGTATAAAGCTGAATGTTGAAATGATATTATGAACATATTTTGCATGATTTCTAATAGTTAGCTAGGTGTAATAATGGTGTAATAATGGTATGAAGAATACCTTGTATATTTTTTCGATATTTTTTCAAATATTAAGCTAAATGTTGAAATACAGTGTGGACTTCAGGGAAGCTCGATATGTGGTTTTAAGAAACCATGGCAAATGATATTGACCGAAGACACAGAAAGTGATTGTGACCGGGCTTGCGTCTAATAACCACATTGTGACCGTTAACTGTAGTCCAAAATAGCTATAATATACAATCACTCCAAACAAATAATGTGACAGTCCTAGCTGTGCATATAGCAGACTTGATTGGAATTTATGACGTCATAATGGTATAAAAACGTATCTTTTCTGAATTGTCTATTGATTTTTCCGTTTGTCTGATCATGACTGGGAGCACATAGCGAGTGTGACCGATTGACAGAGTATGCTTACTCCTCCATGGCATTTAAGAGGTCCATGTTTACTCTCCACCCAATTTATATGGTTCCAATTGACTTTTGAGATTGACTACTACTCGTTATCTTCATATTTTTTAAGCGAATTTGAGATAAATATGCATTGTTCAATGAGGCTAAGGACCATCTTAAAATTTTTTTTGAAAATACCTCAAAAGGTAATTGGAATAAATAAAATATTTCTATGTCATAAACCATCTGATCTTATTTGCAAGCCTCAAAAGAATAAGTACATGTAAATCATACACGGTACTAGTTTTGAAGCACCAGATGCGCATTTCGACAAATTATGTCTCTTCAGTGATGCTCAAACCGAAACGTTGGAAATCCAAAATATTTAAATAAAAAAGACTTTGAAGAGCTGAAAAAGGTACCAAAGTCTAGCCTAGAGCCAAAAACGTTGAAGGATTAGAGCTATGCATGAGGGAGATAATCCTTAATTTCGAAATAAATTTTGAAAATTTTACCACAGAAATTAAATTTATATCCGTATTTTTCAAGCTAGTACCAAAGTACTAGGTTACTGGGCTGTAAAGACCCTCGGGGACTAGCAGTCCACCAGCAGAGGCCTCGACCCAGGGGTCATAATGTAAATCATATACGGTACCAATTTTGATGCACCAGATGCGCATTTCGACAAATTATGTGCCCGGTCAACAGGGGATGCTTACTCCTCCTAGGCACCCGATTCCACCTATGGAATTTCCAGGGGTTTATGTTTTATGCCTTGCTCACAAATTTGTATTTCTTGTAATTTTTGAATGAGATCGATCACTGTTCGTTATCTTCACATTGTCACCGCAATTACCAAAGAAAATATACATTAATTTGCCACATATATCCATCTATGTCTGTGCAAGTGTAACAAGAGTTGCTGCGCTCAATAAGTCTTATTAATATTTCATTTGAAAAGACTATATACCAATATCCTAATGGCAGGGATAAGATTAAATTGTACAGTAAGAATTAAATGTCAAGTTTGAAAATTCTCTTTTACTTCAAACGTATTGTCTTCCTCCCAACGCAGTACAAGAGAACGAGCTCTTCTGCTGTAAGTATCACTTTCTACACAAGTAAAACGAATGTTTTTATGAGCAATTAGTATTCATTTAAAATTTTAATTTAAAAGGCCATAATCCTCATGTGATGAAAACAAAGAGTACCTATATGAAGGGAATTTTTTCATAGACAAAAAAAAAAAAAATCTAACCTGTTAAGTGCTTTTAAAATCTTTTTTAAACTGAATTTTGGTATTGATTCGAGGTCATACAATATTTTATTACAGTAAACAACTCAAACGATTGAATCCGATTCACTCACAATCTCTCACGTAACGCGAACGAACTCTCACGTTACATGAACAATCAGGCATGCTAAACGAACAAATCTGTCCGATCATTATGTCAACATTACTGTTGCAGCCACTGTATTGTCCTTGTTTGTAAATATAACATATTATTTAGTCATATTTTCTCTGGCATATTAATATAAATTGGGAGGTCATTGTTTATTGTTTTTTGTTTCTGTTTTTTTTTTTTGTTTTTTTGTTTTGTTTTTTTTTGTTTCTGTTTTTTGTTTGTTTGTTTGTTTTTTGATTTTTGATTTTTGTTTTGACTACGGAGTACTACTTCTACGTGAACCATATATGGGGATCACGGCGGATGTGACCTATCTACAAGGGGTGTTTCCTTCTTCTAGGCCAGCTGATCTCATCTCTGCTGTATTCAGGATTCCTAGTTTTTATCCCGTTAACGATTCGTTTTTTTTTTATACTGGATCTATGATATTTATCACTGTTCGTTTTCTCAACCTTTGTAGAGGTCCGTGTTTGCTCTGCTCCAAAATTTGCATTGTTTAATGGACTTTGGAGCTTGAATACTGTTCGTTATCTCCATATATTTCTAATATAATTCTGATGGAATTAAATCTATTAGGTTTATAAAATTCATTTTCAGGAGCCCCATCACGTTTCAGAACTTTTTGAAATACATGTGGTGTACAACACTAAATACAATATGAGAGATTACTTTTTTGTTACTTTGTATACTTTGTTGTTATTGTTTACTTTGTTACGATCATTAATTGATGAAATATATGGAGAAAACGAACAGTATTAAAGCTCAAAAGTCCATAAAACATTACAAAATAGGAGCAGAGCAAACACGGACCTCCAAAACAGGTGGAATCAGGTGCCATGGAGGAGTGAGCATCCCCTGCCGACCGGTCACACCCGACGTGTGCTCCTTGTCATGATCGGGAAATAACGGAAAAATCCGTCGACATTTAAGTGTGTAAATAATGGCCTAACAATTAGTATGAAAAACGTCAGTCATATCTCAATAAAAAAAATCTAAACAAATGAAATCTGTGAACAGAACATAAACCACGGACCTCCTGAAATATCACTTATATGTTTTTATGACCTAAATCTTCACACAGGTATTCTCAATGAAATATATGGAGATAACGAACAGTATTCAAGCTCAAAAGTCCATTATACAATACAAAATAGGAGCAGAGCAAACACGGACCTCCAAACATCAGAGGTGGGATCAGGTGCCATGGAGGAGTGAGCATCCCCTGCCGACCGGTCACACCCGCCGTGTGCTCCTTGTCATCATCGGGAAATAACGGAAAAATCCGTCGACAATTCAGTGTGTAAATAATGGTCTAACAATTAGTATGAGAAACGTCAGTCAGCATTTGACTCAATGATAAATTGTATTTGCTGACAAGGTCATTGTATCGACCATAGAACTTACGAAATGATGACTTTAAACGAGACAGCTGATATTCTTGTTTCATCAACTTATTTGTCAATAATTTACCCCGTTTTAGAAATTGTACATACGTAGAGCATGCTCTTGCGTATCGAATCAACTGAGAGATATATACCCCGTATGCAGGTGATGAAGGTATATTGCTGCATAGTTGACGATTGAAAAGTTAAAGTCATCACGTTTATCATAAAGCTTTGTTGTTAGATTACCATTAACGTCCTTTTCAACTAAAATATCTAAATATGAAACAGATGTGTCAGACTCTGTGGTATCTTTTATCTCAAGTTCACCAGGATATATCGTATCGACATAAAAATGAAAATAGACATTGTTAATTGAGAATACGTCGTCTATATATTTCTAAATGTCGAGTTGAACGTCACAGCAAGTGTTTTCATTTTTTCACGTACAAGATTTTGGACAAATTCTGATTCATATGAATACAAAAAAAGGTCTGCTAATAACGGGCCGCAATTGGTACCCATAGGAATTCCAATAGATTGTTGGAAGACCTGGTCTCCAAAAACCACATAGATATTGTCAATCAGAAACTCAAGCATCTTTTTAATGTCAACTTCAGAGTACTTATGTGTATAATCAGAATGTGTTTTAACAAAATAATTTTGCAAATGACCAATGACAAGGTAAGTATATTTACGAGTTCCATTTTTATTGAAAAAGCAGCTGTCAATGATATCAAAAAGCCTGGACTTTAATTTATCGTGGGGAATGGTTGTGTATAAAGTTGAAAAGTCGTAAGTTTTTAAGCTGTTGATTTTGGTAAAATCACGTGATTTCAAATTTTCCAAAAGTTCCTTGGAATTTTTAAGTTTCCACATCTGATTTACACCACTTCTCGAATATATTGTTGCACAGTACTCTTGAAGTTTCTCCTTAACCACTGTTAATATCTTAGTGAGGAGTAAAGATAGAGGCTTGGTTGAACATTTACTGGAACCCGCTATGTATTTTTGTTTTTAAGGATTTTTATGAAGTTTCGGAATCCAATATAAATATGGTAATTCCAATTCATTTTGGTTGTTTGGAATATTAAAAATATTCAAAACTGACATATGATTTCGAAAAATTTCTTTCTTAGAAAGGGAACTATGAGTATAAGTTGGATTACCACTTGTAGAATTAAATCCAAGTTCCTCTAAAATACATTTAATATAATGAGCCTTACAAACAAAGACAATATTGTTACCTGCTTTGTCAGCAGGGACCAGTACGTACTGATCATATAATCTATCTAATTCTTTTTTCACTTCTGGATTATTGAATACAGAAGGATAGATGGTTTTCATATTGCCTCTCAATCTTTTAATGCTCGATTTTAACATACGAGTACATCTGATACATTTAATCCATTCTGACAAAGTGTCAAAGTCTTCTTTTTCATGTCTGGCCCATCGCCTGGCGTAGTCCTCTACAGAATCCATAATATTTATGAAATTTTTACGCCAGTTGAAGGATCGGGGTTCTCTAAATTTAGGACCTTTTAAAATTGATGATCTAAGATCCTCATTATTTACTATATTTACGTCACCAGTAATAACGTGTCCAGCAGGACTAAAGTTATAGGGCGAAGAAGAACATGAACATGATGGAGGATTATGTTTCAGATATTCGATATCCAGGCCCTGTAAAGTTTTCTTGTAATTAAAAAGTTTGGAAGCAATAGTCGATGTATATTTGTAGGAAATACAAGGTGTAGTCTTTAACTTGAAATATGGTGGAATACAAGACTGGACCCTTTTGTAATTGAGGATATTACTTATATTAACCGCGTCAATTCCTTTGTTGGCATATTGAAGTTTAAGGAAAAAACGGATTGTTTTAGCTGCATTTTTTTCAGTAAAACGCGGGGGTTTAAAAAGCCTATGGTTGGCAATATCCATAACTACAGATCCGAGCCTATATTCTGGTGTCGAGGAATCAAAAAATGGACTTTCCTTGACCTTTTGAAGAAGACTATTTAAAAGTTTCAAAGGGACAATGTGATATTAAATATGGTGCTAGATTTCTGACTGACAATGCTAACGAAGTTTTTTAGAAACAAAGTCTTCCAAAAAATCTAGTATATTTCAGATATGCATTAATTGTGTCAAATTTTAATCAACGGGTAATGGTACTCAGATAAAGAAGAATTTGTTTTTAGAAAAAAATAGAGGAGAAAGAACATTTTTTTTCTAAAACTTTCAATTAAATAATACACACAATACCTTTAATGTAACGTTGTTTTCAATACTATTACTTTTTCCTAGAGGTGTTTTTGATTTAAGAAAAAAGTACCAAGAATGGCTTAGGGGTAATGCCAGTTTTAAATAAATTATATCTGTTTCAGAGATCGATCACTGTTCGTTATCTTCACACTTTCTATGAAAATTACTTGAATTTGATTCGTCAAGAAACAGTTGTTGAAAAACACTGTTACCCTCTGAATGATGAAACCACGCCCTTCAGCGCGATAGAACTTAGCAACAGTCAACATAGCTTGACGACGGGTTATATTCCAAAAAAATAGTGACTGTGCGGAATCTATGCGCTTGTGCTGCAACTTTCTTTGTGTTTGTATAAAACATTCAGTATAATATAACAAATACTGCATGTAGTATATCAGCTAAATGCTTAAAGAAAGAAACACAACTAAGGTAAATGAGTGTTCTTTCAATCGTGTCTTTTCCTTATCACAGTATTTCGGAGCTTAAGCCCGAATTTTAGTCATGCTGCCTCTTGCCCAAAACAAACTGAATTGTAAACTATCGACATTTTCTCTTTTATGATTTACAGTTCCTATGTATCCTGCCTTAAAACAAATTGAAGACATGGTCTGTTATTATATGTATTACAAAGACTACATAGAATTAAACGTATTTGGTTCTGGAAGGCATAGACACAAATTAGAAGGAACTTTCCAGAAAAAAGAATTAAGAATCATGAGTTTGTCCGAAATAACATGTGTGACCTTTTAACAAATTCTTTTTTTCTTCCATTATAAAGTTTTATTTGCAATCCACAAAGAGAATATGCATGAATATGTCTCATATTATCACTTATTTCTGTGCAAGTGTTAAAGAAGTTGTTTAACTTAATTGGTATTCATTACTTAATGATTTGAAAAGATCATATAATAGCATCCTAATGGCAGGAATAAGTCAAAGGTGTACAGTAAGAATTAAATGTAAATATTGATAGAGTTTGAAAATTGCCTTTTTTCTTCAAGCAAAGTGTCTTCCTCGCAACGCAGTAAAAGAGAATTAGTTCGTCTGATGTAAGAATGTTGTTCTATGAGCAGTCTAGTGATGATGCTCTAGTATGAACAATTAGTTTTCATCAAAATTTGATTAAAAAGGCCATAAACACTCATGTAATGACGTACATGAGAAGCACGAAAAAAAAAAATGGAATAGTTGATAAAGAAAAAGCATGATTTCCAGTCTGAGTGTTTATAAATGCATCGTTATTTTTACTGAATTTTGGTATCATATCTTAGTCATGTATTATATTCTTTCAGTATTTCTAGGTAATAAAGTATCTTAATTTGGTACTGTACGTAGGTTATAGTGAGCGCAGCGCGCGGTGCGAAGCGCCGCTCGCACTGCGAGCTCTAACGACAACGCCTGGGTGAAGAGAAAATTCGGACTGTGTACATTTATTCAAACCACAATGCATCGCTTATTGCATCTCGCCGCAAACTACGTTCTCGCGGTAACAAGAAAAATTCAACAAGAAATTAACTTTCCTTGATTTAATGAATATTGCAGATAATCAGATTTATCCCTAAAAGATAAATACAGCTATTGAGAATGACGCTTATTGCTTTCTATTTTGAAATTATGTATTGCTTACAAAGAGCAACCCGTTTTCCGGAATTATATGGTCCTATCATGACGATTCTATGGTTAATAATACATCAGCATTAATGAGCATGCGCTAGATCTTTTCAACTCCCCATCTTGTTCAGAGCAGACGAAATCATCGGTGTTCAAAAAAAAGTCAAGTATCATCGGTTAAGTATTGTATCAATCGAAGAAATTTAAGTATGAAAATCGCATAAGACGAACATATTATAATTCATTTTTAAGGAATTTGTTTAAAATTTATTGACTTATTTGTTAGAAAATGGTAATGTAAAACAACAGAATTTTATTTTCATTGCTTGATTAAATAGAACACATGTTGGAATATTAATAATTGGGAGTAAGAAAATCTTTGACGGTTTTATTCATTATTTGCAAGAAAATGAGCACTGGATTGTTGAGAGTGGGGTCTACAAGGAGATCCAAGACGCCTTATGCCAGACCCCCTGCACGTGCTTCCGGCCCCTCGGCGCGCCCGGTGCAACCAACACAAGAGTCCTCACAAATACAGCATGCGGGAAGTGGTAGCCAAGCGATTTATGCTCCTACCAGTGGCCTACAAGACACATCCGAGGTCAGTCCCGTGAATGCCACACTGCCAGTGAACATCACAGGTGACCAGCCTCAGCTGCAACAGACCTTTAGTGTTGCCGCATCTCAAAATATTCCAGATGTGCAGCCTCTGCTTCAAGACACCTCTATGACCACAGCAACAAAAAATGTTGTGTATCAGCCAGGTATGCATGTTAATCCCCTAGTCAGTATTACATCAGATCTTGGGGCTAATATACCATTGACAACACAGGAAAAAATTTGGAATAATGAGTATATAGATCTTGCTAAGTTATTGCATTTAGATCCAGCTGCTGAAATTCAGCAACTGCTTGTGTTTGAAGATGGAGAAATTAAAATAAAAAATAAATCTAAGGATAGAAAAATTGTAAACATTTCGGAATGGACTGATTCCTTTTTGATTTATGCTGCCATCTACTTAAAAAAGTTTCCGCAGCACATTCAGGGCATAATTAAGTATATCAGTTCAATAAGGCTAGGGGCTTCACGGTCTACTACACTAGGGTGGAGGGATTATGACATTCAGTTTAGACTTAGGCGCTCAAAAAATAGTATGATCAGTTGGGAAAACATTGATGCAGAATTATGGTTGATTTACATGGGTCAGGCAGCAGTCACTGAACGCAAGCCTACTTCTAATTTGCACCAGCACAAGCGTTGTTATGATTTCAACTTGAAGGGTTCATGTCTTAAAAAAGATTGTAGATTTTCACACTCTTGTCTTGAGTGCGGCCAAAACCATCCCTCCATCAACTGTTACAGTAATCAAACCAGCCATAATACATCAAAAGGGGCTACTCACAATGTCGGTCGTCAAAACATCAATCCCAATGTGACCCAATCAAGATTTTCAAGGCCATTTCGGCAATAAAGATCCATGCCTTTGGGGTCTAGGTTTTACACCGATCAATGTTACCACTTTAAACATTTTGTTACAAGATTATCCAGAAAAAACTGAGGCAAATCAACTTTTACATGGGTTTACATTTGATTTCTCATTGAACTATGAGGGTCTGTGGGATCCAGTATCTTGTAAAAATATGGTTTCAGCATTAGAGTATAAAGATGAATTGTTAGCTAAATTGAACAAAGAAATTGACCTAGGTCGCATAATGGGTCCATTTGATGCCCCACCATTTCAAAATTTTCATTGCAGCCCAATAGGAGTTTTAACTAAAAAAACAGGGTGGTTGGAGGTTAATCACCAATTTATCTGCTCCACATGGAAAGAGTATTAACGAATTCATTAATCCTGAAATTTGTTCAGTTAATTATTCATCTTTTGATCAAGCTGTTAGCATGGTACAAAAACTGGGTACAAATGCACAATTAGGGAAAATGGATATTTCAAATGCATTTAGGTTGTTACCAAATTAGACCCGAAGATTTTAGTCTGCTTGGTTTTAAGTTTCTTGATAAATATTATGTAGACAAATGTTTACCGATGGGTTGTGCCATATCGTGTGCTTTGTTTGAAAAATTTTCCAGTTTTTTACAATGGGTGGTAGAGTATAACACCAACTTGAAAAATATTGTTCATTACTTAGATGATTTTTTATTTGCTGGAGCTCATGGTACAAACAATTGTAAATATATGATGGATTCTTTTCAAAATATCTGTAACAGATTAGGTGTTCCTCTTTCAGAGGAAAAAACTGAAGGTACAACAACATATATAGTGTTCTTAGGTTTAGGTATAGACTCGGTTAATCAGTCAATTTTCATTCCAAAGGATAAAGTAGAATCTTTACAAAAAGAAATACTTGAAATTCAAGGGAAATCTAAGATTACATTAAGGCAGCTTCAGTCTTTAGCTGGCTCATTAGCTTTTATTACAAAGGCCTTGCCAGCAGGTAGAGCATTTACATGCCGCTTATATGGTTTAATGTCTGGTGTCTCTAAGCCACATCACTTTGTACGACTTTCCAAAGAAATACATAGTGACCTCCAAATGTGGTTAACATTTCTTGATGAATTTAAAGCAATATGAGCTGCAACTTTAATATCGGAAATTTTTGTTGCAATATTGTAATTAACTATTTCAATGACAGTAGAAAAGAATGTTTATAAACTTCTGTTGTTCATATTTGCAAAGAGGAACTATAAATTTATAAGCTTTAATTAAAACAAAATTACATTATTGTCGTCCTGTACAATATTGATTTCTTATATAATACTTTATTCCATTGTATAGAAATCTTTCTTCTAAAACATTTTAATATTTTATTTTAGTCTAATTGATTATAAAGGTTTAAATTACATACAGATTAATCATAATATCACATTTTAACAGCAAAATAAAATTTTCAAAAATGCAGCTCATATTGCTTTAATGGAACAACAAAATTTCCAGAATTGGAATGGGAATCTGACAAAAATGTACAATTTTATTCAGATAGCTCAGGTTCAGTGGGTTGTGGTGTGGTTTTTTGTACTTCCTGGTCTTATCTCTGTTGGCCACAGGAGTGGAATGTTGATATAAGAAAAGACATCACTTTTTTAGAGTTTGTTCCTATAGTTTTAGGATTTTACTTGTGGTCAGACAAATTACAAAATAAGAAATTAATATTGCATGTTGACAATATAGCTTTGGTTGAAATCTTGAATCGGAAAACATCTAAGAATAAACGGGTAATGATTTTGATGAGAGAATTAGTATTGCTTTCTTTGAAGTTTAATATTCAGTTTAAAGCAGTTCATGTAAGAGGTTGTATAAATGAGATAGCAGATTCAATTTCTCGATTGCAGTGGAACAGATTCAGGCAGTTAGCACCATGGGCAGATTGCCATCCTTATCAAGTACCTATTCAATTTTGGAACCTTTTGAAGGGCATGTCAATCATTTAATTGAAGCTAGCCTCTCCAACAACACAAAAATTGCATATGACAAAGCCATGGTTGTATTTAATGACTTCAGATTACAATTTAATTTGCCTTTATCTTGGCCACCTCCAGTAGATCATGTAATCAATTTTGTAGCTTTTCTAGCATCAAAAAATCTTTCTCATTCTACAGCTAATGTATATTTATCAGCCCTGAGTCACAGTTTGCAAGTGCATGGATTGGACAATCCAGTCAAATCTTTCATTGTGCAAAAAATGTTAATAGGTTTAAGAAGATCTAAGCCTACAAAAGACATCAGAAGTCCTGTAACATATCAGCTTTTACTAAAAATTTTGGATGTTTTACCTATGGTTACACATTCAAAATATGAGCACTTCTTATTTGGGTCTACATTTGCAACTGCATTTTTTGGTCTTCTTAGAATAAGTGAAATGGCAGTAGCATCAAATAAGAGTCGAAGAAATGTACTTCACCTTTCAGATTTACAGTTAAGTAATGAAAATATCAAATTAAAGTTGCGTTTTTCTAAAACAGATCAGAGTGGAAAAGGTTTAGTCATTACTATCAGCAAATCAGTAGAGTCAACAGTGTGTTTTAATTTGTTAGAAACTTTCTTGCAATTCAGATCTCTGGTGGATGGCCCTCTGTTTTGTCATATCAATGGTACACCATTATCGACATACCAGTTTTCAAGTGTATTGCACAAAACATTGAGATTTTTAGGTATTGAAACAAAAACTTTCAAAACGCACTCTTTTAGAATAGGAGCTGCTACTCACATGTATTTGTCGGGCATATCTGAACAAGAAATTCAAAGAAAGGGAAGATGGGTGTCAGATGCATATAAGCATTATCTCAGACCTGAGTTGATTACATTTTAGATGCAAATAATGCTATTATGATGGTTACATCATTGTCATATTGTTGTTAACCTGATATCAAAATTATAATTGGAGTTGGATTAATTCAATTGCTGTTTTCAAGTGCATAATTATGTAGATTGTAATCATTGCTTATGTATTGTTCATAAATCTTGTAGATTCAATCTGGATTGTGGGATCATCCCTTATTAAAAGAGCAGAACAATTTTCTTTGAGTTCTCCGGAATTTGGCACAGACCTTTCTTTACCAGGGGTAAAAGTGTTATGGAAGGGAATACCAGGGTTGAGTTTTGCCAAATTCTCTGAGGTCATTTCTGACCTGTCCTCTACAAAGCCACATCCGAGGTTTCTTGTTATCCATGTAGGTGGTAATGACATTGCCAAACATAATAACCCATTACGAAGACAGCAAAAATTTATGAAAACTGTTATCAACAAGTTGAGTTTGGTTATGCCTTTGACATGCATTGTCTGGTCACATATTTTGCCCAGGGTATATTGGCGCCATTCAATTTCAAATGTTGCTGCAGAGAAATCAAGATCTAGGATTAATAGTTCTATTGCTAGCTTTGTTTTCAAGTCAGGTGGTGCTTCAATTAAGTACCCTGACATCAGTATTGTTCAAAGTAAACTCTTTCTTAATGATGGAGTTCACTTATCTCCCTTAGGTAATTATGTCTTTTTGTCAACAATGCAGGCTGCTCTTAGGCAATTTTGCTCTGGTAATGGTTTTGTTTATCCATCAAAGTGAACAGTGCATAATTTTGGAATTGGAACTGTTGTGGCTTTATGAAGATGTTATGAAATAATTTGTGAATGGTATATTTTACCTGTGGTCAAAATTCAGCCGCTTTGATGGCGGTTGGATTTCATTATGCTTGAAATCCAATTGGCGCAATTTTGACAAGTAACCATTTGCTGAGGGATACTGTTGTCTCCAGGTCCCCCAGCTCTGATATGGTTTGTTTAATATTTGTGAATGCTATGCTGCCAAAAGCTTACAAGTGGTAAGATCGGCGCATAGGGCATGAACATGCGAGTGGCATGTTAACTGTGAATGTAATTTGTAATAAAAAGCCATGACAGTTCCGCCAATACGAGTTGTGTTATTCTTCCAAATTCTACAAGATGCATTTATGAGGTGTCTTGCATAAGAAAAATTCAAAAGCTGAGGTTATCAACCTTTAATAAACAGTTTTTATTAGTGTTAGGAATTTCGAAATAATCAGATTTATCCCTAAAAGATAAATACAGTTATTGAGAATGACGCTTATTGCTTTCTATTTTGAAATTATGTATTGCTTACAAAGAGCAACCCGTTTTCCGGAATTATATGGTCCTATCATGACGATTCTATGGTTAATAATACATCAGCATTAATGAGCATGCGCTAGATCTTTTCAACTCCCCATCTTGTTCAGAGCAGACGAAATCCCCTCCCTTCCCTCCCTTAAATATTATGGTTGGTTTGAGTTTTTAAATTTATTAAATAAATGTTTTTGGCTCCTTTTCTGCTGTGTGCTTTCTTTCAATTTCAGAAATCGTCATGGCTTATATACTGATGAAGAATACTGTGGACTTCGCTGTGTGAATGTGATAATCCTGACTGTTTTGTGTTAGCGCAATTTTGACAAGTAACCATTTGCTGAGGGATACTGTTGTCTCCAGGTCCCCCAGCTCTGATATGGTTTGTTTAATATTTGTGAATGCTATGCTGCCAAAAGCTTACAAGTGGTAAGATCGGCGCATAGGGCATGAACATGCGAGTGGCATGTTAACTGTGAATGTAATTTGTAATAAAAAGCCATGACAGTTCCGCCAATACGAGTTGTGTTATTCTTCCAAATTCTACAAGATGCATTTATGAGGTGTCTTGCATAAGAAAAATTCAAAAGCTGAGGTTATCAACCTTTAATAAACAGTTTTTATTAGTGTTAGGAATTTCGAAATAAATAGCGATTAAAAGTTCTTTATTTAAAATTAGATTGTTCAGGCTTCGTCGCCAACTTCAATTTTTAGATTTGTTTTGGAAAACCCTTTTAAAAATCACATTTGTCTAAACCTTTGTGGACGATGCATATGTTCTTTATTATTTAATAGAAAATTCTAGTGAAAAATGATTGTCTTCTGCTACTTTGTACGAAAAATACGAGAGAATGCACATGTTCATGAAGTCATAATTAGCATTTAGGAGGTTATATGAAGAAAATGATTTATATGTTCTCACTGCATGGAATTTCAATGATTCAGAAAGCATGAGTTTTATTTTCTTACATCACTTTCATACTTAAGAAAATACAGGGCCAGATATGGATAAAAATCAGACCTTGATCTTTCTTCTAGTTCATATTCAGTTTGTTCGGCTTATATTTACATCGTTACGATTTATTACATGATTCTTTTAAGAATTCAATATCATTGATAAATAATTACTTATCACAAAATTTGCTATACATATACAGAAATAGGAACCTCTGTTACACTTGTACAGAAACAAATAATTACATTATATGTTAAAAACAAAAAGAATTCTTTCTTATACTCCATTTTTAAAAAAAAAAAAAATTCTACCTAATGTTTTTGAGGTCTTCTCAGCAACATTTTCTTAAGCTGGTCATTGCCTCATCAAACGAAGCATGGGTAATTCAATATATAGTTTATATATAAACTGGGACTTGATAATAAAAAGATAAACAACGAACTTTTAGGGGAATACAACGCTCTGTCAACATGTTTTTTTCTGCGACGTGTCAAGATGACTGACTTTTTTGGATAAAATCCTAAACTAAAGACAAGTCGTCTCTACATCTGAGATATCTGACGAGAAAGGGTGGCGATACTATTCTGCTAAGTGTGTGTATTGAAACAATAGAATTTTGAACACACCCCCCCCCCCTCTACACACACACACACACACACACACACACACACACAAAATAGAATTATATACATATTGAAGAGGTGAAGGTTACAAACAATGATCGATGAAATATGAAGATAATGAACTGTAATCAATTGCATAAGTCTATTAAAACACTACAAATTTGGAGCAGAGCAAACCTGGACGTCTAAAAAGCATCAGAGGTGGGATCAGGTGCTCTGGAGGAGTACGCATCCCCTTTTGACCAGTCACTCACCGTTAGCCGTATGTATAGATCAAGTATATTCTGTATACTCTGTATCAAGCAAAGGCCTAACAATTGGAATGAAACCTGTCTATCGAGGTTTAAGTTAATTCTATATGATTTCTTGAGGCGGAATTTAGACCATTGTTCGGCACTCAGGGCCGTTGAGTAGTTTAGGTTCTTTATCGTCGGAACGCTTACTGTGACTTGGGTTATAAGATTCTGTCGGAAATATCTATGATTTCATATTTTTGTTAGGCGCTTGACGACTGATTCACTGATTTATTGTTGATGTCCTTTACGAAGGAACAGTGACTACCAATGTTTATCCTATTTGGTATGGAGCACCGTCACGAACTAGATTCGAAACCTGTACCATCTCATAACGAAGAACGCACCTTACCACTTTGTTTTTTTCTGCTTTCATAACAATCTCTTAACACTCTTTTAACCTTAAAAATGATCATCGTCTATGTTTAACATAAATGGCGGAAAATTAGCTTTTTTTACTGATCCCTGGGTCAATGATCTAAAAGATTTGTTATCGGAGAACGTTATTTTTGTGGTATATGTCCACGTGTAGAAAGGTTTGTTATCGTAGAACATTATTTTTGTGGTATATGTCCACGTGTAGAAAGGTTTATTATCGAAGAACATTATTTTTGTGGTATATGTGCACGTGTAGAAAGGTTTGTGATCGGAGAACATTATTTCTGTGGTATATGTGCACGTGTAGAAAGGTTTGTGATCGGAGAACATTATTTTTGTGGTATATGTCCACGTGTAGAAAGGTCTGTTATCGGAGAACATTATTTCTGTGGTATATGTTAAAAAAAATTGTAATATTAATAATAATAAAAATTGTATATGTCCTAAAAATTGTAAAGAAAATGTAAAAATGGTCACACTGATTCAGGTGTGTATGGAGTTTTTTATCTTCTTGGTGCCGGCCATTGTCCCATCAGCTGTGATATGGAGACAATGGACGCAGGATGGACGCTATCTACTTACTTATGTTTAAATCATTGTGATTCCTTGCACGAGTACCATGAAGTTCATAATAAAAACGAAGCTGTAATTTTTATTGACAATGTCTATGTGGTCTTCCAAAACAAAGTCTACCCACAATCTTTTTAATCCACTGAACTATACCTGATGTCAAACATTGTTAATAACTTTTAAGAACCTTTATTTTGGCTTAATAATAATAAGTCTTTGCTCGCTTTCATTCAAAATTTCATTCTAATGTATATTTGTTTATATGTTATAAATTATAGACAATAATAACAAAAAAATTCATTTCTCGCTCATAAGAAACAAAGAATTATCCAGAAAAAAGATATCAGAAAAATTTAGTTCCCTATATAGAGAGTATTCCTTTGATACCTGTACATGGAAAAAAAAATACATACATGTTTTAATGGAATGTTAACATGATAACCTTGAGCAATATAAACAAGTGAAAAAATCAATTTCTTTATTACGTTTTTTTAGAATAAATATGGGTTTAATTTTGTACCTGATATAATGCACTTTTGAAAGACATCAAATTCTCTAATTACAGAAAGCATTACCCTGTACTTGTTTGAATTGGTACTCATCAGATAACAATAAAGAATCTTAAACATATACATGTACTGTAATAAAGTTAGGCAGAAATAGGAATGATACGTTACTATTAAAATTGGGGTTGGTTCTACACATATCTGAAAGCAATGTCGTTGATTTCATTGAGAGGTTCGATTATCTAAAAAAATATGAATATCTATAGCATGGTGATTTCCGGTTTTTTCTATGCTGGTCAATGCCATATATATATATATTTCGGAAGTTTGTGTTTGCATTTCAAAGGTTGCTGGCTAACTCATGGTATTCTGTTGAAATATATTTGAACGTGGAATGACCACAAAAGAGTGAAATATGAAGATAACGAATAGTAACCATACGTCCTTAAGAAACCATTGTTCCCACATGATTAGTAAAATATCGAAGCTTATTTATTTTGAAGAATATTTTACATTATATTATGATTATCTTAATAAAGAAAAACTTTTCACAATCTTATTATATTCCCTTTTTAAACAAAGATAAATGGTAGCATGATTTGTTTTCCCATCGTGAACACTGAAGACGAAAATTTGGAATAAGAAGTCGTAGTAGAAGGGTTGAAACATAAACGATATAATTGTTGTCCACAAAAGTTTTGGACAACCCTCATGAAGTATTACGTTAACTAGTTTTCAAAAATAATTGGATTCAGGCTACGTATGAATGTACCGGTATTTAATGTTCAATATTTCAAAGTTCCTTTCAAAAATCTTTTTCTTTGTCGTGGCGTCTTCAAATATTGAAAAATAACTAAGAAATGCTTTCTCGGGGAGCTTCAATATCAAGTCAAAGTAATAATACAAAACGATTTTAAAAAAAGAAAGAAAAAAAACCCCAGCAAGAATCCTTTTTGTAATTGGGGATGCCAATGATAAGCCTAGTGGACCTTTCTGTTACCCCTTATACAAGATTTTAGGATGGCCTTCTCTTAGACCTTATTCTTTACCCATGATACAAGATTTGAGGATGACCGTTTTTTTTCTTGTCAGTTAAATGTAGCTAGTAGGAATCCGTGACCCCTACCTTATCCACCTTTCACCTAAGTAAAATACACATTGGCAAATGACTGTGAGAAATGCTTTAGTACATTCAGACTACGATCCCAAGAATTGACAGGTGATAATATTGCAAAATATTGCAAAAGCTGATTAACTTCTACAGACATACGTCTAAGCTCCATTTAAGATTCTCTAACAATTTCCTTAGATTTTGCGTTCGAAAAACTTTTCTTTGCCTTGTTTCAACCTTTAAATAAAAAAAAATGTATCTCGGTTGGCTGTTTTCTGCATTTAGGAATTAAATATTTACGATTGTTTTTATCTTCACTAAAATCCTTTAGCAGTAAAACTTCGATGAGGTGACAAACCTCCTTTTCACATTGTAATGACACGTAAATGAATACAGAACACCTTTACCACGCTTGCTTTTTATAATAACATTGAGATTTTTAGTTAAAAATCTTTCCAGCAATCTTAAACACAAACTGAAAACCAATTTAATTAATTCACAGCAGCTGCAATTAACGTATTACGTTATATTCTTATAAAGTATTTTATATCTGCCTTCTGTTTTTTGCCATTTTAAATAGTTTTCTTCTTACTTTATATGTGGATAAATATTATTTTACAAAGTAAGGATTTAATTGATAGATCTTAATGTTCCCTTTAAAAAATACCTGGAAAGGGATGCAAATGAAAAAAAAAAAAAACTCACACTGCATCTGACTTTGTATACCTTTCAACAATATACATTTATTTTAAATTTCATAACAATAAATCTATTATCTTAGCACTGTAAATACTCTGCGTCTATCGTAATTTATAAATTAACATTACCCACCAGAAGTCGTCGCCCCAATATAAGAAAATAAATGACAAGAACTTTGAAAAATACAATGTAAGTATTTTTGTAAACCCACCCATATTACTTAGGTAATAATAAACAGTTTCAAAACCAGCAAAAATTTCTTCTCTCTCGATTTAAGTAAGGTCACAGAAAATAATTTCACATTCTCCAGCTTGGACCCAGACACCATGCAGGGAATATCAACCCTCAGTTATGGTACTTTGTTTAAAAAGATGACAAAGTTGTTTGGGGAAAAGCCTGAATTAAAACCTAACATTTAGTCTTTGACCTAGTATTTTGTAACATTACATGAATCAGAAGTTATATAAAGATTCCTCTCCTTTGTGAACCAACTATTTCCATAAAAAACAAGATTATTTTGTTTCAAATTACAAAAATCTGCCTGATGTTTTTGAAAAATACTATATATCATAATGCGTTAAATGCTAGACTATTTAAGCTGATTAGATGTTTGGAAGCATGAAACACATGGTAAGGAGCTATTCACCTTTTTGTTTTCAATCCTCTCGATCACAGCTATCCCTGGCGACATCAACTGCAGTAAAAAAAAACACGTGCACTATGGAATTGTCGTAACTCCAACAAAATCTTTTTTTGTCCAAATAACAATATCGATACTGGACATCATCTTACTATTGCTTAATAAAATTAATTTATTTGTGATTGTTAATTGAAATGTTAACTCTACAATATTTTTAACCTCAGAGAATGGAACATATTTTGAAATTTTACATTGAAAGGAAAAGAAAAATCAATACTCGCAACATATTTTAGTATTCATTGCGATAAGACTGCAAATTAAGCGACTACACTTAGCATGACCATTACTGGTGCTTCCAATTGCGTCTTCTCCAAATAAATCTTAGCACAAATTAGAAGAAATACACATTTAACAAAAAATTCAAACATAACAAATTCTTAAAGAAGATAATAAAAAGAGATATGATTAAAGAGTGTAATTTTTGTACGTTTTATTCATTTTTTTGGAGAATGTGATGTAACTAGTAGCATCCGAAAAATAATGATTTGTGTAGTCGTTTAATTAGTGTCTTGTTCGATGGCTGAAGATAAATAAATAAACAAATAAATTTTAGCATGCTTTTTGAATGTTCACTTTGTTTTAATTCCAGGCATAAGAACCAATCACTTTAACTTCAAAATTAAAAGAATAATGCAGATTGAGCAAGGGATTCAATAAAAGACTTAGTAACCCCCCTCCCCCCGAAACAAAAAAGGGAGCTAATATTGAAAAAAAACTGTGGAATGTAAATATAAGATTTGGTTGAGATATCAAATATCGCTTTTATTGAACTTTAAAGTAAAAAAAGCAATTTCAAAAATATTGCAATTTTCACCAACTTTCAACCCAACGTGCAATTTTCAAAGCCAGATTTTGTATACGTCTGATGTTAGATAAAAAGGAAACGCCTCCTATGTTTTCTCTGATTTTCTGCGTCATCTTTCCTAGCTCTATAAATTGGCACAAATTGTAAACATAGGCGAGAAACAAATCAAATCAGTGGTAGAATAACATATCTGTGAAGAAAATGCCTAGGAAAGAACGTGTTGAGAACAATTCTTGTAGTGAATTTGAAAACAAAGACCACGTGGTGTTATCAGGGTGTTTAATGCTGATACAGAAGAAGCGTGACAAGGACTGCAGGATACCTGTGTCTGTAAAAGTCTATAGAAATAACTTTGAACATTATGCTATACTTCAAAACAGACGGAAAATCTCCACACATCAAATATTTGTGAATTTAAAACATTCCTGTGTACAACAAAGTGACAAAAACAGCAGTGAGCTTATCATCAATAGTGACAGTGTCGACGGAAGGTCGATTGTGTTTCAGACAAAAGATGAAAGTGATGTTACAATGTGGATAGACAGATTAAAATCAAATGTGTCTCCAGGACAGAGGTCTCCCTCATTGTCTCCAGTGATCCCAAGAGCCAAATTTATGCCCGTATTACAGGAATCTATAGAGGAAGAGTAGCCTTTACAGAGGTCCAAAGGAGATGATTATATTTACCTAAAATGGCAGTCTCCGTGTGTCAACTCTAACCTGTGTTTAACACGGAAGGCATTGTGATCTTACGAAGAGTCGTAGAAAGGTGCAATATACTTGTTAGCAAGAAACGGATTTAGCCCGTACTAGTATTTAAATCAAGTCATTTCAAACTTTTTAACATCAAAATATCATGTTCTTTGGTAGCTGTTATTGACTGTCAAACTTTTGACGGCAGATGTATTTGCAGTTCATACTGCATATTATGTGCATTCAGAAATGTTGTCTGTGATATACTGTGTCAACAATTAAAAAGTGTTGTTTCCTACATAAATTGTGTTAACTTTTCTCTTAATGTATTTTTTTTTTCAAAAGTTGGAAAGTTGGCACTTGTGATGATTTTGCCTTATTCTATCAAACGTTTTAGTGACCATAATTAGAATCATAATGGAATAACCTGACACCCCTTTGTGTTCTATTAGACTGTCTCACTAGTATAAATATAAGAGACGGTGAGAGGCTGTGTCATTATTGCTACGGCGGAGAAGGGAGTAGGTAATATTTTCTAGGATAGAAACTTCTGGACCCATACAATTGATCAGTGGCCCGAATAGAGCCGAAGCTGTTCAATTGTTTGGGATAAAGTTTGGCAAGTCATAAGCCAGAGGTCTGACAATTTGTTAGGTAGATCATAGGTACCAGGGCTAGGAGCCCGAATAGAGCTGACCTGTCTTTGGTGCCTGTGCATCTATTAATTAATTAGCATTTTAAGAAGTTTAGGTTTACCTTGGTTGTACAAGTAGCTAGTTAGTTGTTGTTTTTTATTCTTTCTTGATTTATATCCAAGGCAGGGATATTTAATAGATAATATAAATCTAAATAGTGATTGAGAAAAATTGTTTGCCATTTTTTTAAACAAAGTAAGCGTTAAGAACTCAATTACACATTACATTATTCTCAGAGTATATGACCGAAAAACAATACTAACTGATTTAAAGGTCAGAAAGGATCAACAAAATATGTTTTAGACATACAATTGGTTGAAAAACGTATAATTTACCGTTAACTATCCTTTTTTCGAACTACGAAATTGAATGAAAACTTTGTTTTACAGTGTATCATCATAACTGTTTTAAATCAAATGTGTATGATTCTATAAAAGTTATGGATTACGATGTACGTATGTTCATAAATGATGATGGAGCATTTACATCAAACCCATAGCTGTAAAGAATCATTTCTATTTATATATCTGCTGTAGTTTTAGTGTTCTCGTCTAACTGGCAAAGCGTTCTCATTTCACATGCTATCTGATTATCCTTAGCTCAAAGAGGTACAAACAATCAGTATCTCGAATAAGTTTGTTTTTAAAACTGCGTTTTTGTTTGTAGTTGCTTGGGATGAACATCCTATATTTTATTAAATATTCTTACAATGTGTAATTCTAGGAAAAAGAACACTCTTGAGATTCAAATCTCCAAAATACAGATGTATAAATTTGGTCTTTTTACTTTCAAACTGAAGGCATAGGACAAATTATTTGTTGTACAATGTAACTCGAACGATCTCCAGTGAAGTTCTATAACATGTATATAGCAAAATAAATAAATGCTAGAGATAAAGAGTGAAAAAGAGATAGAGATGTGAAAACTGGTCACGACGACATAAGAACGATGAACTCACTCACAGAGATGACTGCCAGGCTAATGTGAAAATGACATTGATAAGAATTCATTACCAGTCATTAGTCGACCATGAGTTGTCATTGACGTTATCAATAGCACCACCAGAATCATTCACCGTTCTATCTCATTCCATTTACATTTACTTCAGGTAGACATATGTCTCATTAGTTGCCTATGAAATCCTAGTGAAAAGACGGTATTAATTATTTTAATTTAAGAAATGCAATATTTGAAGATATATATATATATATATATATATATATATATATATATATATATATATATATATATATATATATATATATATATATATATATATATATATATATATATATATATATAAACAATACACAATATAACAATACACAAGTATAAACAATACTGCAGAGAGAAATTTCTGGATTACACTTATCATCTAATAGACAAAACAGACAAAGTAAACTCTTCATTGCTTTCAGTTCTCTGCTGATGTATAATTCCTCCGGGAAAGATAAATCTATTTGAAGATACATATTTTCGTTTTTTCTACTGTTTTGCTATGACTTTCGGAATTTGAACTCAAACTTCATCACTAATGGAATAAAAATAGTTGCAATAAATTAATATTACTTGCGTCATTTGAATTTTTATTAAACAGATCAATTAAAGACACAAATTAACAGGGATATTATTGTTTTGAAATTCATTACCAGTGATGAGTGCACTGTTTACATAAAATATGTTTATAAACTACCAGGAGAAATCTTCTGGCGGATCTTTATGTAGAAATTATTATGTACACCAAAGTGTAGTAATGTAAATATATGTTTTTTTTTTAAATCATATTCTCTATAATGTCTCTAAACATGTATAGCTTCTTTGGAGTGTGTAAGTATCCACATAAAAGATACCACAGAGTCTGAGACATCTGTTTCATATTTGGATATTTTACTTGAAAAAGACGTTAATGGTAATCTAACAACCAAGCTTTATGATAAACGTGATGACTTTAACTTTTCAATCGTCAACTTCCCTTACTTATGCAGCAATATACCTTCATCACCTGCATACGGGGTATATATCTCTCAGTTGATTCGATACGCAAGAGCATGCTCTACGTATGAACAATTTCTAAAACGAGGTAAATTATTGACAAACAAGTTGATGAAACAAGAATATCAGCTGTCTCGTTTAAAGTCATCATTTCATAAGTTCTATGGTCGATACAATGACATTGTCAGCAAATACAATTTATCATTGAGTCAAATGCTGACTGACGTTTTTCATACTAATTGTTAGGCCATTATTTACACACTGAATTGTCGACGGATTTTTCCGTTATTTCCCGATCATGACAAGGAGCACACGGCGGGTGTGACCGGTCGGCAGGGGATGCTCACTCCTCCATGGCACCTGATCCCACCTATGATGTTTAGAGGTCTGTGTTTGCTCTGCTCCTATTTTGTATTGTTTAATGGACTTTTGAGCTTGAATACTGTTCGTTATCTCCATATATTTCATGCAAAGTAGTGACTGTGCCTTTAGATACCTTATACAAGTTACTTTGTCATAATTTTTCGCTGATAAAATAATATAAAGCCATTATAAAAATGAAATCTGTTCTTGGAATTAAAACAACAAGATATTAACCATTTATGAAATAAAATTGCTTTTCATACACTGGAGAAGTTTTGATCGTCAAACAGAAAGTGTGTCCTTTGATACAGTGAGTAGCTATGATGATAATATTTGTTCCACCCCCAACTCCACAAAAGGATGCAAGGATTCTCTAGTGTTTCTTTTTGGAGAGAGTTCATTTTGAAGGAATTGATTTACCTTGCACACATATGTACTGTATAATTGTTTACAGGTACAATTACAGTTATTATTATTTTTTTTTTGATTATCCAATAGTAATATATGGGTTTTTATTTTTAATTTATTAATCTCGTCATTCGATGAAATGTGTCAGGCAGTTAAGAAAATACAAAGTAAATTCAGTGCACTGAATTAATATCGCAGGGAAGTCAAATATGATGACCTGTACGTGTTGCTTTGTGTTTTTTCGTTCTGTATTGTAGAAAACAATTATTTACTATTCAATAACAATGAAAGGACGGGAAATATTTTCTTATATAATTAAATAAACAAAATTTTGATATTGTTTTTCATGGTAATTTGAAAAAAAAAATCATTTTATTCCAGCAAATTACCACTCTGTTTATGTAATGAGATTTCAACTTAAGAAATAGTGAAAAAAAGGTTCGGAAGAAAAAGTGTAACTTAAGCGATTCTCCTATCTAAAGTTTAGTCAAAGAAAGGTTTAATTAAGGGATTTCCGTAGCTTTCGAATATAAGATAATAGTTGACAGAGTTTATTTCAGTGATAAGTGACCGAATTATAGTTATTCGGTTTTATCAAGAACATGCAAAAGTAAGACAAGACAACAATTTGAGTGAAGGCGTGCACTGATTTGCAATTCAGAGCAAACGTATAATAGCGTCTAAACCTAATGCAGCAAGTGCTAAAAGAAAGTATTCAGGGGCGTATGCAGCAGGATGTGGATGTTTGCCAAACCACAACTCCTCCTTTTTTACAATATTATGAATTTTTACAACAGAGAAATCCACCAAAATGACCCTCTATACAGAAACCTTTTTTATTTGCGGTCAGCGATTCTGTATTTCCTCAAATCGAGAAATTGGTGACAGTTTTTCAGTTTGAAAAAGTGTACAGCTAATGAATCATGCTTTAAGAAAAATATGTTCATCAAAGTGTTAATTGCCAGTGAAATATGCGTTATTTTCATTATAGAACACTTGTACATTAATGAAAAGAAGGGGTATTTTATTTGATAAATATGATTATTTGTACAAGATTCAATACTTTTTGTTACAGTTTTGTAATAACAATTATAATGTTAGCATTTGGATGGTTCACGTTGTACATGCGTTTTAAAATGGCAAATTTTGCTTGATATGCAATTTTTTTTATGGTAACTATTTAAGGAATACAAAGTAAAAGATCCGTCTGATCTTTTTTATTAAGCAGTTGTGAAAGAACGGGTCATTTCCTTTTTTGAATAAAGTATAAAATACAAGCATATTCAAAATGGAAAATGCCTTTGTGTATGAGGTAAGTGCTGGTAAAAACAATCCGGAACTCTCTCCTATCAATGCCCAAGTAATTATAAAGTAAGTGATTTTGTAAATAGTGACCGGTCAACAGGGGGTACTTACTCCTCCCAGACACCTTAGAGCAAATAATTTATTCGGTTATAGTCTTAAAAAAAACAAAAATAGTCAAGAAAATTTTGAAACGCCACCTAAATGATGCTCACTGGAAAGTAATTAAAATAAATTGATAATTTGTTTTTTAAACCTTGAACTTTCAGCAAAAATATGCAAACATATTTATTTATAAACAGTAAAAAAAAGTTTATCCAATGACAGATAACCACTAGAATATAGGCTAAATACGATGTATTTTGATAATGTATGCATGATGAAAAGAACTGCGAATGATAGCATTGTTCAGCCGCCTACCTCCAAGTAAAATTTTAAAAGTTAACATATTTGAATGATTTTTCATATTTATATACTAGTAGATATTTATGTATATTTTTATAAAACATAACTTATTTGGCAAAACATAGAGGGATAACTCTTTAAACGAGGTAAAAATAGCGTTTTTCACTATAGAAATCAACGAAAAAAGGAAAATGCTTTTAAAACATCCCCCCCGTGAAACATAAATTCCTTTTTAAGGGTTTTATGAATTGTTATTTCACAAAGTCCTACCAAAACTTATGTTATTTCACGAGGAAACGTATGTTTATATACAAAAAAATGCAAAATTTGTCATTTTATTACCAATTTCAAATGAAATTACAAATATAATAAGGTCTTTAATCAATTTTTTATCTTGAATTTTACATAAGTTAAAGATACGGAAAGGTTTAAGGGTCATTTATCCATTTCCAAGCGTTTTTGAAAATCTGGCGATCTTTAAAACCTGATTTCAATGGATAAAATTTTCAACTCCCCTTTTGAACAGAGTTGTAAATAAGAGCAATTAGGTTTTTGACACTGGTTTTAAAATTATCAATCAATCAATAATGAACTTTTCTTTACATTCAATCAAGTTTTTATGGCCAAACTGCCATTTATATTGAATTAAATGGGCGCAAAATGTAGACGGGAATCGAAAGTTAGTGTGCGTGGTTCTTAGCTTCACTTTATACACACTTCATTTAATAAATAAATAATTGATCATAAATGACTACTGAAAGCTCTGTAAAGGTGTACAAGAAAATTATGTAGACATTTAGTTTATCTCTATAAAAGAAAGAGATCAACTAATGAAAATAAACCAAGATTTTATCAAGAACAAATAAAACAAATGCGCAGAAATGTCTAGTTAATAGCATCATTATAAGTCCTGGTGAAATCTTGATTTGCATATGTCCATTGACCTGGAACAGTCCGCAGAAATTATCACTGCATCAGTTTAAGATCACTTCAGCCGTGCAGTGTCTTCTCACATTGAAACGATCGGAAAGAGTTAATTAATTCTGCTTTCTCTGTCATCAATAAATAACATTCTAGGGATCATACTCTATCTTTTCTTACAGACTTCGTTAAAATATGTGTATTGTTACTAACCCGATGTTAAATTGCCATGAAATATCATTCAGAGTTTAACTAGCATCCTGTTGTAATGACTTCAACAAGGCTGAAGTTATTTTGTCAAAATTGAAAAAAAAATTATGCCAATGATAAACCAAAACGCCCGAGATGTATACTGCATTGTTTTTGCTTTCACGGGTCTTTTATCTGGACAGCAGTTCTCCTCAGTGCTACACCAGATTTTATGTATGCTAGTTGCTTATTATGACCTTAATTTTTTTTTTAGAATTCTGACTTTAATTGTCAAATGGAATGGTATAATTAATGGATTGGTTAATTTAAAGGATACTAAAGCATTTGGGAAACATAGCGAACTTCTCTTCTCATTTTAAGTTAAGGTAATAGCTTTCAATTTCTTTGGCAGGGGACTTGAATTTTGCCAAACAGGGAATGTCAACTCTCAGCTATATGAAGATATTAGGAATTAAGATTACAAAATGCTTATAAGCTGACCGAATTAATCTCAATTTAGGGTCTGGCCATCATGTATTTTATCAAAACATGAATCAGAAGCAAACATAAACATGCTTGTTTACTTTCTTGAACTAATAACATTTGTATATATGTAAAAGTCATTATTTTAAATCATGAAAGCCTGCCTGAATGTTAATAACAAGTGCATTCTATTGCGTAATTTGTCAGTTTATTTAAGTTTTAAAAAGTGTGCAATAAAACAAATAACAGATATATGGATATTAATTCCTTTACAACATTTATATCGCGAGGGGTATTGGGAATAGCTCGTAACCTTTTTATTATCACTCCTCGTGATTACGGATATTTCTGGAAACATAAAGTGATGCAAGAAAGAAACATAAGGAGTGCGTTGTGGAATTGCATAATCTCATCAAAATAAAACGTCCTATCGCCAGGATATCAATATCAATACTAAACGTCACGTCATTAAAATAACAATTAATTTGTGATTGATAATTTAAGTTTAAGCTTTTACTAATTTCAAACTTCGGGAATGAAATACATTCAAACCGCTCTTTGACATCGTCTGAAGTCAAGCATCGGTGTCAAAACACTGTTTAATCATATATACATGTGTAGACAATATATTGGGAAAAAGAACAAAAAAGTTCTGATTTTGAATGCTAAATCGGACACAACGATATAACAAAAAGTATTTTGAGTCAATGTATCGCAAAAGTTTTCATCAACGGAATTTGATTTTTTAGGTCTGTCATGTAATGAATCAGTTGGGATATCTTAAGTAATTTTCTTGCGAATGTAGATACTTTTAGAAATATATCGGATGAAATAAAGAGCTTTGCAACGATTACCTAAGTCCATCGCAATAGTAGGATCGTCAGTTTGTCATTACCAAGATACTCTCTAATATATTTTCATCATCACTGGTTGAGAATGGACCGCAGAAACTCACAACTCACTTATGTCATTGAACAGAATATTAGCATACTGTATCAAACCTCTGACTGAAAATTACAAAAAAATCAAGCTGTTGTAAATTAACATGAAATTGAGTGCATCCTTTTGTCTATACCTCTCCCTGCAGATTCTGAAGATTGCAAACACATTTAGATTTCATTATCAAGCATTTAAGCAGATCAATTCTGCTATGTGTTGATTACATGTCGGGGAATTCAATGTATCTGACTCAAGTAATCTGAGATTGATTACAGGAATATCCCTAACCTATTTTCAACAGACAAAAATCTGGGTTATTTATTTGTGATAAAAATATGTATACAAAAATTATTAGATTTAAAGAAAGAGCAATAGTATCAATGTTACAATAGAAATTGCACATTCAGAATAATGAGGGTATGATGCAAGTAAACAAGAAAAAAAAATCTAAAAATTCCGTCAGTTGTTAATGAACTTCTTTGTATATGACTGTGTTACTCTTCTTATCAATACTCTATATTTCTTTTGTTCTTGTTAATATGTCTGCATGACGCAAACTTTACTACTTCCATGCATTAGCGTAATTTATCTGTCATAACAATGTAAACGATGAAAGATGGAGATAGCAAACAGAAATCATTCTTAAAAGTCCATTGAAGCAATACAAATCGGGAGCTCCAAACACATCAGAGGTGAGATCATGTGCCATGGAGGAGTAATTGATACCCCGAAAACCCGTTGGCAATTCAGTGTTTAAATAATGGCCTTACAAATAGTATGAAAAGCATCAGTCAGCATTCAACTTAATGATAGATTGTATTTGCTCACAAGGTCATTGTATTGACAATAGAACTTGCGAAATGAAGACTTTAAACGGGATTTTTAATATCCTTGTTTTATCTATTTATTTTTCAATAGCTTTACTCGATATAATTTACTAAAGTATGAAATAAAGGCTTTATATTGATGATAATTTGCAACGAAAAAAATTCTTTTACTATCTGGACTTTCTCTGACAGTTTCCAAGCATATAAATTATGTTAATAGAACAATTAACATCTTTTGTGAAAAAACAAAATGCAAAAAATGGAGAGAAAAAGTTACGAAAGACCAACTTTTTTATTTATATGTTTTTATATACATTCAATAATAATGCAAAAAGATCACCAATATTTTGTGTTTTCTTCATCTGAAAGATGCTCATTGGAAGGCGATGGCAAATAAAAGTTTATTCCTGTCTCTAACCTCAAAACAGCTGATAACTACTCGTAATATACATCATGAATTTTATTAAGAAGAAAATTCTGGAAAAAATTGAATAATGTAGAAAGTACAAATAGCATTTTCAACTCTGTATGGAAATTTTGTATTCGTCGTATTAGACGGAATCTCTTAATAGAGTTGCACAAATATATGCATTCTATTTTAATTTCCTCTGATCATATCGTAAAACGCGTCTAATCCGGACATCACTGGTTCCTAAGAAATTGGCCGACTTGGACAACATTTCGATAAGACAACATTTTAAACAATTGAATTTAGCCAAACCTACTAAATATTTCCATCGTAATGCACAAGATTTCGGATAACATAACTTTCGGCAACATAAAAATTGCAAGGCCATGATTTTGATACTGAATTGTCTACGGATTTCTTCGTAAAAAAGAGCACACCTCGGTTGTGAACGGTCGACAGGTGATGCTTATTCCTCATGGCACCTGATCCCATTCTCGATGTTTTCAGAGGTCCATGTTTGCTCTGCTCACAAATTGTATTGTCTCATTGGACTTTTTAGAATGATCACTGTTCATTATCTTCATATTATGATGGTATTTGGTACAAAGCAAATGTGCACCTATTATGATAGTATTTTACACGACGTTTGTGTAATGTATTAAAACACTTATTATTATGGTATATTGAACACCATAATGAAGTACAGTTTGGCAACCCGTGATATGATTGTATAAATTATAATGTATTGCATATGAGCATCAAGGGGCTGTAAATGTAAATCATTACTGATCAAACTAGATATGTTTCTCGTCTGTAGGTCAGCCAGTTTGTTTCAATAGCTTCAAGGATCGGCTTATTTGATTAGGATTAGGTTTCCTTCTGTTTATCAACTGCGTGACGATGTTACATTCCCTTTCCTCACTGTTTTATCTTTTAGACGTTCCTGCCTGTATTGCACAAGTTGCCGCCTTACACATGGTATTTTGTTAAAATATAATTGCAAATAGGAAGCTGAAATTCACTTAAAATTGCAAGCATACATTAAATATTCCAAACTAGTTGAAAATATAACCAATTTCATCTTGTTTGAAACGTCCATTGTGCAATAAACTACCAGACAATTATTCAATTTTACATATCTTAAAACAGCTCTGTCATCAGATTTATTGACTCATTTAAGAAAAATCGCCGCACAAATATTGCTCCGTTCAGTGTCTGTATAAAGTTTTGATTCTTCATGTCTACGGGTCCATTTATCATATTATAATGGGAATAAATATAGAGGATCTCTGCTACCAGTCATTTTGCTTACTGTGCTTCCTGCTTCAAAAAAATCCCTCACAATGCATTGAGTCTGACCTATTTTATGCAATAAATCAGATCGTGTAATCAACCTGTACTACTGCACTAACATATTATATATGACGTCACTGACTTGTTAGACACGCAGCGTAAATAAACAGAAGGGTGGATCAATCTATTTCACACTTTGTAAATATTGGCATGATCGTTAAAACTCTAACATTTTTATGTTAAATATTGAAGCTTAACAAGTTGTACAAAAATTACACAAATACTAATGATTTCAATAACGTTTAGCATCTACATCAAAAGAGACTATGGACCTAGTCAATTGAGTCATATGAAATGTGTCCTTTCTCTCCTCAAATTTTCTACAGGAAACTTTATGATGAATTATAAAATAATTCTAAGTTACCATGCTAATATACTCTTTTGTTAAAATCACTCTGATTCTAAACAAACGTATTCTAAAGTTGATATTGAAATGTTCCTGGAATTCTTCATTGATAACATCTATGAAGTCCTTGGAGACCAGATGTTCCAACAAATTGTTGTCCACTAATTGTGGTCCTTTCTAATACGACATGTTTATTATTCCTATGAAGCCGAATTTATTGAAAAACTTCTACATGAGAAGAAGAAAACACTTGCTGTGGTCTTCAATGGGACATTCACCTGTTATCAATTAACAATACTTGTTAGTATTATTCATATGCCGATTGTATATATATCCAAGTGAACTCGAAATAAAAGACACTATAAATTCTCTCACATCTGTTTCAAATTTGGATGTTTTACTGAGTATAGACGGTAAGTGCCAAACAATGACAAACGGGATGACTTAAGCTTTTCCATCATCAAACTTCCTTTATCCCTTATTTATGTAGCAATATTTCAACATCACCTGCATATGGTATTCATGTCTCTAAACTGATTAAAGCATCCTCTGAATACGGTCAATTTTTAAACCCTGTCAGACTACTGACAGATAAGATGATATTACAAGGATTTCAACATCACTTTTTAAATTCAGCTTTTTCCAAACTTTACGGTCGTTATAATGACTTTGTAAATACAACCTGTCGTTGAACCGTATTTTGTCTGAGATATTTCATACCATTTGTTAGGTCATTGCTTTTATATAGAATTTAACTACGTAGTACTCAGTCTAGCTGATCAATACATAGAGTTCATGGCGGATGTGGCAGGCCGAGAGGGAATGCTTACCCTTCCTAGGCACCTGATTCCACCTCTGGTGTTTCCAGAGGTCCATGTTTTTGCCCTGTTCACGATTTGTTTTGTTTTCCGGATCTATGAAATTAATAAATATTCGTTATCTTCACCTTTTCTACTACAACAATGCAGAACTATTTGTTTTGAATAAGATAGTTACAAATGATAAACCCGAAAGAGAGGAAGCCAAAATATACAATAACACAAAGCACAGTAAAGATTAAATCATTATAATATCAACAGAATAAAATCAAGTTTGTGGTCTATAATTAAACACCTTACACTGTTATTTTCTCATTCATATGAAGGAAGTGAATAGAACTAGAACACTAATCAGAACAATCATCAACTCAAAATGGTTTATACTTTGTCCTTGAATCTAAGGAAAATACAAAATAATAATATATTCAATTTTGAGGATAATGAGATAGTGCGACAAATTGTGTTTGATGTGTTTATATATGGCCTTTTTATCTATTATAACCCATCTGATATTTTATGCAGGGAAAGTTTTGCCACCGTTTTAATTTCGCACCTTTCGCTCTTGTCGCAAATGGACAAATTAAAAAGAGGACAAACTCATAGAAAACAGAGTTAAATCCTTAACACTATTGAATGTATGCGAAGTTGAAACGAGGCAAAATTATTTTCAAGTATGTATGCAAGAACATAACACTGGGCGAAAATAACACCTTATACAGGATATTGTAGTCAATTTACTTTTAACTTTTACAAATACACGTATTAAAATACCGGGGTTTCATTCTTATTAAAAATAAAAATCCTTAAAAACAAAGACATATAGCGGGTTCGAGAAAATGTTCTACCAAGCTTCTCTCTTAACTCCTCACTAAAGTATTAACACCAGTCATTGAGAAACTTCAGGAGTACTGTACAACAATATATTCGAGAAGTGGTGTAAATCAGATGTGGATGCTTAAAAACTCCAAGTATCTTTTAGAAAATTTGAAATCACAAAATTTTACCCAAATCAATAACATTACGACTTTTCAACACTTTATAAACAACCATTCCCCAAGATAAATTAAAGTCCAGGCTTTTTGACATCATAAACAGCTGGACTTTTTCAATAAAAATGGATCTCGTAAATTTACTTACTTTATCATTGGTCATTGCCAAAATTATTTTGTTAAAACACATTCTGATTGTACACAAAAGTACTCTGAGATAAATATTAAAAAGGTGTTTGAGTTTCTGATTGACAATATCTATGTAGTATTTGGAGATCAGGTCTTCCAACAATCTGTCGGAATTCCCATGGATAACCAATTACGGCCCGTTAGTAGCAGACCTATTTTTTATTATTCATATGAAGTAGAATGTATTCAGAAACTTTTACATGAGAAGAAGAAAACACTTGCTGTGGCCTTCAACTCAAAATTTAGATATATCGACGACGTATTATCAATTAACAACAGTTACCTCTTTTCATATGTCCACTCGATATATCACAATGAAATTGAAATAAAAGATACCGCAGAGTCTGACACATCTGTTTCATATTTGGATATTTTACTAGAAGAAGACATCAATAGTAACCTAACTTCAACTTACTTATGTAGCAATATACCCTTGTCACCTGAATATTTGGTTTACATCTCCCAGTTGATTCGATACACAAGAGCATGTGGTTTATGTTGAATCAGCTGTGGTTAATGCTAAAGCAGCATTGAACTAGGTTAAATCTGTACACACTACCTTTCAAATTGCATGCAGCTATAACTGAATATGACAACTGATTCAAAATCAGGAATAATGAGACAGCGAGACAAAAATTGATGACTTTATGGAATTTTTAATTAACAACATTAACTGTCAGTAGTACAATTATCAATGTCTTTTCTAGCTATTTAGCAATACTCTTTAGAATTAGCTATTTTTCTCCTTTTTTATATTTGGACAAAGGGAATACTAATAAACCTTTGAGGACTTTTGTTGAATGATGTATCATTATCAATCTTAAATTGTGAAAAATGACAAGGTCCTACTGTTACTAAAAAAACAGTACGAATAATTTTGTAAACAACAAAACTGTGTAGGCAGTCCCTGTTAATAAATAAGTATATGCTGCCCACCTCTTATCAACTTTATTATTCTGAGACAACACAAATGTCATCTTATAATGAGTAAATATATATAACAGCTAAGAGAATCCGAGAATACAAGTCATAATTATCAGAAGCTCGCTAATGATTAATTTATTTTTCCAGAACTAATAAATGAAAATATATGGTTTTGAAAGGGAATTTTACATGTAAACAGATTATATTGAATATTGAGTGCAGCACGGATTTCCCAACACATTTAGCACATAGTGCATGAGAAAATTTGAATTTAAAGAATACAAACACGATATTTCTCCCTGCTTAAAGACCTAAGTGTTGTCTCAAGGAAATTCAAACAAATCTGTCATCAAAAAATTATCTAGGACTCCCTAGGATATGACAATGTAGGTCATCATAAAATGTAGATTGAGAGGCTGAGAGCCTAAGATATGACAATGTAGGTCATAAAATTCAAGTGCGACCTCTGCACGTTAAAATCTCTATCTGGTGTCCTATCTGTATTTTGGAAATTACCATTCAAAAAATGTCCCAGAACTTTACATAATGCTATTTTTTTTCTTTACGGGGGTGTCAGTTATAGAGTAGATGACAGAGTGTCGCAATTTCAAATGAAAAAAAAAAACAGGATATCACGCGGTATGACAAGGAGCTCACTGCAGGTGTAATCGGCAGACAGGGGATGCCTGCTCCTCCATAGCAGCCGATCCCACCCCTGATGCTATTAGAGGTCCGTTTTTGTTCTGCTCATAATTTGTTTTGTTTCAGTGGACTTTTGAGGCTGATTTTGTGTTCGTTATCTTCATATATTAACATGGCGATTATTGAAATAAAATTGTTTTCGGAATGAAAAAACACAGTATTTGCCGATTTAAGAGTCGCTTGAATAATAAGAATTTTACTATCTAAATGAAAGTTTCATGAATTGCTTTCACTAGAAAGGTAAAACTCTATTTTCAGCTAGTAATATTTAAGGAATGTTTTTAAGTTTTGTGTGAGTTATTGGTGTGTAAATCACACAGACTTGTCACGTAGGCATATTTCATGAAGCGCGCATTTTATAAGTTTAAAAGCACCAATAATATACTCAGTATTTGAATTTCTTGCTGTCCTATATCGTTACATTTTAATTAACGTCTCTGTAGCCTCATTGTGACGTCACTTTTGCGCGAGTTTCACCGTGTATATTTCTACGCGTGAGTATACACAAAAATTACTTTCATATAAATTTCACAGTTGGCTTAGTAGAAAAACACAGCAAATGTAAATATTGTGAAATAGTGATGAAAGTTTTCATTTTGTATACTCCCTTGGCCGCAGATGATGATAAATCATCAAAATTATAAGTAATATCTTGAAATAAAACCTAATTTTTTTTTTTTTATAAATCTAGAATGTAGTCTTTGCAATATCTTTACGTATCTTTGATGTTTTGCATCCGATCTTACTGGTGCTCCACAGCGCTGATATAAGAACGAGGGGGAGGGAAAATACTTCTAATCTATCTAGAGGATGTAAAAATGTCAATACAGGTTACATTAAAATAAAAATAAATTTTAAATTCTTTCCATGGGCTTCAAAGATTAAGATAACCTACAGTGACCGCGAAAACGAATCATCGTGAAACATGGACCTCTGGAAACACCATAGTTGGGATAAGGTCTCAGAAGGAGTAAGCATCATTTATTGATCTATAATTTTTATAAAAATATTTTTCTAATTTATTTGTTCATTTTTTTTTTACAAATCAAAATAAAGGGAAAGACGGGGATTTATATTTTTCTGTCTGCGTTAAGCATTAAGTAATTTATGCTAACAAATAAATGAAAATACTTACTGGGTTTGCTCATGATGTCAAAAGATCTGTCAAAATCCCTCAGAGACTTCATCAATATTTGCTGTTTTATGTCTTTAAAAAGTCATTGATTCTATATCTATATTAAACAACATGAAGCATTCATATCGGCAAAAAAAAATAATATTATTAATAAAAATAAAAAAAATTAAATTTTAATGTCAGTGATTTAATATTTAACACCATCATTCAAAAAATATCCTTCTTTGTTGTTTTGTTTTGAAAAATTGTACCATCAGAATACAAAATTTTACAACTTGATTACCAAAACTTTGAGGAAATCAAAAACTCTTTTTTTTTCCGTCTTCAATCCCTGGTTTTATCTTCCCGAGGTTTTGCTTGAGATGTTGAGGTTGCCTCCTTATACGTGATAGTAAGCCGTGATTCTTCGTTATCTTCACCTTTCAATTAAGAACAACACCTGAAAAAAGTTTTGTATATAAGCCAAATGTTTACAAGAATAAATAAACAAAGCATTGTGTAAATTATGTAATATGAAAGTTATGACTAAGGGGGGGATTCCAGTAAAATAATGAGAAAGTGAAATTGGGGAATACAATTTCGTATCTTTCTTGTCAATTAGAATAGTGTACTTTCTCATGTCTTTGCACATTTATGAAAATTTTCATAGGCTTTAAATATACATAGCGCGGGTAAACGATTTTATAATTACGTGGGGGGCACTGTCATTCAACATCTGGATTTCACCACATTCTCACATTGAACATCAAGCCAATAAAAATCCAGAAGGCGTGATGACACATTATCTTAATGTTAAATGTGTGTGTGTGTCTTCGTTCCTTATAGAGATGAATCGAAAGTTTGACATGCTTTGTTAAATGTATGTATAAAATAAAATTCTAAATTTATCACTGAAACTCGAGAAGTGGTGTGAATCAGATGTTGATTCTTAAAAATTCCAAGGAACTTTTGAAAAATATGAAATCACAAGAATTTACCAAAATCAACAGCTTAAAAACTTACGACTTTTCAACTTTATACACAATCATTCCCCATGATAAATTAAAGTCCAGGCTTTTGATATCATTGACAGCTGCTTTTTCAATGAAAATGGAACTCGTAAATTTACTTACCTTGTCATTGGTCATTTGCAAAATTGTTTCGGTTAAAATCATTTTGATTGTACACACAAGTACTCTGAAGTTGACATAAGAAATATACTTGAGTTTCTGATTGACAATATCTATGTGGTTTTTGGAGACCAGGTCTTCCAACAATCTATAGGAATTCCCATGGGTACCAATTGCGCTCCTTTATAAGCAGGCCTTTTTTTGTTCATATGAAGCAGAATTTGTCCAAAATCTTATACGTGAAAAGAAGAAAACACTTGCTGTGGCCTTCAACTCGACATTTAGATATATCAACGACGTATTGTCAATTAATAGTGGTTATTTCCATTCTTAAGTCGATGCGATATATCCTGGTGAGCTTGAGATAAAAGATACTACGGAGTCGGACACATCTGTTTCATATTTGGATATTTTACTAGAAAAAGACGTTAATGGTAATCTAACAACCAAGCTTTATGATAAACGTGATGACTTCAACTGTTCAATCGTCAACTTCCCTTACTTATGCAGCAATATATCTTTATTACCTGTATACGGGGTTTATATCCCTCAGGTAATTCGATACGCAAGAGCATGCTCCACGTATGTACAATTTCTAAAACGAGGTAAATTGTTGACAAACAAGTTCATGAAACAAGAATATCAGCTGTCTCGTTTAAAGTCATCATTTCATAAGTTCTATGGTCGATACAATGACCTTGTCAGCAAATACAATTTATCATTGAGTCAAATGCTGACTGACGTTTTTCATACTAATTGTTAGGCTATTATTTACACATTGAATTGTCGACGGATTTTACCGATATTTCCCGATCATGACAAGGAGCACACGGCGGGTGTGACCGGTCGGCAGGGGATGCTCACTCCTCCATGGCACCTGATCCCATCTCTGATGTTTGCAGGTCCGTGTTTGCTCCGCTCCTATTTTGTATTGTTTAATGGACTTTTGAGCTTGAGTACTGACCGTCATCTCCATAAATTTTATTTTAACCTAAAAATATTAAAATCATTTTCAAATTATTATAGAATAAAAAGTTATAAGAAGAATTGAATTTTGGACTTAGTCGTAAGTTCTTTTGTGAAACAGGCTCCAATTGCCTAGAAAGAATTAGCTGCCCCTGTTGCAAAGAATGATTTTTTTTTAAATAAAATTTGCTCTTGGCAATTTAAGGCATAAATAGTCAACCTTTTGCTGTTGTGAATTGTTGAATAAGGATTCATTTTATCATATAATTGAGCTCCAATCATAGTAACAATAACAATAGGAATACAGGGTAAGGGTTAATCCAATGGAGGACAGTGTCTGAAAATCTATATGCTGCCTGCCAATATTTCAATCATAATAAGAAGGAAAACCTTGAAGCATTTTAAAGATACGAAGTTTTCATAATTTGATAAAAGAATATCACAAACTTGATTTTGTAAGTTCATTTCAGCTAAAGAATTTGAATCTTGAGCGTTTTCAGTCTTATTTGAATCACATCAAAAATGGGAAAAACCTGCATAAATTTTAAAACAAAACAAAGATTTTAAAAATAATTAAAAAGAAATTCATAGTCATCATTTTGTTAATAATATGAGATAAACAATTTATAGATAACAATAATAACACTCATCAATTATTGACAGGAAATGCTTTGTTTTAATTAGAAGTTAACTAACAAAGGAATTTCCACTGCTGATTTACACACTGATGTTGACTATGAGTGGTAACCATTTTTCTTAGTGTTGTTTATCACTCGACTGAATTGTATAATTCGCCTTAGCAAAATAGTCTGTGATTTATTTACACGCCCGAAGAAAGTCTTTAAGTATTTTTTTTCGATTTCATCTGCTAATTTTAACTTGAAAAATCTATTACATTAAATTTATTAAATCTTCAAGGATTTTTTTTTCCCGAACTCATCTCCTACATGTAGTTTTAAATTAAAGAATAAATAATTACAGGTTAATCATCAATTTATTTCTTTCTCAATCATGTATTCCTGTAGAAGTGGCATATGTTCTCACTTAGAATGACTCGACAATGAAACACAATAATATTTCTCTTCGGATTGGAGAAAGCTATCTACAGTCAACACTGAATTATCATTCTGTTATCATCCCTTTTCTCTCTCTTTGGAATATTTTAGGTTCAGAAACAATACTTTTTGAGATTTTTTGTATCATGGTTGACTTGCATCAAAATATTCCTGTATATAGCTGTTCCTGTAAGTTTTCACTAATAAATATATTCTACGTCATTGCATCATTTTCTGTTCCAATAAGATAAGTATTATTTAGTCTTTATTGACAAATCAATATAGAATATTTCTCTAGAAAGTTTTGTTGTTAATTTTTCTAAATTCAATTTCTTTCCGAGTAACGCCCTTAAAACGACTAAAAGTATCTTCGTGAAATGTAGAATTTAGGAAAAAAAGAATGTTAGTTAACTGTGTGGGGAACATACTGTGAAGCAATGAATAAGAATCAGAAACCACACTGCAAGAGAGAGAGAGAGAGAGAGAGAGAGAGAGAGAGAGAGAGAGAGAGAGAGGAGAGAGAGAGGGGGTGTCTATACGGGTTTTTTTCTCAACTGTCTTTACTTGAACACAGAATTTGGTATTTGATTCTAAAAAGTGTATAACCCCCCCCCCCCCCAAAAAAAAAAAAACGCATTTCTAAAAAAAACTTATGGTTGATGATTTTTCTCATAGAGGAACAGTCGCTTACAAGAGGATTGTATTTCATATACAAAAATCTGTAATGCAGGGTTAGGGGTTTACTACCAAACCACCCAAAGTCTTTCCAAAACCATTAGGAGTCATTTATCACTTTTCGGTTCGTTTTATATTTTGCAAATCCAGTTTTTAAAATATCAGTATGAGTTAGATCTTTAACCTCAACAACAATGCACTCTCTGTTGTAGAGAAAAGAAGTACTGATGGTCATTGTAAGTAATAAATTGTTTTGAATGATCCCCATTATCAGAGAATATTATTGATATAACATCTTGATGTAAGACTCCAATTTCCATTTTCTTCTACAGGTAGTTGATTACTCGTAATTTTTTACAATCATTGAAGGCAATACAGGAGTTACACAACCTATTTCATTGACGCCACAATCTGCTGATAAACCCTATTGCTCACACATAATAACTTAATCATTTAACACTTTATCATTTTATCACCTTGTTTCCAGCAATTTTTTTTCATTCACGATGGTAATATTGAAAATAATCAGGCAACTGGTAATTTCGATTACAAATCAGCGAGCTGTAACAATTTCACACTGCACTAGTAATGCTTTGTTTCAATCCATTAACGATTGTTCTTACACTTTTTTTCCTGAGGTGTAAAAATACCAGAATGCAACATTTTCGCCACATTTTTTTCATGAGATAGTTATTTGGTATAAATATAATCGATTTGAATTTTTCACGAATGTTGATTATCATCATTATGTACTGAAATTTCCTTAATACACGAAAGGAATCAATTATCTCGTAATTTCGCGAGAAGCGCAACTCGCGAAATAAATTTACTCGCTTTTATTTTTATGGTCCTGAAATCCATATAAATTTTGGTATTCTAGATTTGTAGAAATAGTTATCGGAAAAATAAATTGAACGATTGATTAAAATAGTAAATGTGGATTTTTTGCCAACCGATACTACTAGTTATATATTACATGAGCTAAATATATAAATGATTTTTAATCCCCCAAAGTTTTGTTCTGTTTCCTTAATTATGTTCCCCAAACGAAGTTTGGGAACATATTGTTTTTACTCTGTTTCTTCTTCTTCTTCTTCTTCTTCTTCTTATTATTCTTTTTTTCTACTTTCTTCTCCGGTACTTTTTTGTCCGGGAGTGTTCTCATAGAACCTCTCATCCGATTGACATGAAACCTTTTTAGGGTTAATAGGCATGTTGTGTAGGTGTGCGGAACGAAGGTCATTTTGCGCGCACATGCATGCACGTGCGCGCGCGTGCATTGAGTGAAATGACTGATATACTTGATAAAGCCGTAACTTTTATATTTCTTGATGAATTGCTTTGAAACTCAAAATATAAAGATATATTAGTAGTCTAGACAAGTTGACATGGTCAAATTAGCATGAACTCACGCGCATGCACGTGCGCTCTCCTCTGATTGGCTGATACAAAAATCTCAATAATTTCCTTGTTTTTTGACGAAATACTTTGAAATTTAAAATATAAGTATATATTATAAGGTGCTACAACATGTTACATAGGAAATCTCTTGAAACCACGCGCAGGCAGGTGTGCTGCAATCTGATTGGCTGAGACTTTAAATGTCTATAACTCATTTGGTTTTCAACAAAACATGATGGAATTTACGACATGGATATGCTCATAGGGCTCCTACATTATGATACTATCAAAATTGAATGCAAGGCCATGCATGCACGTATGCTGAATTCTGAATGGCTAATACTTAAAGGGTTACATCTCTCTTGTTTTTCAATGAAATTCTTTAATATTTAACACAAATGTATGTATTGTGAGACACTATAAGAAAATTAATGTGAAAAATGTAGAAGCAAGCACATGCACTGAAATTTGATTGGCTAATACCCATATGGCTATATCGGAGTAGTTTTCCAATGAAATACCCTTATAAATAAAGTGTCCATCTATACTACAAAAGTATAGTCTAATTTATTGAAGCTTGTAGGGAATGGGGCATCATAAGGAATTGGGGAGCCGTTTGGGGAACATCTGTAACGGTTCCCGTTACAATTAGCACTAGTTTATCATTATTTTGTATTTAACATTATTTTGGACAACAGTTAATCAAATTTATTACTAGGGATGTTTGGTATTGATAATAATTTAATGTACGGATGTGAATTATATTGTTTTTTTAATAAATGCATAGAAAATAAAAATTAAAGAGCATCTGTCTGTGTGTACCATTTATTTAACTGTAATTTCTATCTGATAAAAAAAAAACCCTCCTATCATAACCTGTTTATAATCTAATGCTGTTGTAAATTAGATATCAACACTACGTTTTTTTTAAATCCAATAATAATAAGAAACCTCTAATATGATCAATTCCAATAATCTGCACGGTTGAAAATTATACAATAACACTACCCACCACAGATCGCTAGCCTCAAGAATGTCTTCTGAATATGAAACAAATAAAATAGAAGAATTTAAAAAAAAAAGAATCGATGATTTATTTTTTTTTTTCGAAAATAACATATATTTCTTACACAATAGGATGTTACTTGAAAAGAACATGAAATGTAAGGAGATAATGAACAGTATAAATCTTAAAGCATGTGGGACACATCACAAAATCACCCTCTTCTCGAGTTTAGTAAAGGTAACAGTGGATGCCTATTTTTTTACTCTGAGTCCTTATATATACTGACGGCAGGTGTTACTGGTCGACAGGGATGCTTACTCCTCTTAGGCACCTGATCCAATCTCTGGTGTTTCCAAGGTTTTCCCCCCTGATTCGTTTTGTTTACTTGATTTATGAGATTGATCACTGTTTGTTATCTTCACATTTTACATTATATAGCACAAGAATATAGACTCTAACCTATACATGACTCTTTAAAATATGAAAAAATTGTCGCTGAAATCTCTATTTTCCGATGCTTTCTTATTTTTTTTTTTTTTTTTTTTTTCAAACCATGAATTAGAAGCATGTATAACTATTCTTATCACTTTCGTGAACCAACAATATTCATTAAACAAGATTGTTTGTTTTGTTTCAAAGCTCGGGGAAAAGAGCTAAGTTTGGTTACTTTCAACAGAAACATGTTTTTCTGGAAACAAAAACCGATGTAACAAAGAATTGCTTAATTCCGAGGAAATAAAACATTTCATGGCCACAACTATCAATATCAATACCAACTTTCAACCTAATTTTGACTAAATTAAATTACAAATCATCTATTATCCTTAAGTGGAATTTTGGCTTGAGATTAATCTCAACTTGTGGGAATGAAATAGAAGACTGAACCCCCCCACCCCCCAGATATTTCTTTATGCCCATCTTTGTTATATGATAAACAATGGGGTGGAGTATGATAGAGTATCAACTCTTGCAGAAATGAATTCCAACCTGCAAAAAAATACTTATTTCAAAAATATTTTCACTATTTAAAAAAAAATTTTCTGAGACCGCTAGATTTGTTTTCCTGGAAAACAAAGACTTACCAAGTCCCAGACAAATTATGTGACTGTCTAATGTATTACCAATTGCATTGCAGCTGTTCCCAAAATTAATTAGCTTTTTCTAGCTTTTTATATTGTTTTTATTTTGAAAAATACTTTTTCATGTCCCTCTCAGGAATTTCTCACGCATATGGAGACGTCACCACTTGCCGGTGGAGGGCTGCCAATTTTGACCTATGCTCGGCACTCATGGCCATTGAGAAGTGAGGGATCTTTTTCGTGCCTGCACCTACTGCTACACGGGACCTCGGTTTATCCGGTCTCTTCCGAGGTCTCCACGTCCCGCAGTGGGATTCGAGTCCTCGACGTTAGGACCAACTCCTTACTACGCGACTCTAGAGCAGACGCTCTAACCACTGCGCCACGCGGGCGACTTTTATATTGGTAAAGAAAATGAAATATACCACAAAATATTGTCTTATAATTAGAATTTATTTAAAAATCATGTTACAAATTTGAAGAAATGGACGGATTTTAAAATACTACACTCATCTTTTAAAGAGTTATAAACTGAATCATTATTACGATTGTTGTCTATGAAAAATGGAAAAAATTGGATACATGACTTGGTTGTGAATATAATGGATTAAAGAAAAAATAAGAATATTCTGCTGTATACAAACATTTAAGAATACCCATGTTAGTATTTTTAAATGATTCTGCGAGGTTAGAAATATTTAAAAATATACATATAGTGCGCATGCTGCACTTGAATTTTCCAAACTGATGTACAAGTCAATATTGTTTAATGTGATATAAATCACATTTAACAGCAGAAGATTTCCAGAGAAGTTTTATACGTACATTGTATAGAACAATTTATGATCTTCAAGAATGAATATTTCTAACGGGTGTACTATAGTATTAATTGACTGTGAATGGTTCTAGATAATTGAGAGAGGTGTAACATTTGGTCAGCACGACATAAGAACAATGAACTCACAAACTCAGATGACTGCCACACAGATCACTGACAAGCTAATGTAAAATTGGCAATCATTATGATAAGAATTCTTCGTCATTACCGGTCATTAGTTGTGAATGAATTTTCATTGGCGTTTTGCGTTATCACCACCAGAATCATTTACACTTTCGATCTCAGTACAATTAGCTGCAGTTTTAATATGAGCTATTTTCTTCATCCTCACGAAATAGAACTAAAACCCATGAGTGGACATTGTAATCCTCATTCATAAAGCAAATATACCGTATGACCTTTAGGAATTTAAAAACAATATCAAAACGAGGAATTTCTGAAAAAATCTTATTTCGTTCTTTGTTTAGTTTTAAATTCCATTTCACATTTGTAAAATTTGAAATGTTTCTCCTAGTAGACTAAACCTCTATTTGTTTCTCAATTTAATTCATATAAACAGATTTAATTCCAGCAATTTAATTTTCGACTGTTTTGTTATGACTTTCGGGCATTAACCTCAAACTTCAATATTAAAGAAATAAAAATAGTGAAATAAAGTAAATTACTTACGTCATTTGACTGTTTATTTAAAAGATTCATTAAGTCATAAGTAAAGAAGAGTATTATCATTGAGAGGAATTTGAAAATATCTTTATGAGTGTTGATCACTTGTACACTGTTTATATAAGATATGTTTGTTTAAGACCAATAGTTCCGCTGTCCCCTCGTTGGCTATAATGTTGCGGTAATTATGTTACATTTGGTGTGGTCATGTTGATAAACTTCTTGTATGACATATTATATGTACATGCATAACATTTTTGAACATTTATGATTTTGAACGAAAGCCTACAAGGTTCTTCCGACATTCGAGATACAAAAGAAAAAAATCGAAATACGAGATTCGAAATTCTAATTTTGAATTCAATATCTAAAATAAGCAATCAGAAGGCGCTTTCAAGATTCGAATACCCCCCTTTGCTAAGTTTTCACTATGAAGAAATCGTTGCATATATATATATATATATATATATATATATATATATATATATATATATATATATATATATATATATATATATATATATATATATGAAGAAAAATTAATCTATAATTAATATAGAAAGCAAAAAGAAATTCACCTTTACATGGATACCCGCTTCCAACCCAACCCGGGTTTGAACTCTTGACCTTCGGAATCTGTCTCTTAGCAGTACAGGAACAGCGCGCTAGACCGCTCGGCCATCTAGGCAAGCCAAAAACTTGCTTTCGATGCCGAGGGAATTCTCTCGGCGCTGTCCTACACCGGTCATTGAGAATGGTTGTGAGATACAGTTATTTGAACAATAGTTTTATCAGAGGACACATTGTAATGAATTCTTTTTTTTATAAAGCAGATTTTACAACACTTACAACACACGACAAGTGTAAGTAACAAGGGTTATAAAGTGTCCAGTGACCAAGTTTGTAAAGCCAAGAGACAGTCTCTTAAGTTACTGTGCTATCACTATGTGTTCTTCATCAGTTACTGTGCCCTTACTTCCGACTGTAACTATAACAAGCTAATTCAGAGAATTTGTGTCCCCGCTTAAGGGAAAAAGAATACCATGCGCAGATCTAGGGGGATGGGGTCGGACCTCCCCCCTGGATTTGCAGAATTATTAAATGTATACATGTACGAGATAACGCCAATATAGATAAATAGATTTGATTGCTTATGCTTTAATGTGTGTACAGAAGATTATTTATATATAAAATATTTATCACACTGTAATAATGATTTTATGAGAAGTTTGTACACACGAGACGTCATAACTTCTTCATTTCATGTGTTGAATAATGAATACTATCATTTAGTAAATCGCAAAAAATCATTTTAAAAGAAAAAAACAATACGGGAACGTCTGGGATTTCAACCCGGGACCACTCATATGCGAAGCAAGAATCATACCCCTAGACTAACGAGGCGCTTGCTTGCAAAGCAAATTAAATGCAAACATTAAGTCATATATACGTGTTTATTTTCACGTTCGATATTGTTAAAATTTTGCACAACACATGGTGGCTAATTAAGCCTTTACAAAACAGTTCTGATAGACATAATTAGAAAATAAAGTCCGGTTAAAGTCTGGTTAAAGCGATCGCTCTAGAATTGCGGAGTAAGGAGTTGATCCTTAGGTCGCGGGTTCGAATATAAACCGAGGTCCCGTGTCTCAGTAGATGCTGGCAAGAAAAATATCCCTGGAATGCTTTCATAACATTTTTTTTATATTTCATGTTCATAAACAGATATAGTGAAATAAACATTAAGAATCTTTAAATAATTTCTCCTGAGTGTGGATATTTTTGGAAAGGAATTAGATAAAACAAGAAATAACGTTGTGCAGGGAGCACCTATTTTCACATAAATGGTAGGATTTATTGTAATGGTAAAACCGCCCTAATATATCTAATCGTAACCAGGGTAACATTGATTTAGACCTACAGACTAACCATAACTGTTGAATGGAGTTCTAACTCAGTGTCTACTTTTAACTGAAAACTTGCAATAAATCAAACTGTTCATGTTTAACATGAAAATGAGTGCTTTTTGTCTATATCTCTCCCGGCAGGTTTTAAAGATTTCCCCAGATTTAGATTTCATTATCTCTTTCTGTTGCAGATCAATTCTGGTATGTGTTGAATCCTCGTCGGGGAATTCGATATTTCTGGCTCAATTAATCTGAAAATAATTGGGAAGGTACTCTAAACTCTACTTGTAACAGACAAGATTTCTTGGTCAATGAGCTGTTTTTCGTCGGAATAAGATAGGTGTATCAGAATTATTACGTTTAAAGATGTTATTTATATACCATATTAACTGTGCATTAAAAAAAATGAAGGTATGACTCTCGTTTCGTGAAAAATCAAGAACCTCTTTCTGAAGCTGAGAATTAATGCAGGGGTATGTCAATGTCTATGTCAATGAGAAACTCCAGCATCCTCTTAGTGTCTACTATAGAACATTTGTGTTTAGAATCAAAATGTTCTTTAAGTAAATTTGTAGGTAACAAATTACAAAAAATAAAAATTACCGAGTTAAATTTTTATTGAAAAAAAGATCTCTATGCTGTAAATAAACCTGCTCTTAAGATTATCGTGAGGAATGGTTGAATATAAAAGTTAAAAATTAAAAAAGTCATACGTTGTGATATTATAAAGATATGAATTCAATTTTTTTCACATTTTCCCCCTGAGAATCGACATGTGAATAACATCACTTTTTAAATGTTTTACCACTGAACGTCTGAAATTTCCCCTTCACGGCAATTTATATTTTTGGGATGTAAAGACAGTTGCTTGGCATAACACTTACTGGACCCTTAAATGTGTCTTCGATTTTAAAAACTTAATATAACATATACCTTCAAAGTTAACTCCTTATATTTATTTATTTCCCGCACATCAAAGCAAGATTGAAAAGAATGGAATTATTCTTTTTTGTGAGATTTATGTATTTTATGCTTAGTTATGAATAGAAATACTCAGTGTTTGCTGGTGATATCCATGGCTTTGTCAAAGACTCATTTAGACTTCATCAACTTAAGTCACTTTGTGTTACATCTCAGGTAGATTGCATACTCTTTGTAACATTGTTGCCCGCGTGGCGCAGTGGTTAGAGCGTCTGCTCTAGAGTCGCGGAGTAAGGAGTTGATCCTTACGTCGCTGGTTCGAATCCCACTGCGGGACGTGGAGACCGGTCCTTCGGATGAAACCAAATAAGCCGAGGTCCCGTGTCCCAGTAGGTGCTGGCACGAAAAAGATTCCTCACTGCTCGATGGCCCTGAGTGCCGAGTATAGGTCAAAATTTGTAGCCCTCCACTACAATTCGATCTATAATGGCAATCCGAGAAATCCACGGAATTATATACTCGCGGATTGATAAGATATTATGATATCGCGGAATTATGACCCCGTGGAAAAAGTATGTTTGCAATATATCTGTACAAATTTAGCTTTTCAGAGTTAAAACCTTTCATTTTTAACTTCTGCAGAAAGAAATCCTGATCTGCAAAATATCTGTTTTATTTTTCTTGATAATGTTTATTTTACACTGATCGACAAAAAGAAATTATTAAAAAAAAATAAATAGTGCAAAGCTATTTAAAAAAAAAAATATTTGCCATGTCTGTAAAAGCTGTCGTAAACATTTTATGTCAGTAACTTCATCTACGGCCTTTGTGTTTTGTACTGAAAGGTGTTGTTCTATCAGGTATATTTTTCTTACAATTCATTTATCATTTACCTGATGAAACCCTTTTCTTTTCTTGTTTATACCCAGGTATTTCAGCATTTATAGTCTATAAAAGAACGTTTTTTAAAAATCTCAACAAGCAATAAAAAATATATTTTCTTATTAATTATTAGCACAATGCTCTGTAATTTTTCTGAAATAACTGATATCAAATTAAGAGCCGGGCTGGGTTGAACGTTAGTAAAACTGGATGCATGCAGGTAATAATATCTATACTTGTTAGTCTTGTTGATTTTTTTCTGGCTGATACTAGCTGAAGCTTTTCCTAGTTTCTCTCTCTTTTTCTCCTTAATAAATGCCAATTCTTCTTGTGCAGATACTGATTTATGTAACAAAAAATAGCCCTCTACTTTACCTAAATTCCAAAATTTAGTAATTTCTCATTAAAAAAAAAAGAATCAAAATAGGTGTTTGAAACCCAATCATCTGCAAAATATATGCAAGCATCCAAGAATATAAAATGAAAATCCTGATGCTATGCAAAAATCGCAAAGTAGGACATAAGCAAACTGTGATATCTAACAATCCAATGAGCTACTGAGATCAGTTTAACTTTCATAACAAATAAAGTTACTGCTTCGTGTCTGACCATTAAAGATGAGTCGAGTTTTTATACTTAAATAACATTTTATGAATAAAACAGTCAATTTATAAACAAACAATAAATAAATAAACGAAACATGTAAAACATGTAATGCAAAAATTACAATAAAGGATGATTAAAATTGAAAAATAAATGAATGAATCTGAAATGCAGAAAACTTGAAAATAATATCTACATTTTCATGCCAATTACTTTATTGCATTTTCCCGTGTCTTTGCATGCTTATGAAATTTTTCATTGGCCTTGAATACACGGCACAGGTAAACGTTTTATTGTCCTCAGGGCTTGGCGAGTTGTCGGCTTGACTGCCATGATAAATAATTAGATATTCTGCAGTAGGTGACACAATTCTTACTCGTCTTCCTCTATAGATTCCTGTAATACTGGCATAAATTTGGCTCTGGGGATCACTGGAGACAATGAGGGAGATCTTTGTCCTTGGGTCACGTTAGATTTCAAAATGTCTATCCAAAGAGAAACATCATTTTCATCTTTAGTCTGAAACACAAGCGATCTTCCGTCGACACTGTCACTATACACAATGATCTCATTACTGTTTTTATCACTCTGTTGTACACAGGAATGTTTTAAATTCACAAACATTTGATTTGACGGTAATTTTCGTCCCTTCTGAACTATAGCATAATGCTCAAAATTGTTTCTGTACACTTTAACAGAGACCGGAAACCGTGTGGGTTTATCGCCATTTTTCTGTAATAGCATTAAACATCCTGATTTCACCACATGCTCTGTCTTATCTATTCCGCCTACATTACTATCCCCTAGATTGCCTTTGCCAAGAATCTTCATATCCTTACTTGGTTGTTCCAAAAATCACACAGGACTGAACTTGTTTATCACCTGCTTACAATTCCAAAACGTTTTATATGACAATATGAAATTCCTGCTTACAATTCCAAAACGTTTTATATGACAAAATGAAATTCCGTTGAACATCTAGCCAATCAAAACACAAGGGGCGTGACATGTTTATCAAACTGCAAACAGAACATTAATATCAACTTTTATTTCCTTATCATCTACTGAAATTAAATGATTTATCAATGAAAATGAAATTTCACGAATGTATTTCGACAAATCATATGTGTTTTGCAATCATAAAATGGAAGTGTTAAAGATTGAAGATAAAAATTAAATCAATATTGAGAACAAATGCTGTTGTATATTGAGTATTTATCCTTAGAGTATTCTAATCCTGAATCCAGCTAACCCAGTAAAATACAACAGAGAATGATGATTGAAGTGAAATTGTTTGTATCCTTGAAATATCATGACACAGATCCGTCATTCCGCGCTGATCTGGACCTTGTTTCCTTAGTCAGCCCCGGATATAGTAAATTCCTTAAGTTTATTGTCATTTTATGTTACACTGATTCTGGACATGCAAATTGTCAGATTGGCCGCAAATATATTTTTTAATATTATAAAAAATGACCTAAGTTAAGAATAGATGTGGAATCTATAAAAAACTATATTTCAATTATGGTGAGTAAACTTATTGTCTGTCTCTGTTCCCTTTACTGAATTCTTTTCTGAACGGATGAAATATCTTAGTAATTATCTAATTATGACGCTTCGACTATTAACTATCTTTCAAATTTTTTAATTCAACGATTTTCTCAAGGGTTAAGAAAATTTGAAATATATTACAATTTTCTGTATATATGACCATCATTTAATACCATACATTCTACGTAACAAGGGTATTCAAAATATAATCATAATAGAATCAAACAATACATCAAGAACGAAATTGTTTGTACATGAATCGTATTTTTTTCAATACAAAATCTATGAAATAAAACCAATATTAGAAGCTGTTTTAAAATGTTAAAATGGTACAGTTAAATTAATTTCATTTAAAAAAAAAACAACTTCTTTTTTATTTGTTTTTCGACCTGATTTGTATATTTGTTTTATCCCTTTATCTTCCATGGTTGACAAGGACATAAGAAACGTTACACCGTTTATGTGTTATTGTCCTAATGGGTATTTCTTATTGTATCAGACAATGCCCCTAGATAGGTCAACACAGGAATCATTATTTCGCAAATAAGAACTTAGAACACATTTATTACTTTTCTTATTGTGTATGATTTACATCAGCTATTACATGTTTAAAACTTAATATAACTGAACAGAATATCGTTGTATTGGGTTGACGTAGAGGTAAAAGGATGCATACGTATTTTTAATTCAACAACCTATCTTTGCAAAGCAGTTCCATTCCATCAAATGGTAATTTAATGTAGGCCAACGAATGATAGTACAATCTCTTTTGCACTCAGAAACCTTTCAAAACCTAAATACTTTCACCAACCGCTAGTAAAAAATCAAACAAGCGAGATATGCTACATTATAGTAATGAATTACTAAAATAATCAACTTGTTATTTTTTATCTAATATTTATCTTTTAAAACAGCTTTTGTACCAGTGTTTTAATGCATGCATGTAAATATAAAAGTGGTCATACAGAATTAAAATCGTCAATGTTAAAACCAATTTACTCAATGAAAATGGTGGAGATAACAGTGATCGATCTCATTAAATCTACAAACAATACAAATCTATGAAGAGGGCTTAAAAACGGACCCCCGAAGTGATATTCCAGAGGTGATATCAAGTGCCTAGGAAGAGTAAGCATTCCCTATTGACACGACACACCCACCGTGAGCCCTATGTAGTGATAGAGTAGACAGAACATTCCGTAATCAAATTTAGTACAAAACAAAAGCCTAGCTAACAATTTGTACGAAACAAGTCAGCCAAAATACGACCCAGTGATAGGTTATATTTGCTAATAAGGTCATTATAATGACCATAGAATTTATAAAAATACTGACTTTAAACGAGGTTGTTGAAATCTCTGTAACATCATTTTCGTGTGAGTAGCCTGCCTCGGTTTAAAAATTGATCGTACTCGGAGAATGCTCTTGAGTAGCGAATAAGTAGGGAGACATAAACACCATATGCAGGTGATAGCAGAATATTACGACATAAATAAAGAAAGTTTATGATGAAAAAGCTGGTAATCTCGTTGTCATACAGTTTAGTTGTTAGTAAGCATTTATCGTCTATAGGCAGTAAAGCATCCAACTTTGAAACAGATGTGGCAGACTCTGTGGTTTCTTTTATTTCAAGTTTACTGGAATATATTGAATCGACATATGAATGGAAATAACTATAATTGTTAATTGAGAAAACGTCGATATACAATGTGTCTGAGTGTCGAGTGGAACATTAAATACAATGCTATGCTATAAAAAGTCTCACTTTGCTGCATCTTTTTAAAAGAATATAAAAAATAGTTTCAATCAATATCTCATTGATTAACCAATTAGTCACGTTGCCTTACAATCTTCAGCGCTTGAAATATGAAGTCACTCATAAAAAATTGATATACATGTATTTCATCTTTAATTTTGTTACTGTGCATGCACTTATGAAAAAGAGCACATTCATTTTTTGTTCCTCAAATGTTGCACGACTCCTAGTTATGCAATTGTAATAAAGGAAAGAAGTTTTATATTTAGATAGTTTACTTAATATGGACATTAATAAACAATTCACAAATGGACTATATGACAAACATGTTAACTTTTATGTAAATATAAAAGAGACCTCCAGGGAATATAGAGCAAAAAGAAAATCAGTAAAAACAAATTCATTAATTTATGCAAGGGAACAAATTTTATGTGAACAATATATATATTGTGAGGGATACAGGACTTTTCATTTTATTTTGCTAATCATGATTTTGTTTTTCCCTTAATTAGATAAATTATTTTTAAGAAGAGATCAGAAACTTAGCTGTGGATTGATTTATTGGCTGCAATTTTATTGCATTAAAAGGAAAAACCATTAGCCTTCTTCGGCAATTGATATTATAAAGTGCAAGGAAAACATCGACTATGCGCTGTTTTTCTTGATATTTTTTCTTCCAAAATTTGCCTCCAAGAATATGTGATTTTAAAGTACCTACAGTAAAACTGATTCGAGCATGCGCATCTACTTGATCTAATAAAAACAACTTTAACCAATGTTGTAAATATATATAAATTATTCTACATTAATTAAAATCATAAAGTTTAATGATAGAATTATAACGAAGTTTGTCTTAAGAGTCATATCGATTGCATATTATCGGTAAAAATAAATACGTATCATTTGCACAGATAGTTCAATTCAGAATTCTCAATAAACACTTTTTTTAAGATACGATGAATATTAAGTCATGTAGTTCAATCTTCCTTGCTTTTTCTGAAAGGAAGTTGCGCAGAAAAGCAAATCTCCTTTTGGTATAATTAAACTTTACCGTGACTGACAGGAAAAGAGAAACGCCAAAATAAATTTCTTTATGAATTCATTTTTTATGCCCCTAACAATTGTTAAATTTGCGTCATTAAGCACAGGATTGTACTGTTGTTAACATTGTATTTAAGTGCAATTTAATATAACCAGCAAGGGAAGGATTTGCTCAGAAATGAAAAATAGTCCTTCTTAATAAATCAAGTATTCTTGGTCAGATTATGAGGGCGTATTGTCTCTACGGGCTTGTCTGGTTTTAACACAAAATCTGTGAGCGATCAGTATTACTAATATCATGGAATAATATGCCTGTAACTGAAATACGTTCGTTATCTCCATATTTCATCCTTGTACCTCAGATATATCTCTTATTTCATACCTTGTAAAATGTACTATTAACCGCTCAAAGTTTATGGATAGTAATATATTCACTTATTTATATATGCCAGTGAACTTGAAATAAAAGAAACCAGAGTCTGACACATCTGTTTTATATTTGGATATTTTACTAGAAAAAGACGTTAAAGGTAACCTAAGAAAAAATTAATCATTAACGTGATGACGTCAACTTTTCTATTGTAAACTTCCCTTATTTATGTAGCAATATACCCTTATCACTTGTATATGGTGCTTATATCTCCCAGTCGATTTGGTATGCAAGAGCGTGCTTTACAATCTCTAAAACAAGGTAAGTTAGTGACAAACAAGTTAATGAAACAAGCATATCACCAGTCTCGTTTGAAGTCAACATTTCGCAAGTTCTATGGTCAATACAATGAACTTGTCAGCAAATACATTCTATGATTAAGTCGAATGCTTACTGACATTTTCCATACTAATTGTTAGGGCATTATTTACACACTGAATTGCCAACGGATTTCTCCGTTATTTCCCGATCGTGATAAGGAGCACACGGCGGATGTGACTGGCCGACAAGGGATTCTTACTCCGCTATTGCATCTCATCCAGCCTCTGATGCTTTAAGTGGTCTGTGTTTGCTCTAATCCAGATTTGTACTATTTCAATGGACTTTTTAGCTTGACTACTGGTCGTTATTTCCTTATTTCACCTTCTTTTTCATCCAATAAGAAATAAAATAACACAAAAGTACAAGAAAGATTGGGTCATCTACAATTACTACACAATAAAACCAGTGGTTTGCGGGAAATGACAGGAAAACAAATCAAAGCCGACTTGAACCGAACCAGCAGTGGTTTATGCTGATTTTTGCTACATCTGTGATTGACATATGACTATGACGTTAAATATTACATGCAACTATAACTGTTTATGACAATCAATTCAAAATAAGGAATAATGAAACGGCGAGATAAAAGTGAATTGAAAAACTTATGGAATTTTTAAAGAGTAAAAAAACTGTCATTGTATAATTATAGATGATTTTTATTTAATACAGAGGTACTCTTTAAAAATAGCTATTTCTAGATTTTGATTTCTCATTTCTCATATGTAGACAAAGGGAATACTAATAAACCGTCGAGGACTTTTGCTGAATTATATATCATTATCGATCGTAAACTGTAAGAGCATAATCAATCAATGTCTACTGTTACTGCACAAAAAAGTACAGATAAGTTGTTTAACATCATCTGAGTAGGCAGTCTCTAATATTTAATAAAGCGCAACTCTTATCAATATATATATATATATTTTTCTGAGACAACACAAATGTCATCTTATGATAAGGAATATAACAGATAATATAATTCAATAAGAAGCTCAATAATGATTAATTTCTTGATTAGATAAAAGTTAATGAAAACGCTTAAAATGAGATTTTACATGTAAACACATTCTATGATATGCGGATTACCACGGATACCCCAAGAAAACGTTTTACAAATATTACTTGAGAAAAAAAATAAAATATTAATCCTTTTTTAATTGCATTTGTGTATTGTGTTTTGTGTATTGTTAAATAAGAATGATTTCGGTCGAAAGGTAGTTCGAGCAAATTTGTCTTGGAATAATTTTCTAAAGACCTCCAAGGATATGATTGATTGATTGATTGTATATTGTTTTACGTCCCATTTGAGAATTTTTCACTTATATAGAGACGTCAACATATACCGGTGAAGGGCTTCAAATTTTGACCTTTACTCGGCACTCAGGGCCATTGAGCAGTGAGGGATCTTTATCGTGCCAACGCCTGCCGTGACACGGGGCCTCGGTTTTTAAGGTCTCATCCGAAGGACCCGCAACTTTCACTTCAAAGTGCCGAGCGCATGGCGAAGGAACAGTTGCTACCTATTTTTTTATCGACGTAGGTCTGTCGCGGCCGAGATTCGAACTCACGACCTCCCGATCACGGGGCGAGCGCTCTACCGACTGAGCTACTGTGAACGGTCCCAAGGATATGACAAAATGGGTCATAAAATTAAAACTGAGAGGCCGACTTCTCCACGTTTAAATCTCTATTCAGTGTCCTAGCTTTAATTTTGTAAAATAAGGTCAAGATCTAGTAAATGAGTTTAGATTATCTTTTTCTTGCTAGATCCATTATGACGTCATAATTGATTTAATCTTAAATTTTCCCGTACTTTACGGCTATAATAGAGTAATTATTGTATAAAAAATGAATCTTTTTCATGGAATTAAATTTCAAATAATTTCAAAAGTAGCCCCAATACCTAATTTCAATTCAATATTATTTTAAAGTAGAGGACAAAAAACAATCTGATTGTACACACAAGTACTCTGAAGTTGACATTAAAAAGATGCTTGAATTTCTGACTGACAATATCTATGTGGTTTTTGGAGACCAGGTCTTTCAACAATCTATTGGAATTCCCATGGGTACCAATTGCGCCCCGTTTTTAACAGACCTATTTTTGTATTCATATGAAGCAGAATTTGTTCAAAATCTTTTACGAGAAAAGAAGAAAACACTTGCTGTGGCCTTCAACTCGACATTTAGATATATCGACGACGTATTGTCAATTAACAACGTTTATTTCCATTGTTATGTCGACACGATATATCCCCATGAGCTTGAGATAAAAGATACAACAGAGTCTGAGACATCTGTTTCATATTTGGATATTTTATTAGAAAAAGACATTAATGGTAATCTAACAACCAAGCTTTATGATAATCGTGATGACTTTAACTTTTCAATCTTCAACTTCCCTTACCTGTGCAGCAATATACCCTTATCACCTGCATACGCCTTATATCTCTAAGCTGATTCGATACGCTAGAGCATGATCTACGTATGAACAATTTCTAAAACGAGGTAAGTTATTGAAAAACAAGCAAGTTGATGAAAAAAGAATATCAGCAGTCTCGTTTAAAGTCATCATTTCGTACATTCTATGGTCCAAACAATGACTAGTCAGCAATACAATCTATCATTAAGTCAAATGCTGACTGACTTTTTCATACTTATTGTTAGGCCATGTTTACTCACTGAATTGTCGACGGATTTTTCCGTTATTTCCCGATCATGACAAGGAGCACACGGCGGGTGTGACCGGTCGGCAGGGGCTGCTCACTCCTCCATTTCACCTGATCCCACCTCTGATGTCTTAGAGGTCCGTGTTTGCTGGGCTTCTATTTTGTAATGTTTAATGGACTTTTGAGCTCGAATACTGTTCGTTATCTCCACATGTTTCATGCCAATCTTTTTCTTGTTATATCAAAGGCTCTTTTTTGGCTTTATCAATATATCTTGTCTCATTTTTTTTCGATTAGATATTTATCCGACAGCTTAAACTTGTTTAAAAATCTAAAAACAATATGAAGCCCTTTGAAATGCTTCTTCGTGTCGGCAAAAAATCTCGTGAAAGTTAGTGTCTGTGGGTAAATATCGAACGCCTTAAATGAAAAAATCTCCGCCATCAGTGTTTTGTTTTAAAAAGTTGTTACATCAGATTGCAAAATTGTACATCTTTTTTATCAAACACGCGATGAACTCGAATGGTCTCTTTTGCTATTCAATCCCTGGTTTTATCTTCCCGAGATTTTCCTTGAAATGTTGAGGTTGCCGCCTTACACGTCGTAAGATAAACAGCAAGTTAACAGCAGAAACTGAAAGGGAGCTTTTGAGTAGATTTTTTCTTAACCTTTATTTAAAAAATTCTGCATAATATTTTAGTTCTTACAATAAATTTGGATTCTACAATACCAGTTAAACTACATTCAGTTAAAACTCCATGATTAAATTCCATACAAAAAGCATTAAGTCAGGAACTATATTTTGTGGCGGAAGGTTTTTTTAAGAAGTAAATGAACATTTTTCTCTTTAAAAGTATTTAAAGTATGTTTAGTTTGGATTCCTATTTTTCCATGCAGCCTGCACACAGAGTTTTTCTGTGCCGTGAACTGTTTTGTGCTGGTCCTAAATCATATATCAAATAAACTATCATGAATTCTATCATCATTTATGATAAATATAGCAAATATATTTTGAAAATCTAGAGAGATAAAAATAGCCCTAATTTGAGCTTAAAATTGGCACTATTTTAGTAATATCTAAAAATTAAGATCACAGACCCCTACTTTTCATTTTCTTTTCTGAATATATAACATACTTTTAACCATTAGCCTTAAATTCAGTAAAATGTTATTACTTTCAAATGATTTTATTGTTTGTTAAATTTCTAATGCCAGAAAAATGATATTTTTTGAGTGCAAAAAGGTCACATAATTGAACATGCTAAGTAATTTGAAATTTTTTGTTGTCACAAATTTCAATATGTCTATTAAAGATGAAATAAGACTGTGTTTGTTCCCATAATTTATTTGAAAAAAAAATATCGGAGGAAAAACTTTCAAAATTGATTTAAGTGTAAGACGTATTTACAGTGCAAAAAGGTCAAACTAAATGCTCTGTAGAGCCAAAGGAAGCGCATTGACCCCATTTTGTGTTTGATTTTAATTAAGGTATGTCTGTGGATTCCCAAAATATACTTGATAAAAAATTCTCATTACTTTTGATGGCAGGATCCAACCTCCTTAAGTCAAATGTTGATTGATGATTTTAATACAAAGAGTTTGGTCTTATATAATACAGAATTGAATTGTCTATGGATTACTTCGTTTACCTGACAAAGGGACATCTGCGGGTGTGGCCGGTGATCAGGAGATGCTTACTCCTCCTTAGCACCTGGTCCAGTCTGATGTTTTTTAAGAGTCCGCCTTTGTTCTATCTCTTCCCTATATGTATTCTTGAATTGGAATTTTAAGCAATCAATTACTTTTTTTATTATTTGATCTAGCGATTACAGAACTGTCTTCTTTGTACTTTAAAAATATTTTTGTTATGTTCGTGTTTTTTTATGTTTTGAACAGGAATATACGAAAATCATTATAATCGAGAAGTGTACATTGTATTCTATAAAATGCCAGTAGTTATCCTGTACTTACGATGTCATTATCAGCTCTGCAGAAACACAGAGGCCCTAAAACTTTTATAGAAAGTAAAAGGACAGCCACCTGACAGCCTATGAAAATGAGTCATGAACTTTTATTAAAAAATAATAGTGCATTCATAGAACAGTACAACACATACACCAATGAATTAAGAAGACTTTAAATTATTTAACATAAGAATTATTATAAACTAAAAGGATGAATACCAGTATATCAATAAAAAAATGAAATGAAGAAAACTATTTCATAGGTTTCTTGTCAATTAGAATGTCGCACGTTCCATGCCTTTTAATATTTATGAAGGTTTTCGTTACATAGCACAGGTGGTTTTGGTACTTCTTTTAATCCCATTTGTAAAATTGAAGTATTAATTTATTACTTAAACTGAAAGTCTAAAAATGTTTTTGACATATTTGGTTATAAAATTGGTTATAAAATGGAAAAATTGAAGTATAAATGTGAAGATTAGAGGAAATTGTACATTGAGAACGAGTCATATAGTAAACAAATTGCACTGCGTCATTTTTCTTTTTGTTATAATAAGGGAGTTTCAAGGTTAATATTCCATTGTTTCTAGATTTTTTTTTCTTTATTCAGTCCAGAATATCAAAAATTCCTTATATAGGTACGCTACAAGGTGTGCACTGAAGAAAACTTGTGCCTTGATGATAATTGTATGTGTGAAGCGTATTTTTGTTTTACATCCCTTTCGAGAATTTTTCACGCATATAGAAGAGTGACAACTACATGCATTTGAAAAAAATACACCTTCCTGTATTTCTCAAAAATATGACTTTCAGTACGTTGTAGAGGTCAGTGGAGGAAGAATTTATTAAAAAACCGTAAGTGATGCAGTAATGTCTGTATTTTTCTTTCGTCGTTATCCACTTTACTCAGTTGTTCTCTTTATGGTACTACACGCAGTAGTAGTTAATTAGTTATTATCTATAGAACTGCATACTCATAGAAAATACTTTTGATTGACTGATTATGTGTTATCGTACACATTCTATGTTGATGGGAAAATGTACTTCATAACTTATAAATTCTTGAAAAGTTGAATTGACGCTTTGTAATCTACCAAACATCAGAGTTACACTACAGACTGCTGTAGTGTACGACCAGTGCATGTTAAAATTTTCACGAACCGCCCCAGCATCTCATAAAATAGTAAAGACAGAATTGCACTCAAGTAACAGCCCATCGCCTTAACAACCATAGTAAAAATTCCATCAGATTTCATATCTTTGCAATGTGTTTTGACAAACTTTTCTCATAGGTTTAGAAAATTTGACATCAATTTTACATCAAAGGTGTTGTTTCTGCGTAAAAAAATATTAACATCCAAATATCATGTTACGGAATTATTTAAGACATAGTATAGTATAGTATAGTATAGTATAGTATAGTATAGTATAGTATAGTATAGTATAGTATAGTATAGTATAGTATAGTATAATATAGTATAGTATAGTATAGTATAGTATAGTATAGTATAATATAGTATAGTATAGTAGAGTAGAGTAGAGTAGAGAATAGTATAGTATAGTGTAGTGTAGTGTAGTATAGTATAGTATAGTATAGTATAGTATAGTATAGTATAGTATAGTATAATATATTATATTATAGTATAGCCTACAGTAGTATAGTACAGAAAATTATAGATCATACAACATTATAGGAAGTTTTGTTTTGTTTATTTATTGTTGAACGTCCTTCTCGAGAATTTTTCACTCATATGGTGACGCCACCACTTGCCGGTGGAGAGCTACAAATTATGACCTAAACTCGGCACTCATGGCTATTAAGCAATGTGGGATCTTTTTCGTGCCAGCACCTACTGCGACACGGGACCTCGGTCTATACGGTCTCATCCGAGGGACCGGTCTCCACGTCCCACAGTGGGATTCGATCCCGCGACGTAAGGATAAACTCCTTACTTCGCGACTCAAGAGCGAACGCTTTAACCACTGCGCCACGCGGGCGACTAGGAAGTAATTGTAAGTACCCGAATATATAAGAGATGTTAATTGTCTTTATAGATTTCAAGAAACAAAACGGGTAAAGGGGGAATTTTTAAATTTTTATATGATGATATTCTGGGTTTATAAATCACCGTTTATGTAATTTCCTTCATGATTTACTTTTCAACTTGAATGCTGAATTATATAATTGTTGAAATTCATTTATCTTTTAATATAGACAAGAAAATAAGAAATTTTATTTCAGTTGTTTAATTGATGTGCCATCCCTTTCATCAAACGGTGCCCCTAAATAAATAAAGAAAAAATAGTTTAATAGTCATTTTGTAAAAACGAAGTAAGATCACCCTTTATTGCTTTTCAAGTTCCTTATGAAATTAGAGCATAATTTCATGTTTAATGCCGTTAAGATAGAACTGAACAGCTATTATTTCTGCATGTGAAGCATCTATTGGAACCAGAATAAAAAACACCTAGAAGGGATCTCTTCAGAATCACTAATAAAAATAGGAGAAAGAAAATAAAAGGTGCACAAATAAAGCAAAACAAGAGCATCAAGACAGCCTCAGGGGCCTACATTAAATCAAATAAAGGAGTCAAGCAAAAGGCAAGGAAAGACAAAAAAAAACTGTAAACAAGCTTTCTACAGAAGCGGAATAGACAGCTAGCCAGAACATCAAAGCCCTGTATAATAACATACGACTTCTATCTAGTAGTTATCAGAAAAGGAGTCGACCAATTAAAGAGGGGAAGACTTTCAACACCCTGGAGAAACAAATACGGAGATTGAAAGAGCACTTCAAACCAGTGCTAAACCACAAGAAGAAAAGAAATGTGTATCACCTACAGAAAATGTTCTAGTTAAAACAATGAGCGTCATTCATGAAAAGAAATCTGAAAAGCAATATCATTTTTGAAAAAAAACAAGAAGGCTCCAGCACCAAACAAAATTCCTGCAGAATCCCTCAAACCAGAAAAAGGTACTGTAATGCCCGTATGCTATATGATCTCTTTAGAAGGATTTGGGAGGAAGAGCAAGTACCAACACAATGGAGGATCACCTTGTAAAAATTCCAGAAACTCTAAGCATTTGTTACAACTATAGAGGTATAATGGTTCTAATTATTTCAGGAAAAGGGCTAATCCGGGTCATATTACATCGAATGAGAAGACCAGTGGATGCCAAACTACATGACAACCAAGCGGGTTTTAGACTAAACAGAGCATGTGCTGACCAAATCGCAACATTGCGTATTATATTAGAAGAATCCGAAAAGCAGTCTTCATTGGACATCCTGGACACAGAAACATTGTGGCCTCTCATGAAGCATAATGGCATTCCAGAAAAATTTACCAACAACATCGGAAATACTTAAACAGGATTGCAAAGTCACATTATACATGAAGGACAGCTAACTAAACCCTTCGCCATCTTCACAGGGGTAAGACAAGGATTCTTCCTTCACATTTACTGTCTCTCTTAGCTAGTTGATTTGATCATGAATCCAATCACGATAAACAGACGTAACGAAATCCACTGGACATTATTTTCACAGCTTAATGATCTGGAATTGGTAGGCGATATTGCCTTGACATCACACAGCCATCAATAGATGCAGGAGAATATAACTGAGGTAGATAGAAGAGCATCAGAAACTAGGCTTTTGATCAGCTAAAAGAAGAGCAAAGTGCTCAAAGCAAACACAACTTCACAACATAGTTTGAAAATTAAACATCAAGACAAAGAGAAAGTATCATCATTTCCATATTTAGGCAGTGAAGTAAACAGCACAGGAGAATCGAAATCATATTAGGAAAAGTCAGAACAGCATTTCATATAATAAGCAAAATATGAAAACCGGACATCAGGCAGAAAACAGAGATAAGGATCTTTATTTCCAACATCAAAACTACTATATTGCATCTGGATCGGTTATCTGGAGAACAACCAGAAGGCTCATGAAAAAGCCATCAGTCTTCATTAACTGCTACCTAAGGCAAACTGTGAACATTTTATGGCCAGCGAAAATCCAAAATTACGAATCATTGGAAAGAACAACCCAAATCCAGACAGAAAAAAAATAAAAGAGATGACGATTGATTGGCAACACAGTAAGAAAGTCGGGAATTTCCATCCAGGCACTCCAGTGGAATCCACATGGAAAACGACCTAGAGGGAGGTCACACCCTATCCCTGAAGAACACCTGGTGAAGGAGTGAAGTGGCAGAGTTGGCGAGGGGAGACACATAAGTAGTACAAACTGGAAACTAGCTCAAGACAAAAGGATGTAGAAAGGTGTTGTCAGTGGCCCATGATCCTTACTGGAGGAAAAGGATTAAGCAAGTAAACAATGTGTCAGACTATTAAAGATTATAACATAATCATTAAGTATAATAATTACCGCATATCTGGGAGTCATTTTTTTTTTTTAGAATATCTATGTCAGTTCATGAGATTATAAGAAATAGGTCCTCATCTTGCCTTTTTTAACTCTCGTGATTATATATATATATATATATATATAGATATAGATATAGATATAGATATATATATATATATATAGACCAAACTTCCATGCCTCCTTTGAGGAGATTTTGTAAGTGACCGATTTATTCGATTCTATCAAGCACATGTAAAGCTGATATTAGAAAACACTACGAATGGAGGAGTACATTGAATGTAATTCTGTTGCATTCTAGAATATTAATAAACTAATTATAAAATATCATTCACGTGTATATAAAAAAAAGATGTGAGGTAGCCATCCTTCTCCGTTTTCAATGTTATGATATTTAAGCAATCAACCCCCTCAAATGAAAAAATAAACAAAAAAACCTTTTGATTTACAAAAAAAGTCTACTAAAGTACGAAAACCTCTGGTGATTCGATGCAACCACAGATAAAGTTCAATGAATAATCGCAGAGAAAAACAGAGAAAGATAGAGAAAGAAGAGCAAACTATGAACCGAGTGAAATGAAAGTCTGGTCAAAACATATATCATGTAGACTATAAATTAACCTAAAGCCAAATTTCATGCTAGTAAAAATTTTAAAATATTACCATCTGTGCATATATACTAATTGCTTTATCTACCTATGAAATTAAGATGACCTCTTTGTACTTAAGGTGAATGTAAACATAAACAAACTAGAATTATTTTCTTAATGTAAGGTACATTTTTAGAGGCCTTACGTCAGGTCATTACGGATGGTATGATATATGTTACAAACTAAAGAAATGTTTCCTAATCTCGATATAAATCATATACGGTATCAATTTTGATGCACCAGATACGCATTTCGACAAATTGTGTCTCTTCAGTGATGCTCAAACCGAAACGTTGGAAAGCCAAAATATTTCAATAAAAAGACTTGGAAGAGCTGAAAAAAGGTGCCAAAGACTAGAGCCAAATACATCAAAGGATCAGAGCTATGCATGAGGGAGATAATCCTTAATTTTGAAATAAATGTTGAAAAATGAAACATTTAATATAAATTCACAAATAACACATAAATCACTGTTTCCTAAACTTTCATAATGCTGTGTGGATTATCTTTTGGTTTAATCAATATAATTTTCAAAGAGTGGAATTCTTTTGAACACATAACTTTATAAATGCTGGTCCCGAGTTGTCCGTCAGGGCTGCCGTATCTGACTCTCTCTCACATGTGCTGTTGTAAATGCATAACCAAGACTCTCCCTCTCGCCCTGGACTGGCTATTGTATCAATGGAATTTAAGTACCCCGCCGAAGACCTGTGTCATTTTAGAAACGGGACGAAAGCACGAGGAAATAGGACCCTGGGGAAAAAACCATACTTAATATGTAGATTCTAACTATATAAACATATTTTACAAATTACATTTTCAATCCCGTAAATACCTGATGTACTTTTGAGCACCCGCCCCGGCTACTTCAGAACAAGCCAAACAGGTCTAATCGTGGCTGTAACTTCCCGGGTACTACCCGAACACGAGCTCTCAGGTAGATAAAATTGCTAACCGAGGGGCTCCCCACAGGATAAAGACCAGTATCTATGATCACACGATAGGGGTATCTTAAGAATGATTCATGTAAAAATTTTAAAGAACTAAGTGACTTCTAATGCCGTTCATAAAGAGCTCGGAATTACTAACTTAATTTGTTGCATAAAAATATAGATACAAGAACACACGATTCCGTCTGCCAAATTTTAATACCATGAAATATTCCATCTACTAGTATCAGGAACGGATAAATATACAATATAACAAATAGAAAACCTTCTGTCGTTAATGCTCTTCTAATACTTATTGCATTCCATGCTCATAAATAGAGATAGTGATATAAGCATTAATCTACTTAAATTATATTGTGTTGATTAAAGATATTTTTAGGGAAAAAACGCTAAAAATGAGGTAATAAGTTTTGCAAGGATTACATAACTCCATATCCATGCAATATTGGCAGTTTGTAACGACCAAGAGATGCCATGATATCATCATCACTGGTTTAACATAGACTGCGGAGACTTAGTCCTTATCTATTTTCATTGATCAATGTGTCTAGTAGCTGTAGCCGTAAAATTGCAATAAATCAATCTCCTCTAAATAAATAGGAAATTCAGTGTATCTTTTTGTCCTTTTCTCTGCCTGAAGATTTTAAAGATTGCTTCGCTTCAAGATTTCATTATAAAGTTATGTAACAGATCAATTCTAGTATGTTATGATTTTTGGTCGGGAAATTCATTTTTTTTAATTAATCTTAGAATATTTGCAGGGATATTCCTAACTATATTTTCAACAGACAAGATTCTTGGTCAACTATTTGCTTATTTATCGTGACGAAAATATATGAAAAATGAAGATAACGAGCAGTAATCAAGCTCAAAAATCCATTGGAACAATACAAATCAGGAGCAGAACAAACACGGACCTTTAGAACATCAGGGGTGGGATCAGGTGTCATGAGGAGTAAATATCCCCTGTCGACCAGTCACACCCGCTGTATACTCCTTGACATGATCGGGAAAACGGAAAAATCCATAGACAGTTCAGTGTGAAAATAATGGCCTAACAATTCGTATGAAAAAAGCCAGTCAACTTTCCACTTAATGATAGATTGTATTTGCTGACAAGGTCATTGTATCGACCATTGAATTTGCAAAATGTTGACATTCAACGAAAATGCTGATATTCTTGTTTCATCAACTTATTTATCAATGGTTTGACTCGGTTTAGAAATCGATCGTACGTAGAGCATGCTGTTGTGTATCGAATCAACTGGGAGACACAAAAGGCATATGCAGGTGACAATGGTATATTGCTACATTATTAAGGGAAGTTGACGATAGAAAAGTCATTACTTTTATATTAAAGTTTATTTTTCTGTCTGTAGGTCAGTCAGTTTTGTTTCCATTGCTTTATTCTGAAGATTCTAAGCTCAGCTAATTTTTATTCAGTTGAGGTTTTCTTCTACTCATCAATTACGTAACAATGTAACATTCCCTTTTCCCGCTGTTTTATCTTCTAGTAGTTCCTGCTTGAATTGAACAGGTTGCCGCCTTACACGTCGTATTTTATTTAAATGTATTTGAGAATTGGAAGCTGAAATTTAATTATAATTGTTATAATTGAAAGTCCACATAAAATATTTCCAACTGCTTGAAATTATTACCGAATTCAATTTTATGCCAGTTGTTTTCCGAACATTTCTCATAAAAAAAAAGCAATCATTCTATTTCATTTTTTTAAATGACATTTTGATCTGGCGTTTTTTGTTTGAATTTAATCCTGAGATTTTGCTATATATAATCTCACATGTTTTGTGATTGGATGATATTTATCCAAAAACTATTATACATTTATATTTAGGAAATATGATTTCTATTTCTATCTTCCGTGTTTCCAAATGAAAGCACAGGAAGTGGTTTGTATTATGAAAAATTCCCCTATAATTCATATCCACTGGATACTAGGGTGATTATGATATATTCTATATTTTTTCTCTACTTGAATAACTAAATAATGAAAAGTTAAAGATTTCGAACAGTGATCAATCTAAAAAGAATTGTAGACAATACAAATCTGTGAAAAGGGAATGAAACATGAATCCCCAGAAATTCCAGAGGTGTTGCTAAGTATAGAATCTTGAAGGAGATAAATCTTATTATCAACATATTGTTTAAGTCTATATAGTGGAAATTTTATTGCACTACGTTAAAAAAGGGAAATTTAATTTCATAAATTAAGAAAAAGAATATTAAACCATACTGACCTAAATATGTGAAAATATTGTCTAACGTTCATTTTTGTCAACAATTTGCTTTCAAAATAAATAATCTAGTCTTGATTCAATATTCTCTATAAAAAGAAGGTGAAGACATCGTACAGTGATTAATCTCGTAAATCCTAAGGACAATACGGGAAGAGGAACAACAACAAAAAATCACTGACCCCTGTGAACACCATAGGTGGAATCGGGGGGATCTCTGCAACTCTTTTTTTAATATAAAACATTTTGTTTCTACTTTTTTGTCATAACTAGTGAAATCTTCCTCGTTATGGTATTTATGATCAAAATATTTCAGAAAATAATGTGAATAGTGTGCATGGTATTTTGAAATAATTTAATTCAGAGAGAGAGAGAGAGAGAGAGAGAGAGAGAGAGAGAGAGAGATCGCTTTTACATAATGCCAGTATAAATCTGAAGGAAAAAACATTTAAACTAGTTCACACAAAGGATTTATTCTTTGTAAATTACAAACATGTAATTATACATAATAGTATAGTAGGCTTAGTCTTACTCTTAGTAACTCCGAGTTTTGATTTTTTAAATAAACTATTCTATAGTAAATCATCGAATGAAGAACTGGTTTTGCTGCCTAGTGAATCGGTCTCAATTTTTGGAATAGTATATGCACGAGGGATATATAGAACTATAAATAGATAAACACAAACACAGGGCATAGGATCGGAATGGCATTTTTTTTTTTAATTTTCACTGATAAAGTAACACAGGGATTTGATAGGGAAAACTCAAACCACCATTTTCTTATGATTATTAAATTAGACTGTCGATCTCCTACACTTCCGTATAACAATTTATTTGAGACATAATTTAAATATCAATAATTTTATCGACAAAATGCCTTCTTAGCAGGAAATTGAAAAATCACACCACGCAAAATAGAATATCACTATTTTTCCATGGCTAAAGATTCCTCTTTTTACATTCCTTACGAATTTAACTACTCCTCCAGGCAATGTTTTCAACAATATTAAAATGTCTTCTAGTTTATTGTTTTTATTCAAAACATTGTTTTATAAAAAAAATATATCATAGACAACATTTGTAAATACATATGATATAAAGTGTGTACATTAGCAAGAAATATACATAAAAACCATGCAACAGCTAGTGAACACAGTGTTTTGATGAACAAATTGAGGTGTCAGACAACTGGATGTAAGAAATCAATGATTATCAGATAAGCATATTGCACTTGCCCATTTGTTGATTCACTTAAAAATTCAGAGTGTGTAGAAAACTTTTAAACATAAATTTTTGACAAAACCACGCCAGCATATGTCCATTACTGCCTACTCGTCCTCCTCTATAGATTCCTGTAGTACTGGCATAAATTTGGCTCTGGGGATCACTGGAGACAATGAGGGAGACCTCTGTCCTGGAGTCACATTAGATTTTAAACTGTCCATCCACGTTGTAACATCGTTTTCATCTTTTGTCTGAAACCCAAGCGACCTTCCGTCGACACTGTCACTATACACAATGATCTCATTACTGTTTTTGCCACCTTGTTGTACGCATGAATGTTTTAAATTAATAAATACGGATTGTGTAGAGATTTTCCGTCTGTTTTGAAGTATAGCATAATGTTCGAAGCTATTTCTATACACCTTTACAGACACTGGTATCCTATAATTCTTGTCACCGATTTTCTGTATCAACACTAAAGATCCAGATTTCACCAAGTGATCCTTGTTATCAAATTCATTTAAAGTATCCTTGCCAAGGCTGTCCTTGTTAAACATTTTCATATCCACACAAATCAGTCTGAGTATTTACAATGTGAAGCAATTTATAGAGCGAGGAAAAGTGACGTATGCTGTCAGACCAATGATAGCGAAGTAGGCGTTTCTTTGTAAGTCTTAGTTTGTTTTGAAAATGCCATGCTGATTTTTTTTCTTTTCAATTAATACAAAATGCATTAAGTCAGTTCTTGTGATTTAAAGGGTTTCATTAAAACGTAATATTTGTTTATTCTTTTCATTTCTTTTTATTTTGTCGTTTTAAATCGGAGAACTTTCATAAAGAAGACAAAACCTAATATTATACTATATTGTAGATATATTTAATTAAAAATAATTCGGTAGTTTATTAACGTCCTTTTATGGGGATAAAACCTGAAAATTATTTGTTGATTTCTTACATATTAATTTAACAAATTACTCTTTACAGTAGTTATGTCTTTTACTGATTCATTCTGTCAATTTATTTTAGAACGTTTTCTTATACATTATATAATGGATACACAATTATATACTTTTAATATATATATATATATATATATATATATATATATATATATATATATATATATATATATATATATATATATATATATATATATATATATATATATATATATATATATATATATATATATATATATATATATATATATATATATATATATATATATATATATACTTTATATCTTTTTTAATAAGCTTACATTTCTTTTTTCAATAACTAATTAAATAATCAATAAGAAATTAAAAATTGTTTGTATGCTTGTCCTTATATCCTTTGAAACAGATCAGTCAAAATACGACTAAATGATAGGTTATATTCCTTTTCTAAATCTTATCTTATCTATCACAATATAGGTCAATCAATTATAAAAAAAAAAAAAAAAAAAAAAAAAAAAAAAAAAAAAAAGACCACTGCAAAGAATATACTGAAAAGGGAGGAAACCAAAATATTCCATTACACAAAGCACAGTAAAGACTGGATCATTAAAATATCAACAGAAAAAAATCAAGTTTGCGGTCTATAATTAATACAATTCAGTTACAATTTTTCATTTATATGAAGGAAGTGAAAGGAACCTAAACACGAATCAGAACAATGATCGACCCGCAATGGTGTTAAACTACGACCTGGAATCAAAGAACTGCATACTCAGTTCAGAATTATAAAATATTTAAATCATCGATTAATATGTTGGTGAGACAAATTTTGATATGATGTTTTTATGGTTTCTTCCTGTCATTTGTGTATAAATAATATTGTAGTAAATGTACTTTTAACATTAACAATCAATGCTAATTAAATACGACTGTTACTTTCTTATTTATGGCTTTATCCATCTTAATCATTTTATATTTCCACAAGAAATATTTCTTGGCTTTTATAATATCTGGAGACATTACTCTTAATATCGACATTTACAATCATTGAAGACTACTAAATTATTAAAGATTTCGAGAATCTCGATATTATGTGAATTTGCCTTGCTTACGGAGATCCATTCATTTCTTGAGAACAAACACTCATCTAAGACATCACAAAAGGCTTATTTTTATTATTGATTGAAAATACGAACACATATTTAATTGCTGTGGTAAAATTTAGAAATCTATTTCAAAATTAAGGATTACATGTATCTCCCCCATGCATAACTCTGATCCTTAGACATATTTTGCTCCAGTGTTTGGTCCCCCTTTTTCAGTCTTCAAAGTTTTTTTTTTATTTAAATATTTCGGATTTACAACGTTTAGGCATGAGCATCACTAAAGAGACATAATTTGTCGAAATCTGGTGCATCAAAATTGGTACCGTATATGATTTACATTGAATAGATAGGAATATCAGCCAACATATGCAATGAGTTTTTTTGAAAACCGCATTGATTTTTTGCACTATTTAAAATTGCGATTGTAGAAATAAACACACTAAATATGAGGAATTTCTCCACAATTGAAAATCTGTTCTAAGGTACTATGAGTTGAAATAAAGAATGATCAATCCCGTACGTTCTGTGAATAAAACAAGTCGTGAACAGGGCAATGCCACAGATCCTGAAAACAGGCACCTATCCCTTGTCGACCGGTAACATCGCTATAGACCCTCTGTATTGATGTAAAAAGTAAAGATAACGAACAGGGATCGATAACAAAAATATCTAAGCAATACAATTCTTGAAGAGGGCTTAAAACACGGACCCCTGGAAATTCCAGAGGTGGGATCAGGTGCCTAGGAGGAGCCTCTCCTGTCGACAGGTCACACCCGCCGTGAGCAATTTACACAAATCAGGTAGACGGAACATTGTGCAGTCAAATTCAGTATAAAAACAAAGGTCTATTAATTTGTTTGAAACAAGTCAGCCAAAATACAACCCAAAGATATCTTATATTTGCTAAAATGGTCATTATAACGACCTTAAAATTTACGAAATGTTTACATTAAACGAGGTTTTTGAAATTCCTGTAACATCAACTTATCTTTCAGTAGCCTGCGTCGGTTTAAAATTGATACTCGGAACATGCTCTTGAGTATCGAATAAGTTGGGGATATAAAAACACCGTATGCAGGTGATAGCGGGATATTACTACTAAAATAAGGCAATTTGACGATGGAAAAGTTGAAGTCAACTCGTTTGTCATACAATTTAGTAGTTAGTTGACCCTTATCGTCTATAGTCAGTAAAACATCCAAATATAACAGAGATGAGGCAGAATCGTTTATTTCAAATTCACTGGGATATATCGAATCGATATATGAATGAAAATAACTATTGTGAATTGATAATACACCTTCGATATATCTAAATGTCGAGTTGAAGGCCAAGCAAGTGTTTTCTACTTCTCATGTAGAGGTTTTTGAATAAAGTCTACTTCCTAGGGATATAAAAACAGATCGGCTAGAAAAGCGCACAATTAGTGCCCATCGCAATTCAAACAGTTTGTTGGAAGACCTGATATCCGAAGACTACATAAATGTTGTCAATGAAGAACTCCAGCATTCTTGAAAATAGGAACTTCAGCATCCTGGTGAACAGAGTAATCCAAAGTAAAAAATAATTGATAGACAAATATTGGCCGATCATCTGGTTTGAAACTTGTCAGTCAAAATCCATCCATAAGTAGGTTGTATTTGCAAAGAAAATGAATTTGTTTGCGAAATATTACCTTAAATGAGATTGTTTGAAGCCTTTGAAACAAATCATCTCCAATTCTAATTAAAAAAAATATCGTGTTGAAATGATAGGTTTAGAGTATATGCAATGAACTCGGACGTAAAGCATACAAATACTTCTTTAGTTACTATATATGTTAAAAGTGACAGGCAATGAACTCGAAATTATAACAGTCGCCCGCGTGGCGCAGTGGTTAGAGCGTCACTTGCCTCGGTTTAAAAATTGATTATGCTCGGAGCATGCTCTTGAGTATCGAATAAAATATCTACAAACAATAATCAGATCTTTGTGTTGAGTTTTATGACTATGGATGACTAACAAATAAAAAAAGACGTGGCTAATTGCCGAAACATTCAATCATTTTATGCTTACAACGATCGTTTTACCAGCTGTCATTAAGCATAGGATAGTTCTGTAAATTACATTGTATTTAAGTGTAATTAACATAACCAGCAAAGAAAGGATTTGCCCATTAATTCAAAATTGTTAGCAATAGTCTTTCTTAACACATCAGGTCATTTTGTTCAGATGAATTATGAAGGCTTTTTATCTTTACAGACTTGTCTTGTTTTTACACAGAAATAGTGAAGGGTATTACTATGAGATTGCCTATTAATGTCCATAGGTGAAATGCAGCAAATCCTTGTTCATCATATAAACTAAATGACTAGTATTTCAACCGTGGTAAACCGTCCTGTTAACCGCCCAATGGGTTACTAATCACCGAGTGTAGTTGCGCACGCAACATTCAAATGGATCATAAGTAGGGAAAAGGAGAAAGGTTTGGCCAAGGTGACATACGCTATTGCTTGCAATAGCAAAATTTCTAGTTCCCAATTACATTGAGTCTTAAATCATTATAGGAAAAATCGAGTTTATTTTAAATTTATTCATTAACTCCTTTATCATGCTTTTATGTATTTATTTAACAAACTTCCAGGGGCCAGAGGTGCATTAATATGAACTTCAGTATACCTAAGAGGTATTTTAAGTGAAGATAATGAACAGCGATCGATCTGAAAAAGCCTACAAACAATACAAGTCTGCGAACACGGAATAAAACAAGGACCCCCGTAAATTCCAGGGGTGAGATCAGTTGCAAATGATACAATAGAACATAATCAATATGATTGACAATTCATAAGAAAAGATTGCTCAACTAATTAAGGATTCAATCTCTTGGAAATACTGCTTTCTAATCTTGCTGGCAAATACAATCTGTCTTTCATAAAAATTATTAAGTGGTTATCTTCAAACTGACCGTACCAGTCATGGTAGCCTAGTGGTATGGCGTTTGCTTCAAGATGTGGAGACCGGGTTCGATTCTAGTCCGCCCATACCTAAGACGTAAATATATGAAGTGACTGTTCCTTTGCCAAGCGCCCAGCATTAGCAGTGAGAGTCAAGGGTCTTTCAGATGGAAAAGCTACATGAAGCAGGTAACAACAAATATTATACAACTTTTTGATTTTACTTTTGTAGTGTTTGTTACCCTTAACTTGTTCCAATCATAAACACCTCTGATACACGTCTTTGTTATATTACAGATATGTAGAATACGTCCATAAATTGCTTAACTATCTTACCATAGAATGGAAATTCTCCCATTCAAAAAATTATAAATTCTATGACCAAATCCTAAAAACATAATGATGTACGCATTTAGTTATAATGTAGAAATACTTCAATTGAAGGCATGGATTTAATTCATATTAATAAATATTTCAAATTGATGTACACGACTTTGATAAAATATGTTAAGATGACATGTGAATTATCATAGCTGACACTACATGTCTACATTTTAGATATTTGCATCATCGTTTTGACCGTCAATCAGAGAAAAGATCCTTTATGAATAAAATAAAAATAAAGAACAATAGATAGAAAATGATAGTTTTTTTTTTACTACGTTTTGACCTTGATACCTCTTTTTTCTAATTTACGAACCTGAGGATTGTTTTCCTCCTTGCAGAAGTGGCTGGAAATGTACATTGATTGATTGATTGTATATTGTTTTACGTCCCATTCGAGAATTTTTCACTCATATAGAGACGTCACCGTATACCGGTGAAGGGCTTCAAATTTTGACCTTTACTCGGCACTCAGGGCCATTGAGCAGTGAGGGATCTTTATCGTGCCAACGCCTGCCGTGACACGGGGCCTCGGTTTTTAAGGTCTCATCCGAAGGACCCGCAACTTTCACTTCAAAGTGCCGAGTGCGTGGCGAAGGAACAGTTGCTACCTATTTTTTATCGACTTAGGTCTGTCGCGGCCGAGATTCGAACTCACGACCTCCCGATCACGGAGCGAGCGCTCTACCGACTGAGCTACCGTGAACGGTGGGAAATGTACATGTAGAAAAACAAACAAAAATGCAATAAAGATATAAAACAACAAAAAGATGGAACTGAAATACAAAGATTAACAACGACATTTGGCATTTGGGGTCATTTTGACAATATATTCCAGGCTGCAAGTAACAGAAAGTTATTTTTTTCAATTTGTTCTTTTTTTCAGAATTATGATATGAATATAATATGCACATGATATTTACATAAAACTGACATGATAAGAATATGATATTGAGCAACCTTTAAAGCATTATGATAGACAAATGTTTGAAATCCACATGATTTCTTGAATAAAAGTCGTATGAACGATAATAATTAAATTTATCAAGAAAATGACGTCATACTTATTTCATAAGCAATGAAACTTTAGCTTAATTGGAACAATAGTAATATAAATATTACTTTGCTGTTTTTCATTCGTTTTGCGTCAATTTTACAACAATTATTTCTGGTGACAGACATTGACGTGTTTTTTTTAACTTATGCCACTCGTATTGGATTCACAAATTAAAAAAAAAAAGTTTTAAAAAAGTGCAATAACCACGTTTTTAGATAAATAATTAAACATGAATATTCTTAGAGTTAAAAGGGCTTCTGAAAGCGAATATTCCACTATAGATAACAAGTGTATATAAAATTTATATGATTCTATTGAAAGTTCAACTTCTACTATAGTGTAGATCACATCTGCCGTGTTAAACTTGTAAAGATTATGTCAACGGAGAAATTCGTAGGGAGTGAAATATGAAAATAATGCCCTAAACATTGTATGATGGATGTCAGTCAACATTCGACCTAACAATAGATTGTGTTTGCAAACAAAGTCATTATATCGACCATAGAAAGTGTTAAATGCTGACTTAAACGAGATTGTAGATACCCTTGTATTATCAAAGAATTTGTCAGTAGCCTTCTTTATTTGATAAATATTCTTAGGTAGAACATGCTCTTGCATATCGAATCAACTCGGAGACTAAACCCCATATGCTGTATGATCGCATTCTTCCTTGTTTTGCCCTCCTTCGAACTTTACGAATTAAGTAGCATTATATTTACTCTCGATTTCATATGTAATACTTAATACCAAATAAGTATGCCTATATCGGAAAAATCTGTTTTCAATATTAAAAGTGAAGGTGTTATAATACCTATTGTGGTCAAAAATTTGTCTGTAATAATTGTTGACCTGTATTTCATCTTTTTTACCTTATATTTAACTTGATTATATGAAATGGCTTTCATTTGCTTATCTGTGTCTGTTTGATTTGTCTCTTTCTTTTTTCGCTCAATAAAGAACAGCATATTTATTCAAAGCGGTTAACTATCTGCTACGTTACCGAGTTAATATCAACACACAACCTATATAAAATATTCCTTATTTAATCATTAATAATCCTAGGATTAATAAGATTGATTAAACACATCATCCCTTCATATCACACATATGTTCCCCCAAAATGTCCTAATTGATATGAAATTCGAGAGAGATTAATGTTCTAAATCCCAAAAGGATTCTATAGAAAAGTGATTCAAAGTGATATAGTATAAAAAATAATCAAGGAATTATTGTTTGTACCGTAGTTATTTTTTGTGGTTAACTATATTATCTACTATCGTAGTAAAATTTGTTAGGGGAAGCTTGGCAGACTTGTTAAAAAACAATTATCACAAACATGTAAAGGTAATTACATATCCTTGTTTATCTCTTACAGACATATTTTCTTGATTTAAGAAATAATGTATCATTTTTAAACATCTATCGGGATATAAATACGGGTTGGTCACGAGATCAAATTCCATAAAGCCCGAAGGATCTCGTACCAACCCGTATTTATATCCCGATAGATGTTTAAAAATGATACATTATTACTTATATTTACATTTATGACTTATTCATATCTTAAATTTTCCTGATTATAATCTTTAACGCTTGAAATGTTTTATTTTTTAAACTCAACGGCACGTATTTGATCCATTGATTGCGCGTCGACCCTTTATGACGTCAGTGAGAAATTACGTCGAACGTTTATGACGCGAGGAACCCGTGTTTATACGGATATAGATACGTGTTGCTTATAATAGTGTTATATAAAAGAAAACATTAGCAAATGTAAATATTTAAAAATAAAATCATATCTTTCCTGGGAGTTCCACAATAGTTTAGTCAATGATTGATAGAAAATTTGCCTCGCCAATTAAACATCAATGAATTTATAAATATTATTTATTATTATTTTCTTCAAAAGAAAAAGTATGAGCGTCTTAATATATTCAATTACTTATGAGTGAATTTTGTTAGTAACTGTGATTAAATTGTTTTTCAAACACACCTACAAGTGTCAGACATGCAGTCAGTTAGTGTTTAAAACTACTTATATTTAGGTCAATTAAACAACTCTCCAACCTGAAACTCAATGAGGTCTCCACGTATATAAAATAGGTCACTGATATACACGTAGGTAGGTAGGTAGGATATCAGTCTAATTTCCAATTATCTATGGCACCTAATCCCTCACGGTGTTTTGAAAGGTCCATATTTGCTCTGCTCCAAATTTGTATTGTACCTACGACCCGCATGTCACCTGTTTTAAACATCCTAATTTCATATGATAAGAAAGAATTTGAATGTTTTTCGTTGATGAAAATTTTCAGTGCAATGATTGTGCATGCACAAATAGAATAACCGATCAACTTGTAATTTGTCAAAAAAAATTACCAAAAGAGCTGCAAATCATGACAATATTTTAATCAGAGTATAGCAGCCGCTGTCAGCTGTCGTACTGTAAAGATACAAATAATCAGACTCAGTTAAAATTACAACGGACCTTATTTCATCAAAGAAACTCCAATTTATTATTGACTTGTCCAAAACTCACTTTTGCTTTTGACTTTCGACTCCAAAAAATAAATCTGAGTTGTATTGCCATGTACAATCTTATTTATTTTCCATGATTTAAAATTTTCGAACATATCGAGTTACGATGGGGTTAGAACTACACCTGCGCCATTTTGGTTTTTACGAGAAATATGGGACGCCTTTAGCTTAACCTCTCTTGAGCTTTAATCGTTCCCGCAAAATTGGTTAAAACACCTGACGAATTAATGCCAGCAAATTTTGCAATACCGTCCACTATTCTTCTGTGATTGTCAACTTTGTGATTTTCTCACAGCAGCGTCTTTTTTGCCCAATATTTTGCGCGAGATTCGCTATAACATGCTATGTTTGATACACTCTTAAACTACCTCAGAACTATAGGAGCTTCTGAATATAACTCCATATGATAGACTGTAGTCTATGTAAACATTCTTCCAACTGGCAGTTGTGTCCGATAGCGTGCATCCGAGTAATGAACAAAAGTTGACTTTAAAATTTTACTTCGCTGAAATTGTATCTCTTGTTACGTCATTTTTATGGTCAGTATGCTAGACATTCGAGATTCTGACGTCAGGGTTCATTTTCAGAGTTCTTACGTAATAAAATTTACAAAGTGACGTCCCAATATGTGTATATTTCTGTGATCTGTCCAATGATATCAAACTCAGTAATTTCCGTTGAACAATTTATATTTAATCAAACAGTTCTCAGAACTTTTCAAATGCCCCTCTTACTAGTTTGGTCTACTCAGTTGTCACAAAAATGATTAAAAGATTTTCTCATTAACATTTTGATATTATCAATAATATGAATTTGGGTCTTTCTGAGCCTGTTATATTTATTACAAATTACAGAGTTTAAAAAAGCAATGATCCAAATAGTGTAAGACTTGTCTAGTTAACATGTCATAAACTCGCCACTGACATGACTTTGTTTATTGATTTAGGTCAGCGAAAAAAGTAATATGTTTCAAACACCTAGAACCTCCCTTGTGGCCTAGTTTTGTCAAAACATGATTCTTTTCATTTATTAAGGTCACTAGGTAACAACATACCTCCAACTATCAATTTCAGTTAATGAGTTTTATTGTAATATTACCAATTATATTAAGCAAAATTCTATATAATTGTATTTCACGACCCGGGAGGTGTGATGATTGTGAAATAAACATACTTCGTGACATAAAATTACATAATTTGTCATTATATTATGAGAAACATATAATCATGAGTAAAACACATCATACAAATGTGAATGAACCTAACCTGATTTCTTAGACATATTTATGTACTTACACAAATGTTCTTATTCATCTTTGATAATTAAAATTACCCTGTGAGAAAAATTTATGTAAACATACATTTAATGCCAATGCATGGTTTCATTGACTCAGTATACTAGTTTAGATGATAATGGTAATCAAGAATGTAAATAACTTAATTAATAATTGGTTAATGTAGAAGGGGATGATAGCAGACAGTCGCATAAATTCAGTAAAGAACATGGGTTGTGGGTAGGATAAAAACACTGACCTCTGGATATACTAGAGCTAGGACCAGGTGTCGAGGAGAGGAAAAAATCGATCACTCACAACTGCCATGAGCCATTGATCAGGTCGATGGAATAAACTACAATTATTGTTTAAAAAATACATGCGATGTCCTGATTGTAAATCTAAAACTTCTGACAATTCAGTATGTAAATATTAGCTTGACAATTTTATGAAAAATGTCAGTCACCATTCGACTTAATGATAGATTGCATTTGCCGAGAAAGTAATCGTATCAATCATAGATTTCAATGTTGACTTTATCTGAGACAATGCTGTTGATAACATCAACTTTTTTGGCAATAGCTAGCCTTGTTTAAGAAATTATACGTACAGAGATTATAGAGCATACTCTTGTGTAACGAATCAACTCCAGACATAAGTACTGACGTGAATTAAGGAATCTAAAGTAATACATAAAAAATCATAGAATATTTTCCATTTTCATCAAATACGTTAAACAAGTAGTTTAAAGTAAGCCAGATAATAAAACATTTCCGTGCTTGAAACGTTCTTGAATCAGGTGCAAAACCTTACAAAATTTTCCGATTTGTAATATGTAACTCTCCATCAATTCAATGATATTGAGAAGCCTTTTTTCCAGCGTCAATAATTTAGTATTCTGTATGAAAATAATTGCAGGATAGATTCATTTAGAAATGTTATTTTAAAAAAATCTGTGAGAAGATTTTAGTTTAGTTTTTCCAAATTTATTTGTTCACAGAAATTAAGATGATTATATCCAACATTATGTGTTCTATGGAAGTACTTGTAACCTAAACCTATGATGAAGAATACACAATGAGTGCTCCATACCTGCATTTTATAAGTGTCTCTCTTATTAAATTGCAAAAATCTGGCAAAAGTATGCTTTCGTACTTTCTGAGAATAGTAAGCGTGATTACAGGCTTAATAGATATTATGTTGCAGCGATTGTAAAGAAGAAATACTGAAAAAAGTTTCTCATTTAAAAATTAATTTGAAGTCTTCAGTTTGGAGGCAAGGACTTCCTACATCTGTTGGAATTCCTATCGGTCTAATTGACCCTTATCTACCAACTCTTGTTTTAAATTCTTATGAAGAAGAATTTATTCCAGCATTTCTCTATAAATAGAATGTTACTTAGACGACAATATTTGAGGAACCTTTGAAATGAGATTTCTCAAATTTCTATACATAGAAAAAAATCTTGAAAAAAATCTTGGTTTGGACTTCAACTGTATTATACATTTAGATATATCTCTGATTTTTTCAAATTATTTATATTTATTTTCATTTATACGTTGACACTGTTAGGAAAACTTGAATATTTGAACGTTTTATCTCCACCTTCCCTTTTCCATTCTGTGGTCGGTATAATAATCTTGTACAAGTACAATTCGTCGTGAAGTTGATTTTTCACAAATATGTTGACTTATACAAACTGTATGGCCATTATTTTCATACTGTACTCGTAATGTCTGCCAATTGTTCCGTTTACCCGATCATGACAGCCGCTGAGACCGCCAGACAGGGGATGCTTACTCCTCTGTGGTACCTGATCCGACCTCTTATTTGTATGTCCGTGTTTTCTCTGCTCACTATTGTATTATTTCAATGGAATTTTGAGCTTTGTTGCTCTTCGTTATCTTCAGTTTTTGTGTGTTAAAGAAAATGTAGGATAAGAACTAAATCTTCTTAGCCTACGGAAAAATAGATAAATGTTTGTCGTTAAATTTCTCCACTTTATGTTTTGCAAGTGACAAAGGAAAGATTTGAACTATGGATTGAACTTTACACTGTTTTACGTTCACAAGTGAACATATTTCACAACTTTCAGGTAATCGTGAAAAAAATATTAAGAAAAATTGCATGCATTGTCTCTCAATTCAACTTATTTATTACTTTAGATTTGTTTCATATTAAAAGGTAAATTGTATATTTATTTTTCATCAATTAAAGAAATGTCACACTTTTCATCAATTTATCTGAGTAGTGAAAAGCTCATTCTTGTGCAGGATTAACGATTGAAACAATGACAGACTACTGTGCATCACAAATGTAAGTAACAGTGTAAGAATTTTATAACTTGTTGAGAAGCTGCATTATAGATTACTTTTAATCTGTACAAACTCTTCTGCATAATGAGAGATTTAAAATATTTTGAAAAGAAACGCCACTTTCGCAAAGCTTGAATATTTGTTTATTACACTATTCGATGTGTTTCTAAAATGAATAATATTTAAATCACTTCCTTTGTAGAGAGATATTTAGTCGCACCATACATAAAAGTCACCCAAATGTTTTAATAGACCTGCTAAGTAATAGGAACTAACAAAGTTCTTCATAGATTAAAAGCAAGTATAATGCATACGTTTTTCATTGTAAGTAAACAAAAGATTTTAAAATATGAATTTTGATATCCTTTCTCTGTAGAAAAAACTAAACTATTTGATATATGTTAAATCACAGTACATCGCAAATGTGAAATCATACTATTTATGAGTACTTTAAAGAATTTTACAATTTGGATTTCGAAGGATTTCAAAGAGCTACATTATCAAAAGACGATCATTTTCACACTATACGAAGATTTATATAATGGCACTGCTTGGTGTAAGGCAATAAGTATTTCATCGGAGTGACTTACAAGCAATAGATAAAATTTTGTTTGCTCTGAATGTTTTTGTTTTTCATCATTAAATTGTCCAAAGCATTAACAAATTAATTTTACAAATAAATGGGCAGTTTATACACAGTCTATATCGGGGAGTAGCAGGCTTGTTTCCTTGTAGCGTTGAATATAATATCAATAAACGTTTCATAACAAGGGTATTAACAAATATTCAGATGAAAGTATGTTGTCAATATTTCCGTAAAATTAATTTGGATACCACAGGAAGTCTGTAGGTGTACGAGGGGTTATCAAAAGGTTCGTGGACTAGCGCCACAATATTAAAACCACTTAAGGTATATCAATAAATTTTTAAGCATTTAATTAATATCATCTTTTCTATCTATATAATAGAGTTGAATCATAAAATTTATTTTTAAATAAATATATAATGTTTTTGTAAGCAATGGTATGTCCAAGCGGCGCAACCTCGAACATGACTTTTTTTCTACCGGAGCGTAACTGAGAAAAACTCTTTTGATATGAGCATTTGTCATCCAAAAATCTCTTTCATTCACGTATGTGGTATGACTATTCTTCCGTAAAATTTGCAATAATTGCCTCATTCTTTAAGTTCTATGAAATTTTATCGTAAATTTTATATGGAATGTCCAAACAAGTAAGGAGTTGAAAATGACGTCATAAGGGGGAGTGGTTTCTTTTTCCAACATTCTATAACGTTTCATCCCTGAAAAAAGTGTATAGACCTAGAAAATGTTTGAACTGGATATAGGGAAATAAAATGTATCCAGAGTACTTGTTTTTAATTGCCGAAAAAGATTCCGCGAGAGGTGAGATGTACAGTTAATGTCGATTTATAGTGAGGGTGTCCAAAGTCAGTCACGTCGAAATGTGACGTTGATCATGTGTTGTAGATATTAAATTCCGACGAGCAAATTATGTTGGCCTAATCGAGTGAGGATCTTTCCCTAAGTATAAATCCATTTACAATATTATATGCATTGAAATCAGCTGTTCATGACATTATTAAGTCATATAAACAAGGCATAAATCCGGGGAATATCATCAAGATAAATGTATTAGGTAAAGGGAGAGGACATTGAGAAACAATAAGATTTCCGGACGTCATGAAACTAAACGGCGACAGCGCCTGGTGATCATATAATGTCCTTTTTATTTAAAGATAATTTAGCAAAATATACGGGGTTTATATCTGTGACGAAGTTGATTTTTTGTATATATTGTTTTAATTTTGGTTTTAACGGGTTTCCTTACTATTGAGGTTGTTTTGTTACGAGTATATAAAGGGACCGGTTTTGTCAGAGTGGTCAGATCTAGTTTGGTGTCCGGTAGCGTGACCAGCCGGAGATGTGCCACGTTTGCTGTATCCCCTGCATGATTATACAAGTGGTGAATATATTTCGGTGAAATATAGCACTGAATTTAACGAGTAGCCATATAACTTGTTAGAAGGACTATTGCAGCGTGTGTATGCAGTTCTAGCCGGTAAGAGTGTTCGAATAATGTAAATAGTTGGTTTATTGTTATAATATCCGGTTTTCAGTTGTAATTTAGGTAGGTTTTGTAAAAGTAAATTCATTTCAGTGCGTAAGGTGCTGAGAGAATATTGTGCACATAGAAGACGAGCTGAGGGTCAGTTGACGACTTTTATAAGCGTTTGAGGTCAGTGGGGAGTGTTGGATCGAGGGCCAGTCGTGCCATGTCCAATCGTCGATGCTGAACAGGAACCGATGTTGGTAGGATAACCGCAGTGGGAGGCGATAGACCCGGGGCTACGGTTAAAGAAACTACCACGTGGTGACGAGAGAACGGTACAGGACGTAGACGTTCCTAGATGAGTGCTAATGGCGGATGCACGTGTGGTGTGACTTCCGATGAACGTTTATAAGCAGTTGTGATATAGTAACTATTGAGCAACTTTCAGCCGTTTAAGAAAAGGAAATTATTTTTTGAAGTATATATAATTATTAACTAAAATTATTTGAGCTTTTTCGAAATATTATTATTCAATTTTGATGAATTTTTCATTTGATATAATATCTGATACTTACTGAATCAGAATTGTAGAAGTTAATATTGAATTAATGTAAAGTATCGGAATTGCTGAAAACTGAGTTCACAGTTTACTGTTACATTTATTTCATTTTCGGTGTGTGAGCCTGTATGTGAGAGTGAGTGAGTGACATAGAATTTATCTGTTTTCTATTTTATTTATTTTGTGTAAATAAATTTATTTGTTTATTCTGATTGATATTGTTTTCCTTCTCAACTCTACATAATCCAAAAAGAACTCATTACAATATCTCTTAGTTGATTCTATACGCAAGAGCATGCTCTACGTATGTATAATTTCTAAAACGAGGTAAATTATTGACAAAAAAGTTGATGAAACAAGAATATCAGCTGTCTCGTTTAAAGTCATCATTTCGTAAGTTCTATGGTCGATACAATGACCTTGTCAGCAAATACAATTTGTCATTGAGTCAAATGCTGACTGACGTTTTTCATACTAATTGGTAGGCCATTATTTACTCACTGAATTGTCGACGGATTTTTCCGTTATTTCCCGATCATGACAAGGAGCACAAGGCGGGTGTGACCGGTAGGCAGGAGATGCTCACTCCTCCATGGCAACTGATCCCAAATCTAATGTTTTGGAGGCCCGTGTTTGCTCTGCTCCTATTTTGTATTGTTTAATGGACTTTTGAGCTTGAATACTGTTCGTTATCTGCACATATTTCATTTTGTTAAACCATTATTTAAATATATAAATATTTTTATATTATATAAGCATAACGAAATTGAAATTTGTTCAGAGTCTATGAAATTTAGGCCATGGGTCAGTTAAACTTAAAGGATTATCTGCGCACATATGAAGTGTAAAATTGGTGTATAATTAATATAAATCGTACTTGTAACTGTAAAATAAAAATAACCTGTATCGAAAGAAGATATTATTTTTCCTTTGTTAACTGAGAGTGTACTTGAAAGAAGTAAATAAATGATCTTTAAGTACTGAGGAAAAAGTGTTGTGTTCTTATCATATGAAAATAGCAGTTTCTGGGTACTTCAGCAAACACAGGAAGAAACAAGATTTTTCAGTTAAAATGAAAAGCTGCTTTTGAGTGACTTTCCAGTGGCCATTCAGACACTGAATGGCAGGTACATTTCAGTGACCTAGAAATATATGATAACATCTGTTACTTTTGTAAATTGTAAATCATCATGCATCTTCGAATAATACATGAAAGCCTGCAGTTTGATGGTACAAATTATAAAATGTTATAATCATATTGTACTTTTAATATTTTAACATCGATATTCGCTCAATGTAAATAACGACTTAAGCATATTATTATTGTACTAATAGTATGGCATGATTAATACGACTTAATGTACGTTTCTTGTCTGTAGGTCAGTCAGTTTTGTTCCAATGCTTTAATTTAGGATTCAAAGATTAGCTTATTTTATTCCCTTGAGTTTTCTTTTAACTTATCAATTGCGTTACTATGTTACTTCCCTCTCCTGACAATTTTATCACCCAGACGTTCCTGTTTGAATTGATCAGGCTGTCGTCTTACATGGTACTTTGTTTAAATATATTTGAGAATTGGATGCTGAAATTTGTTTATAATTGCAAGTCCACAATTGTTTTTTTCAACTGCTTGAAAAATTTCAAAAGATTTTAAATTTGTCAGTTATCTATCGAACTTTTCTTAAATAATCATCCACATACAATAAAACACATTATAGCAAATACGCTTATAATGAAGTGATGCTTACAGCAAAGTGATTCTCATTCACTGTGACTTTAAAATATATTGTAAACAAATAGGAATATAATGAATTACGCTTATGTTCGCCCTTGGCACTTCCTTATAAGTGTGTTTTACTGTATTCTATTTCATTTTTTTCCAGCAAGTTTATGAGCGATTGTACAAGAGTTCTTAATTACCATAGTAAAAGGTAATATTAAGTTCAAAATGATGTTAAAATCTAAACATTTTCTTCCTTTTTTACGTCCCTTAAAAAATTGTTCACTCATATTGAGACGCCATCAAGTGATATTCTTACAAACTAACTTGATATAATTAAGACTTGTATAGTACCTTGTTATAATATTGAATGCACATACACTGCTATCTTATTTCCGTTAAGGTTGTATTTCTTTTCCCTTTGTTGGAAACATGTGATGGTGGGTGATTTTTTCCTGGCTTTCAAAAGATGAAGTATAGTGTTACAGCAATTATAAGAGGAAGCATAAAAATAAAACGTCCCATCGATCTAAAGAGGATATTTAAGATGTATTTCATATCTTTTCCAATGCCACAAATAGAAGGTTAAAAATAACTCTTCAATGAGATGGTGAAAACATGTCTCGAATATTAACAAATTTTTTTTAAAAAAAATGTAATCGCTTGTACAGGGTACATATGTTGCTAAACATTTAGATATTATACTGGTTGTACTTTCTTCCATGAACAATAAACTGCTTATGTTTTTGAAACCTTTCAAAATAGTTTCCAATTTGATAAGTTGGAAAAAGGTACAGGTTGAAGTGAAATGTGAGATAACGAACAGTTATCATTCTCAAAGTCCAATCAAATAATGCAAATTCTGAGCAGAGCAAACAGGGTCCTCTGAAAATAGAGATAGGGTCAGGTGCCATGGATTAGTGAGCACTCCCTGTCGACCACCCCATCCGCCGTGTGCTATTAGTCATGATCAGAATAATTCGTAGACAATCATGTTTGAAACTAATGGCCTACATGTAACAAATCGTATGAAAGGTGTCAATCAATATTTGATTAAATGACAGATTGTAGTTGCAAACAAGGTCATTGTCTCCACCATATAATTTGCAAAATGTTAACTTTAATCAAAATTCTTGATATCCTTTTACATTGTATCAGCAACTTATTTGTCAAAAGCTGTCTTTCTTTTATAGATTAATCGTAAGTAGAACATGTTCTTGCGAATAAAATATGGAGATAACGAACAATATTAAAAATAGAAAGTCCATTGAAACAATAAAAATTAGGAGCAGAGCAAACACGGGCCTCTGAAAAACAGAGATGGGATCGGTGAGGAGCGAGCATCCCCTACCGATCGGTCACACGGATTTAATCAACTGCGAGATATAACCCAATATGCAGGTAATAACAGTATATTGCTATATAAATGAGGAAAGTTGACGATAGAAATATTAAAGTCATCACATTTATCATAAACTTTTGTTGTTAGTCTGTCATTAATATCTTTTTCTAGTAAAATAACTAAATATGAAACAACTTTGTCAGACTCTGTGGTGTCCTTTATTTCGAGTTTATAGGGATATATCAATTCAACGTAGGGATGAAAATGAATATTGATAATTAATACAACGTCGTCGATATATCTAAATGTCAAATTAAAGGCTACAGCAAGAAATTGTTCTTTCATATAGAAGGTTTTAAATAAATTTTGCTTCATATGAATATAAAAAGAGGTTTGCTATTATAAGATTTTTCACATCTTTTTAAAAAATATTTTAATATCATTTTTTAAAAGTAAAGTCAATTGTCCCTCCTTGTAATGTTTTATACGTAAATGGTTCGTAAACATTTATTTTTACAACCATTTTGTCACGAATGTCGTATGTTATGCTTACAAATGATAAAATTATTTTCCAGACAGACTTATGGGCCTTATTTTGTAGAGATTTCAGACAAACTATAAATAGTTGAATCAAGAATACCGGATATATTAATTTCTACCGAATAGACAAGAATCAATTTAAACTAAAAAGCACTACATAAATTTCATACATTCATAATACTTATTTCTATCTCCAAATATTTGTTTGTCAATAATTACTGATCATTAAATGGTCGACTTTATTCGTATTAAATGTTTTACTGCTGTCTGTATAAAACATTTTCTAAAATTGATGTTTGTTCTTTCTTTGATGAAATACGGAGATAAAGAACAGTAATAAAAATCAAAAGTCCATTGAAACAATACAGATCAGTACCAGAACAATCACGGACCTCTGAAAATCATCAGAGGTGGGATCAGGTGTCATGGAGGAGTAAACATAAGTCATGCGATTGATTAATCCTACTTAACTGTAATACATGTACCTCCGGGCATTTATATGCATTTTCGTGTCCTACCTGAGACAGCAAAAGTGGCAGAGTTGAGTTTAAAAGAAAAAAACTCATTAGATGTACCGGGATGTACTGGAACCTGAAAATTAAAATAACTAAAAGGTTTTGTGAAAGTAAGTGAAATTCTTCCTTAAATTTCTAGTAAAAAAATTAAAAATATTCTTTTTTGAAAATGATCTATACATTTGAAGCATTGAAAATCTCAGTGTGCGATTGGGTGTCATAAAAGATACCATTTGAAGAGCAATGATGCAATTGAAAACCATGTCAAAACAGGCTGACAGGAGAGCAATTATTATTTTTCAATTCTACCCACTTTAATCACCATATCATGCCAATAACCCGCATTATCATATAGTCTATAAATAGTCCCCATACAAACCCAAAACAAACGCAATACAATTGTTTAACGTCCCTCTCCAGAATTTTTCACTCATATGGAGACGCCACCACTTGCCGGTGGAGAGCGGCAAATTTTTGACGTATACTCAAGGCCATTGAGCAGTGAGAAGTGAGAGATCTTTTTCGTGCCATCATCTACTGCGACACGGGATCTCGGCTTATACAGTCCCATCCGAAGGACCGTTTGATGCATTGCAATAGGTAGGAATGTATTGTTTTATTACATTTTCAACATTGAAATACAGCCATTTATCCCTTGAATAAAAAGATATTTTTGAAAGTGGTGAGAAAGTATAAATATTGCATGTGACAAAACTCTCGTCTTAATTCCATTCACTGAGAGCGTTACAAAGAAACCATTCTCCGTTTTGGGTGTTAGATAGCTAGGGCAAATAAACCATTCTGATAATACTGTCAAAGTTTCTCCATATTGTTGTTAACATTCATGTTTACAATTTTCAACCTCGAAATTGATTACCTATGATTCCTCACAACCGCTCAACGATGACGTCACAGCTTACAAACTTTGTTACAAGAAAGAAAATCCAATATTATTAGGTTGGATATGAATCATTAGGTTTAACTCTTTACAACTTACTGAACTGTGACGCAACATACACTTAATCTTCACGTCATGAAAATATGACGTTACCTTTTCCCCGCAAGCACTTTATAGCGAGGTAAAAGTTTCTCTAAAGTTTAGCGTAAATAATTATGAGGTAATATTTTAATAAGATTATAACTTTTCTTATTTTATGAGATTTTAGCAAGTATAAATAAGAAGTGAATTGGCATTAAATTAAAGATTAAATTTACTTTTCAAAGTGCGTGAAAAATGCGTGATTGCGGGGAAACGGTATATGCGTGATTTTGCGTTAGAAATAGGAAATGGTATATGCGTTAAAATGCGTGACTGCGGGGAAGAGGGTTAAATAAATTTAAAAAAAAAGATTTTGAACAAATGGAGGATATTCAATGTTTTGGAATTTGATGTGGAGATTTTTACAAGTGGGACGAGATTTATTTTCATATTTTAACGAGTGCAAAACACGAGTGAAAAATAAAGAAAACTGTCTAACGATGACAATAAATTCCATATTCAGCTACAAAACATTGTATTTTCTGTTTATTATATTTCTATAAATTTCCCTTTTCCAGTATCTTTTTTGTATAGCATTGTCATCATAGTTGAACGATTGAGTTGGCATAGCTAAGCGATTTTTCGATTGAATGAATTTTAACAACAATTTAGAGAAATTTTGGCGGTTTTAATCTCTGCATGATGGTTTATTTAATCTCGCTATCTTATGACAGGCTTAAAAGTTTTTTTAACACTCTCCTTGAAGAGGATGAAAATCGAGCGTTTTGTCGCACATCTGATATTATTTTCAGTCTGTGAAAAAATATTATTTTAGCATTTTTTCAATTTTTGAAAAAGATATCAATTTTATTTGATTAAAAAATACATTATTTCACTATTGAAACTATATAAAATTGGTAATATGTGAAAAGGTTATGCTATTGAATACCGATAGATTGGAAGTTTTATTTGTTAATATTACAGGGATTTCTCAACCTCGTTTAAATCAGCATTTTGTAAATCCTATGGTCGTTATAATGACCTTGCTATCAAATACAACCATAATTGGGTCGTATTTTGGCTGACTTAGTGCATACGAATTGTAAGGTCTCTGTTTTTATATTAAGTTTCACCACAGTATATTCTGATCAATGCATAGAGCCCGTGGTGTGGCCGATCAACCGGTATGCTTATTCTTCTTAGGCACATAACCCCGTCTCTGGAATTTCCTGGAGTCTGTGTTTTATGCCCTGTTCGCAGATTTGTATTGTTTTGTTGTTGTTTTTTTTTTTTTTAGCTCCAACACTGTTTTATCTTCATCTATTTATCATTTCATGCTTGATACATAACAGTAAGTAAGAATAATTTTTAATTAAACACTATTCATTGCTACAGAGCATTAACGAAAATGATGATATACAAAAATATACCATTGAGAATATAGACAGGATATTCACGTTCATATTCATAAGAAGGGATAAAAAAAGGATAAAAACTTCTCCGACCAGAAAAAGCCGAAATCACAGGAAAAAAAGAAGTTTCTAACATATCTTTTTGGATAATATTCAGGAAGAAATAAATATTGAAAATAGTAGGAAAACAGTACAAATAGGAAAATCTGAAAATCTCTTCTCTTATGTACTTTTTATTTTATTTACTTTTTAATATATATATATATATATATATATATATATATATATATATATATATATATATATATATATATATATATATATATATATATATATATATGACGTAAAATGACTTAAATTTCTAAACATAAGGAAAAAAAAATTTGATAAAAATCTAATTCTGTATAGATAATTGTTTTTCTTTATTGAAGAAGACGTGACTGTCCATGAACCTTTTAGACAATCCAAGTCCCAAGTATTATCTTATTGCTGAACATAAAAACGAAATTCTTCCTTAGAAATTTCGTGATCTATAGGTACTAAAAAGTCTAAGAATAAATACATTTTAAGATAACTATTTTTAGAAATTTTGGTCACAAATAGTTTTCGGAAGTTTTATAAAAAGATATAGATAATGGTTTATTATTTGACTGGCAGTTTGGGGTTACATCACACATGCAGGAAGAATTTCATTCTTTAAGTTTATTTAAACGTTTAACTAATTGTATTTCTTAGCTTTCTCTCTTGAAGTGAAGAAGGTATGCTATAGACACGAGATATGGTTCACTGACTAAATGTTGCTTGAATTGAAAACTGTATTCATTTTTAGGTAAATTTTTTAAGGTATAAAATCTTTAGCTGAAACATGAAACTCTCTGAGTCATTATTTCGCTAGGTAAATGTTGACTTTTTTCGTAAATATCGGTATTTATCGATTTTAAAATTTTTAAAATTTCCTTCAAAGTATTATATAATATATTTAACTTTTTAAAAGTAAGAAGGTTTCCAATCCAGGTTGAAGCCACCCACATATTTATATGCTGTATTACTCTTAAATTGAAGTAGTACATGACATGTTAATCATAGACTTTATTTTCCCCAAGTGTTGTGTATTTAATAACTATTATATGAATATGTAATGCATATAATTTTTCAGATTTCATAATAGATGCAATGGTAGAGTACCGTTCACATCAAATGTAAGTTACAATTCAATAATTTTCGTAATTCGCTGTCGAGAGCCTTTCTTTCTTTTTTTAATTTTCGCGAAGTTTGTACGTTTGTAATGGATTGTTATGAATGAATACCGTACACAATTGCATAGCTTAGAACTCTGACAACGGGTGCTTATTAAAACTTAGCTGTCGATTTTCTTCTCATGTATTTTATTGTAAGGAATTGACCGAAATAGATATCGCCTTTAGCATTTCCTTCCATTTATGCCAAAATAAACTACTTAAGAATTGTTGATTGAGAGAATTAAATGAAACAATCTGATAGACAATTAAACAGTTTAATGCTGATTATTCAAATTTGTATTGTTTGTATGTTGTATTGTTTGTAGGGTTTTTTTAATCGATCAATGTTTGTTATCTTTAGCTATTACATATGTTCACAGATTCATGAAGTGTAACAACATATATCCATCTAACACTTTATAACAACAACTGCAATGTCTGAAATTGCACCTCAGCCACTTTATTTTCCCGCATTTGAACTTCCCAGGATTTTATCATTGCTACCTATGCAATAACCAATAAATACCTGGAACTAAAACAGACACCTTTAGTCCCTGGAAATCAAGTTATTGATTACTCATGTAGTCTCACAGTATCTTCAAAATTACCCTGACCACCGACCAATCAGCTAGAGTTTAACTTGGCGGTTGTCCTATCCACCGCTATCTAGTTTCCATCCATACATTTGACCCTAGGAACACAGCAGTTAACCATACACCTTTTGACACATACATGCATACCATAATTAAGCAAGTTGGAAAATGGGCCATCCAAACTAAAGCAAACTTAGAATTGACTCTAGGCTTATATCAGTATACCGAGGGGACTATGAGCTACCAGTGCTTTATTTTGGGAGGATTGTACTAAATAGACAAAAAGTCTATGTGGTGAACTGGGTATTTCCCTTAACCTGATAAAGCCCAGACATATCTAGGGTTCTTAGGTTTAGAAATCGCCACAATAAAAAAGGAAAGTCTCAGATGCTGAAAGAAACTCCTTATCATTTCATTGATAGCTTTGGGCTGCTTTGTTAAGATGTGGTTCCTACTTAAGGACAGTTGGCTTATCTTCAGTGGCCAAAATGTTTGACACCAATTCTTCTAGACTTTATATTGTTATAATAAATACCAATCATCCTGTCTTTCACATTTTGGGAATACGAACCACAGAACGAGCAAAAAATATTGCATATTGATAACCTAGCTCTACTTGACATTATTTATAATTCTACTACAGTTATTGTCGAGATCAAAGAAATGCCGCAGACATTATTCTCAAATAAATCACGAACGTCATCAAAAAATTATCAGATCAGAAATTAACACATGTCAAACCTGTACAGTTGAAATTAATATTTCACTGAAGAATCTAATACTTATTTAGACCATATCGATGTGTCGTCTTACGCAGTCTAAAAGGTGTTTTTTGCCAGAAACAGCTGATAAATGTCCGGGTTTTTTTTTTTTTTAGCTAGATTGGGCTGTTCCACGGACCTCTCCACAACATTTACACTCCGTGATTTTACTGATAAAGAAATGGAAAAGACTACTAGTTTGGTTATTTTACATTCATTAAAATTAATCAATATAAGTTACAAACAAATTTATAAATAATTGAAGGATATTTGCATTCTATACAATCGATACATAAGTAAACAAACAAATATTGGCCGTCTGGTGTTAAATGGAACAGCGAAATTGCGACATGGTGACCTAATTCTTTTCTCTTAGGAGGAAACGATCAGCCGTATTTTAGAGCTGTTAGTAGAATAAAAATAAAGTCCTTGTTGTCGTGAATGATGCAGGATAACCTTCTCGGTCTCAAAATGTTGTTTGAAACATAAAACAACAGACCAACAATTTGAGGCAATTCCAGTTTCCCTCTACAATGCACTTTTATAGATAAAATAGATCGATGTTTAAAAAAAACAAACTATTCAATATATATTAAACTTCATATACATATTGATGAGAACCATTCAATTGTATCAATATTTTCAACCTTAACATTCACTTAGACCTTGACCTTTTCTCAACTGTTTGTAAAGTAAAATTCTAAGAAACTTTTCTTAAGATATCTTTATCGAACTTCATATTCTGATTCATTTTTTGAGTGCTCTAGAACTGCAATTTAGAAAAAAGACTTTCCCTTAGACCCCACTTTTCTTTAATTTGTATTTAGTTCAGTTTCAAAGAAACTGTTCGAGATATTTTTAAGTAAGTTATGCACTGATACATAGTTGTTGGGTTTTTTTTTTTTGGGGGGGGGGGATTTTTCAACTGTGTCCATTCTTTTAAACCTTGACTTTCCAATGACTTTTGACTTTATTATTTAATGTGTATAAAACTCAATTTTAAGAAACTATTCGTTATTATCATCAATCCTTATACACTAATTAATACAAATTCACGTTGCTTTGTTCATGAACCATGGGCGGGGCATTCATTTCTTATGAACATATTTCTAGTTCAATATACCTCTGATGGTGCATCATTCATTGCTACACAAAGAATTATGTTGTTATATGTGTGAAAACCATTTAAAGAGAAATGTGTTATTTCTAAATCTGAAGACAATTACACATTTTGCATCGGTCCAGAACCTCTGGAGTTCCCTACAAGAGGTCTAGGAATTAAGCTGTTACACTTGAGTAAATAGAATGCACGTGTGACGTACACTTTGGTGAATATTCAATACATATTGAACATGTAACTTTCAAAATATAACTAACTTCATTTATAAAAGTCAGCAAAAGATTATATTTTATCTCAATTTTTGTGTTTGGCAGTGAAACAGGCATTCGACACCTCTCAGAGTCCGTATTCATGGGGATGTGTCGTTTATTTGGAACCTCGCAACAGGTGGCTATGAGAAGAGATATGACAGACTTCATTGAATTAATGTCACATGAATTAAATACAGGTAGTCAGCTCAGAAGGATGTTTAGTGGAAGTTATAGAGAAGGAATCAGAATGTTGGGATCTGATATGGACATCATGTTCTGGTACAAAAACGAGAGAGTGATTTGGGACTTGTCTCAGACTAGGTATTACAACAAGCCCAGTCAAACACTTCTTCTAACAGATACCTCTGAGAGCCCACCAGGATTTACTCTACTGCAGTTGTTAACACCAAGAACAGACTTACGTATTCAGGTATCGTGTGTCAAAATAAACGACAAGCTTTATTTATCCAGTTTTTTTTACAGAATGATCATGTTTTCGTCAGCACTTCCACGTTTTACAATACATGGACCATGTGTTAGTGGAAACATCTTTGGAATGGACATTGATAATGCACACAGTTTTGCCAGTGACTTTTGGCCAAAATCAGCCTCCTCGTGGATAGACAGATGTCATTCATGGCCCCATCCTCAAGTTGTTCGTGATGTAGTAAAAAATGGATGTCACTTTGTACCAATAGGACATAAACTGGGTAACCATGAATACAAGGAATGGAGAATTTCTTTTTCTCAGGCAGAACAAAAACTTGTGTACGCTATGAACCACTGCCAATTTTTAACTTACGTTTTATTTAAAGTGTACTTGAAAGAAGTATTTAACTATGGTATAAGTACTGAGGAAAAATTATTGTGTTCCTATCACATGAAAACGGCTGTATTCTGGGTACTTCAACAAAACATAATGCCTAACTGGTGTCCACAAAACTTCCTCTGGAGTTTCTGGATGTGTTTTAAACACATTCTTAAATGGGTGTATGAGGGAGTTTGTCCAAACTTTTTCATTCCGCAAAACAACATGTTTCTGACTAAGATTCATGGTGAAGCACAAACCATTTTATTTTTACGCTTGTATACATTATACGAGATGGGTATATCATGCCTCTTACAGAGCCCTTCTATCAGATCATGTGTTATCAATGTCCTTTGCAATCCAACAACCCAAATTTGTACAGATGAAAGGAGTCTGACGTCAGAAAATAGCTTTGATGCAGAAGTATTTCCTAAATTAGTAAGTATGAATTTAGGTCAGATAACTTGTCTAAAGGATATTGTGAAGGCCTTGCACACAGTTGAATTGGTGATAAGTTCACACCCATTAGTTCAGTACGACGTTGTCATTTTGCAGATACTAACAACATTGATACTGCGAAGAACTGCCTTAATAGTACACTGCATGTACACAGATATTGGTGCAAACAAACGGAAGTACATTGCTGACAAAATGTCTTGCTACATGCTGAAGTTAGCAGTTAAGTTTGGTTTTATTTCTGATATTTTGTACGTTGCTATGTATCATTACAAGACTCTTAGATATGAAGAAGCTTTATCTGTCATACAAACGGCAAAGGCAAAATTAGCATGTACATATCAGATGCGTTCAGTAGTTTTTACGTATGTAGCTTCCTGTCCAGAGGATGTAAGGCGTAGGTCCTGGTTTTCAAAGATAAGGCATGCAGTGTTAAATTTTATACCACTTGATACTGACATCTTTTATATCAACGAATTAATGATGGAACAACTGTGTTTAATTCAAACCAGGGGATGTGTGTTATTTATTCCAACATTTGTACTGCTTCCTGCACTTGAATTCTTGTGCTACTGTTATGTAGACAAAGAAAAAACACAAAAAGCTTTTTCTAATTTACAGGCTCTGGTGCATTCTGATGACTACAAATATTTACCGTATATATTCAGAGACATATCATGGCAGATCCTTGGGATCTGTCAACAGATCAGAGGGGACCTCCAGGCCGCTCTATATTCCTACCAACAATCACTCAGTCGATGTCCATCCCATGAAATACAAACTGCTACAATAATACGAATCATCATATTGTTTTACAGACTTTATTTTAGTTAATTGTTAAAAAAGATGGAAATATTAGGTCTTACAAGGATTCTAAGTTACATGTTGCTCAAGAACTACAAAGATATATATTGCTCACAACGCAGATGTTACCACTTTCCCTGCGGTTTTGAAGGATGTCTAAGTAGGTCAAATGTAGCTCTAGATACCACTACCACAAACAACAACAAATGCAGGAAAATCAAAATTCTCTAAAAACATACCCCTTACCAAACTGTCTGCAAGTTTGCAGCAAACAAAATTGTTTGCAGGAAGAAACTTTTCTTGTTCGCAGATGATTGCCGCTAGCTGCGATCTTGCGGCAAACATTGCAGCAATTGCTGCAAACTTGCAGCAAATTCGCAGGAACTCAGCATGTTTGCAGGAACATTGCAAGAAACATACACCCAAATCTGTTGTTCGCAGCAATTTCGCAGGAAACATTCAACAAATTGAATGTTTGCAGGAAGTCCGCAAGAACTGTAAACAAGTCAAATCAGCCAATGAAATGCAGGTTATACTGGGGTCGATACAGAATTCGCCATTTTGAACTGTTTGAATTGAAGTTGTAGATGTTTTAGTATTTTGTTAGGAATATATACCATTTTGAATTATTACAAAAGGATATTTCTGGATGTAGGTGTACATTGGCATACAAACATCTGATTGATAAGATCTTCATCACCTGCATACGGGGTATATATCTCTCAGTGTGATTCGATACGCAAGAGCATTCTCTACGTATGTACAATTTCTGAAACGAGGTAAATTATTGACAAACAAGTTGATGAAACAAGAATATCAGCTGTCTCGTTTAAAGTCATCATTTCGTAAGTTCTATGGTCGATACAATGACCTTGTCAGCAAATACAATTTATCATTGAGTCAAATGCTGACTGACGTTTTTCATACTAATTGTTAGGCCATTATTTACACACTGAATTGTCGACGGATTTTTTTGTTATTTCCCGATCATGACAAGGAGCACACGGCGGGTGTGACCGGTCGGCAGGGGATGCTCACTCCTCCATGGCACCTGATCCCACCTCTGATGTTTAGAGGTCCGTGTTTGCTCTGCTCCTATTTTGTATTGTTTGATGGACTTTTGAGCCTGAATAATGTTCGTTATCTTCATATATTTCATTTTATTTTAATATGAAACAATTATCTCTTTAAAGCATGTTTAAGTAACTGATATTCTTGCTAGATCTAAATCTATTATTGAATTTCAATCTTTATTTTAATATCACATTTGTATGTTTCTTTATTGTATTAAAGGTTACAAATCAATATTTATAAATGTTTATATGTTTTCAAATAAATTGGTATTAACTGTAAAATTTTATTTGTATGTATATTAAGGCATGTACAAAGGTTCTTAATTTTCTGTACATGTCAGAAAAATTATATTACATTTCAATTAAGAATAGTATGGGAACCTTGTCTAAGAACATGAAGAGAGACTACCAACACTTCAGAAACTTGCATCGTTTCAGACACATGTGGTGGATTTTCTCTATAATTAATAGATTAAGGTCCAGGGACAAAGGCTTTCTGAGAACTTGCTTCTTGTACGCAGGAATGTGCCAAAAACAATAACTATATTGCTTGCCGAAAGTCAGCGGCAATGTTTGCCGCAAGCTCTCAGCAATGTTTGCCGCAAGCTTGCAGCAAGGTTTCCATATTTGGAAAATCCAATGTTTGCTGCAGATTTGCTGCAAACCTCATTTGCATGGTAAAATGTTTGCTCCAAGCTTGCTGCATATCTGCCGCAAACTTGCTACAAACACAGAGGCTTTGTATAGGCTGTCATGGTTTCTTTAGCTTCATTGCAGCTAGCTTGCAGCAATGCCTGCAGCAAGTTTGCAGCAATGTTTGCTGCAGACTTGCAGCAAGTGTTTGCAGGAAGGCAATATTTTTGGTAAGAGACATCATTCATAAAATTTGATCATGATGTAACACACGCAGATATAAAGGTCTGCCTGATACTACAGATTATCAATTTGTTGATGCTTAACATAATACATATAGTTGTTTTGATTTTAATACATGTATGTCATATTGAATTAATTAAAATGAACTAAAATCTGCCAAGCGGATTAAAAGAACATAGGAGATTTGTTATTTTTCAGATGGCATGATACCATTAAAGCTATGACCTTTTTTATTTAGAGTATCCCTAACATATAGATCAATGAAATTGTCTACATTGTACATATGTGCACTGTATGTCTACATTGTACATATGTGCAATGTATATCTCTGGAAACATCGCTTACCACCAGCATTAATACTACTGGTAAAGAAAATTTATAACAATATCACAAGAGATTTTGATCAATTTAGCAAAATAGGAGTGAAAAATCAATAGCTAGACATTGACCTTCCATTTAACAATAAAATGCACCATCTTTTCTTCTCTTCTAAAAAATTATAGACAATACACAAATGGATTATTTGATTTTTTTTTCATCCGTACCAGACTAGGATGCTGGAGTCCTCATTGACAACATTAATGTAGTCTTCGGAGACCAGGTCTTTCAACAAATTGTTGGAATTTCGATAGACACTAATTATGCTCCTTTATTAGCCGACCTGATTCTATGAAGCAGAATTAATTTTAAAAAAAACTTCTACATAAGAAGAAGGAACTTGCCGTGGCCTTCAACTCGACTTTCAGATATATCAACGACATTTTATCAATTAACAATAGTAACTTCCATTCATATGTCGACTCGATATATCCCAGTGAACTTGTAATAAAGACATTACAGACTATGCCACTTACATGTTTCATATTTGGATGTTCTACCGATTAAAAATGATGAGGGCAAATTAAAAATTAAACTGTATGACAAACGAGATGACTTCAGCTTTTCCATTGTCAACTTTATGTAGTAATTTTCCGCTATCAAGTGTATAGTGTTTACGTCTCCCAATATATTTGATACTCAAGAGCATGCTTTGAGTAATCAGTTTTTAAACCGAGGCATGCTACTGACAGATAATTTATTGTTAGAGTCATTTCAAAAGCCTCGTTTAAAGTCAGCATTTTGTAAATTCTTTGGTCGTTATAATGATCTTCTTAACAATTATAGCCAATCACTGGGTCGTATTTTGGCTGACGTGTTTCATCCAATTGTAAGGCCCTTGTTTTATACTAAATTTGACTACGGAATGTTCCTTCTGTCTGGTCAATACATAGAGCTCACATCGGATGTGACAGGTCAACAGGGGATGCTTACTCTCCCTAGGCCCCTGATCCCAATTCTGGAATTTCTGGGGCTCCGTCTTTATGCCCTGTTCACAAATTTGCATTGTTAATAGATCTTTTTGGGAGATCAATCACTGTCCCTTATCCCGACTATCTTGTATCGTCATTTTTCAGCTAAATTTCAATTGCTGAGTATTGCCTAGAATTAAAACCGGACTCCTAATGATAATAAAAGTAAGAGATGTAGCGAATTTTTGCTGAGATATGGCAGACATCCGTGGCTTGATATTGAATCAAGCAAGGACAGGTAGCCAGACCTGCACGATAATGAGTGGAAGTAAAAGAGAGGGATTCGGGATCTGATTTAGATGCGATAGCCTGAAGTGTACCGAGTGATTGGGACTTGTCTCAGACTAGGCATTATATATAACGTACATGCCCCGGAGACAAGTACTGATTCTTACTGATAGCTCTGATAGTCCACCAGGATTTACTCTACTGCAGTTACTTACACCAAGAGCCGACATAGCTATTCAGTTAGCGTGTGTCAGAATGAATAACAGCCTTTATATATCTAGTTATTTTTAAAGACTGATCATTGGTTTGTTATCATGTCCAGATTCGATTATACATGGGCCGTGCAGTAGCGGAAATGTATCACTGCTAGAATTTGATCACGCCCACTGTTTTGTCAGTGACTTTTGGCCTCCATTAGCCTCCTCGTGGATCGACAGATGCCATTCATGGCCCCATTCTCCAGTTGTCCGTGCTATCGTCAAAAATGGATGTCACTTTTTAGCAATAGGACACAAGCTAGGTAATCATAAAGACAAAGAATGGAGAATTTCTTTTTCTCTGGCAGAACAAAATTTTGTGTACTCAATGAATCACTGTCAATTTTTAATTTACGCTTTATTGAAAGTGTACTTGAAAGAAGTAATTAACAATAGTGTAAGTGCTGAAGATAAATTACTTTGTTCTTATCATATGAAAACAGCAGTTTTCTGGGCACTTCAACAAAACCTATTGTCTAACTGGTGTCCACAAAATTTCCTTGAGGGTTTCTGGATCTGCTTTAAACTCATTCTTCAATGGGTGTATGAAGAGGTTTGTCCAAAATTTTTTCATTCCGCAAAACATGTTTTTGAGTAATATCCATGGTGAAGCACAATTGATTTTATTTTTACCACTGTATACATTATATGAAAAGGGTGTATCCTGTCTCCTGCAGAGTCCTTCTATCAAGTTCTTTATTATAAATATCCTTTATAATCCTACACTCTTTATTGGTATACTTGAAAGGAATGTTACTTCTAAAAATACCTTTCATGAGGAAATGCTCGTTGAGATATCCAATACTAATGCATCTTACATCAAAAACCGGCTAGACCTTATTTTACCGGTCCCCAGATCCGCAAGATCCGCGCGCTCATTGCACTATGACGTAAGATTTACGTCACTCAGCTGATTAGGGTTGATTTTGCACATTTTTCGACTGGTTAGGGTTAGTCTTGCACCCACCTGAAAAATTAGGGTGAGTCCTTGCATAAGTTTTCGACTGATTAGGGTTAGTCTCGCATCCATCCGAGAGATTAGGGTTAGTCCTCGCACATGGGTTAGTCTAGCATGGTTTAGCATCCGCCTTGGAGATTTGGGTAAGTCCTCGTATACCATCCGAGAGATTAGGGTCAGTGTCTTGTTCTTTTAGATTAATTAAGAAATTCATTTGCATCTGTATTTTTGCAAGTTCTTTGTTGAGCTTCAACGACATCTCGTTGGTTTGTTTACATGAAAAAAAATGGCTAAGTACGAAAGAAACGGCACTAAGCATGCGCCGCACGCGCTTCGTTCACAATTATTTTTTGTCTCCTTTTCACTGTATAAATAATATTTATTACTTTTTTCAGAGAACGAGGTTAAAAACTTCGTTTAAAAACGAAGTTTTAAACTAAACCTTTCACCGTAGAATTCGATTTTGGGGTCAAAAAGGCTTAAAACCTCATATTTTAATTTTTTTTCGATCGCTCACGCGATCTCATATATATACTGAAGTCGCCTACGGCGACACTATAGTTTAGCGCGTTTTTCTTGGGACCGGTAAAGTAAAGTCGTTCCCAAAAACCTAATCAACAGCGTGAAGGCCCTGCGCACAGTAGATCGATTTCTAAGTTCTCACTTGACAATGTATTATGTTGTGATCTGGCAAACTCTTACGGCATTGATCCTTCGGAGAACTGCTTATATATTGCACAGTATGCACAACAACACAGATGGAAACAAACGGAGGTACATTGCTGACAAAATGTCTTGCTACATGCTTAAATTGGCAGTCAAGTTTTATTTCATTTCATAATGTTTCATTACAAGACATTAAGATACATCGAGGCTCTATCTGTTATAGAAATGTTAAAGTCGAAATTAGCATATCCACATCAGATGTGTTTATTTTATACACATATAGCAGAGCGTCACAGTGACGTAAGGGTCCAGTCCTGTTCTTTAAAGATTAGACATGCAGTATTACTTTTTACATCACTTGAAACTGATCTCTGTTATATCAATGAATTAATGATTGAACAATTGTGCAATTTTCAAAATAGACAGGGTGCATTATACATTCCACTGTTTGTACTTATTCAGGCACTAGAATTTCTGTGCTACAGCCATGTAGACATAATGAAATCAAAAACAGTTTTATCTTCTTTACACGCCCTGGTGCACTCTGGCCATTACATATATTTACCTGTACTATTCAGAGACATATCATGGCAGTTTCTGGGAGTCTGTCAACAGTTCAATGGGAATTTCCAGGCTGCTCTATATTCCTATCAACAATCACTTGAACAATATCCACTCCATAAAATACATACTGCTACAATAATAAGAATCATTATATTGTTTTACAGACTTTATTTTAGTCAATTTTATGAAGACAATTTAGACACATATTCTAGTTCTTACGTTAAGTCTAACTTGCTATTTACTCAAAAACCATTATGATATCTGCTGTACATAATGCTAGAATCATCTCGTAACAGTTTCCTCTTGGTTAACAAGGATTTTGTTGTAGGTTAATTACATGCCCCTCTGTACTCCAAACTACCACCCACATATACAAGAACTGAACCATATACCTTTATGAAGTAAGTTATTTCTAAAAGGCCAATGCTTTTATGTGGAAAACAGAGGTGCCTACCCTTTTCATACAGAGGAGTAATCTATATCCTTATTTGGTGGAATCAAATAGACAGAGGCGTAATTCTTCGAATTTTCCTATTTCCGTGTTTCACTGTGATTTAATACAATCTAAATCAGACCCCTACGTTTCATATCATAAATAAAAACGTAAGGACTATTCTCGTATCATTTATTAACATATATTTTATGTTCTGCAATGCATCGGCATCCTTAAATCCAAACAATTTAATCTTGTAAATAAACAATTCCATTCTTATTGACGTTTGTTGTTAACTTAAAACTAATTCAATCTTTCCATTGTATTAATAGCATGTGTTTCTGCCTAATTTTATACCGTCACCATGGCTCAGTTTGTAAGAGTGATTATAAGGCCTTGGGTTCAAACCTCGGCCGCACAAACCCAACTCGATAAAAAAAAAATAGGTAGCAACTGTTCCTTCGCCAAGCGCTCGGCTCTTTGAAGTGAAAGTTGCGGGTCTTTCGGATGAGACCTTAAACATAGGTAATCAGATTACAGAGCTCACCTCAATGAATGTTGTCTTTAAGTAAGGCAAAGTCCCACACTAAGAGAAAGGCCAAAAACGAAAGGGTAGGCAGGTCTGAAGATTCATTACGATGTCATGGCAAATTGCAAAGAAACATAATAGACACTAAATATTCTTCTTCCCCATGAAAATTTATGATATTAAAATTCACTGAAACACCTCCGAAAACGACCTTATTTTTTTCATTAAGTTTTCGTAAGGATCAACCTTTATAAATAATGATGACACTCATAAATTATATGAAGACAAGAGCATTACTCTTATGTATGTATGTATGTTTTAATCAATGTTTACTGTACTTCATTCTACGAATAAAACAGAAGTTTCTAGACATATATCACTGAACATGATTTTTAAGTTTATAAAAATATGTTTCATCCTCCATCAATAAAACATTTCTGTATTTCAGAAAGAAAAAAAAGGATGACGTCATTTATCCGTCTTTGTGATATTGGAGTTCCCTCCATTTGTTTGTTCCATAGCACTTCTTGTACTTTATAAGCACATAAGTATCATTTCTTACTCTTCTTAGATGAACTTGATCTGCTGTTGGTTAAAGAAAACAAGATCACAATATATTAGATAGAAATAAAAAAGAATACAAAGTACCCATATAGTGAAAAAAGAAAACATTTTTATCTATTCATTTTCAATTTCGTTTTTAAAGTATTGAATGAACATTTTTGCAAACCAAAATTTCTGAACTTTGATCTAGTTGTAAAGAAGGATACGATTTGTCCCTTGTTTTTTCTTTGGTTTTACTTTTGTCTTTTGATTTTGACTTTTGTTGGGAATCATCTGTTGGTTCCTCCTGTTTAAAACAAAGTTAAAAATACAAGTTAAAACAACACCAATGTTTAATTCTCTTTTGCATTTTTCTATTTAGAGCAAGAACTTTTTTTAAAAAATTACAAATAGGAACATTTACTTTCTTTTATAATAGAAATGAACCTTTTTCTTTAACTTTAGAAATCGCAACAAGAAGCATGATTTATCGGCCGTTTCATTTGCATTGCACACAATTAGGAACTTTCAATGAAAATAAAGATTGATAATAATAATTAACAATATGTACTGGGTTGAATGGTTTTATAGATCTTCTGCTAACCTTGACCTTAATTTTAACATGGCCGTCTAGTCTATCCCTGGACTGGTCACGTTTGCTGTGATGTTTATCGGAATCTCCATTTATCTTTGAACTGGAATGAGCTACGAAAAACATGGCAGTTATATGAAAATTTAAGACAGCTATTAGAAGAATATACACATAAAAGAACTAAGAATAGGTTGCAAAGATAAAAAATTATTTTCTTTCTTTTTCCTGAAACATACAATGTTGCATGATATACATACTTACCGAGTCAATTTTCTTTTCAGTTTGATTTGACTTGCTGTGTTGTATTTTATTGCTATCTTGAAATTCTATACTTCAGTTCATTCTTTCTTACAGTGATTGGTTTCCTTACTTGAGTTTCTTTGACTTACTCCGTTGAGGTTCTACACTTCAGCTTATTTTACTTATCTATACTTCAGTTTATTTCGACTTATCTACACTTCAGTTTATTTTGACTTATCTATACTTCAGTTCATATTAGTCTGCCTGTTAGGGTTCTAGAATTTGACTTAATTTGACCGTGTTTGACTGCTTTCTTTGGTTGAGTTGAGATTCTACACCTCAGCTTATTTTGACTTATTGGGGTTCTTCACTTCAATTTAATTTGACCCTCTAAGTTGAGGATCAACACTTCTATTTATTTTCACCCAACTGTGTTGGGGGTTCCACCTTTTCAGTTTATATTGACTCTGTTGAAGTTCTTTACTTCAGTTTATTTTGACAGTGTGTTGTTCTACAATGCAGTTTACTTTGACATTGTTGGGGTCCTGTACTTCAGTTTACTTTGACTTACTTTGTTATACTTCAATTTATTTTGATTTACTCTGTTTGGGTTTCATACTCCAGCTTACTTTGATTGTATTTGGGGTTCTACACTTCTGTTTACTTTGTTGAGGTGCAACACTTTAGTTTACTTTTATTGTGTTGGAGCTCTACACTTCAGTTTACTTTGTGTTGAGGTTCTACACATCAGTTTACTTTGTATTGAGGTTCTACACATCAGTTTACTTTGTATTGAGGTTCTACACATCAGTTTTCTTTGTAGTTGAGGTTCAACACATCAGTTTACTTTGTTTTGGGATTCTACACTTCAGTTAACTTTGTGTTGAGGTTCTACACTTCAGTTTACTTTGTGTTGGGGTTCTACACTTCAGTTTACTTTGTGTTGAGGTTCTACACATCAGTTTACTTTGTAGTTGAGGTTCTACACATCAGTTTACTTTGTGTTGGGGTTCTACACTTCAGGGTATTTTGTGTTGGGGTTCTACACTTCAGTTTACTTTGTGTTGAGGTTCTACACATCAGTTTACTTTGAGTTGGGGTTCTACACTTCAGTTTATTTTGTGTTGGGGTTCTGCACATCAGTTTACTTTGTGTTCGGGTTATACACTTCAGTTTATTTTGTGTTGGGGTTCTACACATCAGTTTACTTTGTGTTGGGTTTTACACTTCAGTTTACTTTTTGTTGAGGTTCTACACAGCAGTTTACTTTGAGTAGGGGTTCTACACATCAGTTTATTTTGTGTTGGGGTTCTACACATCAGCTTACTTTGTGTTGAGGTTCCACAATTCACTTTTCTTTCTGTTGGGGTTCTACAATTCAGTTTACTTTGTGTTGAGGTTCTACACATCAGTTTACTTTGAGTTGGGGTTCTCACTTCAGTTTATTTTGTGTTGGGGTTCTACACTTCAGTTTACTTTGTGTTGAGGTTCTATACATCAGTTTACTTTGAGTTGGGGTTCTACACTTTAGTTTATTTTGTGTTGGGGTTCTACACATCAGTTTATTTTGTGTTGGGGTTCTACACATCAGTTTACTTTGTGTTGAGGTTCTACACAGCAGTTTACTTTGTGTTGGGGTTCTACAATTAATTTTACTTTGTGTTGGGGTTCTTCACTTCAGTTTACTTTGTGTTGGGGTTCTACAATTCAGTTTACTTTGTTGAGGTGCAACACTTTAGTTTACTTTTATTGTGTTGGAGCTCTACACTTCAGTTTACTTTGTGTTGAGGTTCTACACATCAGTTTACTTTGTATTGAGGTTCTACACATCAGTTTACTTCGTATTGAGGTTCTACACATCAGTTTACTTTGTAGTTGAGGTTCAACACATCAGTTTACTTTGTTTTGGGATTCTACACTTCAGTTTACTTTGTGTTGAGGTTCTACACATCAGTTAACTTTGTGTTGGGGTTCTACACTTCAGTTTACTTTGTGTTGAGGTTCTACACATCAGTTTACTTTGAGTAGGGGTTCTACACATCAGTTTATTTTGTGTTGGGGTTCTACACATCAGTTTACTTTGTGTTGAGGTTCCACAATTCACTTTTCTTTCTGTTGGGGTTCTACAATTCAGTTTACTTTGTGTTGAGGTTCTACACATCAGTTTACTTTGAGTTGGGGTTCTCACTTCAGTTTATTTTGTGTTGGGGTTCTAAACTTTAGTTTATTTTGTGTTGGGGTTCTACACATCAGTTTATTTTGTGTTGGGGTTCTACACATCAGTTTACTTTGTGTTGAGGTTCTACACAGCAGTTTACTTTGTGTTGGGGTTCTACAATTAATTTTACTTTGTGTTGGGGTTCTTCACTTCAGTTTACTTTGTGTTGGGGTTCTACAATTCAGTTTACTTTGTTGAGGTGCAACACTTTAGTTTACTTTTATTGTGTTGGAGCTCTACACTTCAGTTTACTTTGTGTTGAGGTTCTACACATCAGTTTACTTTGTATTGAGGTTCTACACATCAGTTTACTTTGTATTGAGGTTCTACACATCAGTTTACTTTGTAGTTGAGGTTCAACACATCAGTTTACTTTGTTTTGGGATTCTACACTTCAGTTTACTTTGTGTTGAGGTTCTACACATCAGTTAACTTTGTGTTGGGGTTCTACACTTCAGTTTACTTTGTGTTGAGGTTTTACACATCAGTTTACTTTGTAGTTGAGGTTCTACACATCAGTTTACTTTGTGTTGGGGTTCTACACTTCATGGTATTTTGTGTTGGGGTTCTACACTTCAGTTTACTTTGTGTTGAGGTTCTACACATCAGTTTACTTTGAGTTGGGGTTCTACACTTCAGTTTATTTTGTGTTGGGGTTCTGCACATCAGTTTACTTTGTGTTCGGGTTATACACTTCAGTTTATTTTGTGTTGGGGTTCTACACTTCAGTTTACTTTGTGTTGGGTTTTACACTTCAGTTTACTTTTTGTTGAGGTTCTACACAGCAGTTTACTTTGAGTAGGGGTTCTACACATCAGTTTATTTTGTGTTGGGGTTCTACACATCAGCTTACTTTGTGTTGAGGTTCCACAATTCACTTTTCTTTCTGTTGGGGTTCTACAATTCAGTTTACTTTGTGTTGAGGTTCTACACATCAGTTTACTTTGAGTTGGGGTTCTCACTTCAGTTTATTTTGTGTTGGGATTCTACACTTCAGTTTACTTTGTGTTGAGGTTCTATACATCAGTTTACTTTGAGTTGGGGTTCTACACTTTAGTTTATTTTGTGTTGGGGTTCTACACATCAGTTTATTTTGTGTTGGGGTTCTACACATCAGTTTACTTTGTGTTGAGGTTCTACACAGCAGTTTACTTTGTGTTGGGGTTCTACAATTTATTTTACTTTGTGTTGGGGTTCTGCACTTCAGTTTACTTTGTGTTGGGGTTCTACAATTCAGTTCAGTTTATTTTTTGTTGAGGTTCTACACTTCAGTTTTCTTTGTGTTTGGGGTTCTAAACTTCCATTTTCTTTGTGTTGAGGTTCTACACAGCAGTTTACTTTGTGTTGGGGTTCTACACTTTAGTTTATTTTGTGTTGGGGTTCTACACTTCAGTTTTCTTTGTGTTTGGGGTTCTTAACTTCCCTTGTCTTTGTGTTGAGGTTCTACACTTCTGTTTACTTTTTGTTGGGGTTCTACACTTCAGTTTATTTTGTATTGGGGTTCTACACATCAGTTTACTTTGTGTTGGGTTCTACACATCAGTTTACATTGTTGAAGTTCTACACTTCAGTTTATTTTGTGTTGGGGTTCTACAATTCAGTTTACTTTGTGTTGGGGTTTTACACTTCAGTTTAATTTGTGCTAAGGTTCTACACCAGTTTACTTTGTGCTGAGGTTCAACACTTCCGTTTACTTTGTGTTGGGGTTCTACACTTTAATTTACTTTGTGTATGTATCTACACCAGTTAATTTATACTTACTGCGTTGGGGTTCTACACTTCTGTGTACATTGTGTTTGTTTCTACATTAGTTAAGTTAAACTTACTATGCTGAGGTTCTACACTTCTACGTCTCTTTGTTTCTCCCTCACTTGCTCCGTCGGGATAATCCTGAAAAAATAAAAATTTGATAATGGATCTGCATTGATATATCAGAAAGATTCTAAGTTAGTACAAATGATTCACGGACACGCAAGTGTTATTTTTTTTAAAAATCAAAGCTTAACTTTAGATGACGTGATTAGTGAGAGAAAAGGCTACCTATGGGCGTTATACTCGTCTACTCCACGTAAATTTCAGTTTAAGTTAATCATTTGTCTGTTGATTTATAGAATAATTTATCATTCTTTAGAATTGAAATCTAAATTGTGAATCAAGCTTTCATTTCTGGCATCACTTCTCTTCAAATACGATGAGAGGTCATGAAAATGATGACATTTATATATCTACCTGGATTTTCAATTTGAAACGAAGTAAAACCTTGAGCAAAATTCTTACTACTCCCAAAAATGTGGCTGCTATGATAGATCTGGTTTAATAATTATGTAGAGATGTAGACGTACTAGAACTAAGTAATGTATATACTTTTTAATGAATTGAAAATCTATGCATTGCTATGGAGTGTATTTAAACATATGATTGGAGAAATGAGCGGTCCAATATACACTTGAGGAAGTATTTCACTTTGAGTCGAAGAAATCTTTCCTAAAATACTGTTAATATATCCTTGTCTGATGTGTTGATGTCCAAATAAAGTCAAGGTATTAAATGAAAAGGGTAAATATATCAAACTGTGAACATTGTCATAATTATTAAATAACGATTCGAAACAATATATATTGCTTAATATTTGTAATCATGTTTGGTGTGTGATTCGCACTGTTCGTAGAAAATGCACAGGAAACAGAATCAGTTTAAATTACGTCTACCATTTAAAATTACTTGCTAATTTACAAAATAATCTTAAGCTAAATTTATAGGAAAAAATAAAATATATCAAATCTGGTAATACTTAAATGGGTGAAAGTGTTTTATTAATATTAGGCTATCTTTTTAAATATATGCATTCTTTTGAATTTTAAGTCTTTGAATAAAAAAGTAATTCCCAGCAGGATCCTTTTTAACTGCAATTATATACAGTCTGAATACAAAAGCATCGAACAAAAGTATGAAGGAAACTTTTAAATTCACCCATTTAGTTTACAAAGTGGTAAATACGTCTTCCGGATTTTTAAACGTAACGTCTAAGTAGTCCTTGATATCTAGATCAGCACGTTACACCTCAAACTAAAAGACTCCAGACATGACAACATACAGACGGCGTTGGTGTAAAAAAGAAAAAAATCAAAATTTTGAAGATGCAATTAGTTTCTAGTAGTAGTTTAGATTTAATTTTTCCAGAGTTGTTTGTATGTTTATTGTTGTTTAACGTCCCTCTAGAGAATTTTTCACTCATATGGAGACGCCACCACTTGCCGGTGGAGAGCTGCACATTTTGACCTATATTCAGCACTCAGGGCCATTGAGCAGTGAGGGATCTTTTTCGCGCCAGCACCTACTGCGACACGGAACTTCAGTTTATCCGAAGGACCGGTCTCCACGTCCCACAGTGGGATACGAACCCGCGACGTAAGAATCAACTCCTTACTCAACGACTCTTAGGGCAAACGCTTCAAACACCTCGATATGCGGGCGAATTCCCAGCATGCCTAAAGTATGTAGTTTACACTTTCTTTGATCTTTCTGAACAAACACCTTGTGACAGGACAATATAAAAGCCCTAGACCAATTTTTTTATACTTCTGTTTAACATTTATCATATAAATACGAAGTACAATTCAACAAACGTTTAACAATGCCTTGCATTAGCTCTTTTATGCTACAAAATGATAAACTTCCCCGAATTAAAAAAAAGTTATTTTTGTTTGAAAAGATTGTCCTAGTATTACATAGAAAAAATGAAATCTGTTGATAAATAAGAAGCTCTAGTCATTAGTAAAAGCGTTCTAATTTTGAAATAGAAACCTGTCTCTAACTGTAAGGACCTTACCAGACTCATCCGTTTTCTGTCCTTACTCTCGCGTTCTCTCTCATTTGATGGACTCTGTACAATATACACAAGTTGTTAGGGTATGATTTTATACAGTATGAAAAACTCAACATGGGCGACTCTGCGCAATACGTTAGAGTTAGTATGCGACTACGCACAATACTTGGAAATTATCATATATACTCTACAAGGGGACCACCTTGCAATACCAGAAAAAGCTTTTATATGACAGTTCAACTTAATGTCGGTGACTGAAAATTTACGAATTGTCTTACATTTTCCTAAAATCAACTTTGGCAGCTCCATGTAATACAAGATAAAATGTAAAGATACAAACACTGATCAATCTCATAAATTCACTAAATCCAGTAAACAAAGCGAATCGTGATTAGGGCAAAAACATAGACCCCCGGAAACCACGCAGAAACAGAGATGGGATCAGGTACCTAAAAGAAGTAAGCATCCCCCGTCGACCGGAAGGGTTAAGGTTGACATACTGACATAATATATACCAGCAGATAAAGGCTATGGGCGACTCTGTACAATATAGATGTCACACAACATGGGTGACTCTGTCCAATAATAATTATAAATTGCTATACAATGTTAACTCTATATGGCCAATTCTATACAATAATTAAAACCTTTTTTATTCCTCAAGATGAACAGTTGGCAATATACTTGTTAAACTGAAATGGGAGATAATGCTACACAACTAGTTTTCCTGCACCTTTCGATGTTAATCAAAACAGTAACAGGGTCATATACCGGGTACCTGATGTACAGTTTAAACAATCTAATTTTACTTTCGACAATAAGGAACTGTGTAACAATACAAGAAATCAATGAAACCAATCAGAAAACGTCTGACTATATTTTAAAGAAATGAATGCTTACTTTTGCGTATACTGTATGTATATGTGTGAGAGGATGCTGCGCATTGCGGTGCCCTTTTTTGATTGGCGAACACTGTACTCGTAATTGAACCCAAACGGGTTACACTTGTGTGTTGATTTTGCTTTCTTCGACTTTTTCATATCTTCCATCAATACACCACAAATTTCTTACCGTTCGTTAATATTAATTATGAATTAAGAGTAAGGATATTTGCCAAACACGCCCATCTTTGTACCTTTTAAAATTATCAAATAAAAAGTTCTTAATCACACTTTTATATCAACCTGAAACGCTCTTGCAGCATGTAATGTATGAAGCTTTGCTCGATTTTTTTTTTTATGGATAAAAATATTAAAACCGTGTCCTGCCCTTTAAAGGCATCGTCAAAATCAAAAGCCTTCAATTACATTATTAAGTTATCTTAAGGATCATTTATTATTGAGATTATTAGAATTATCTTAGTCATCTTGTCTACATTTTTTTAAATCTTTTTTTTTTGGGGGGGGGAGGGGGGGCAAAATTGTAGGTAGAGTTGCAATTTGAATGACATTGACCTAAAAATAAACTAGTAAGCCATTTTTCCAAAGTTAAGTAAACATATAAGTATTGAAGTATATGAAACAAAGGGTTCTCAAGATATTGGTTGGGAATGATTTGATGGGAGAGAGAGAGAGAGAGAGAATCTCGTGATCTCAAACAAATACTATGTCAATTTGAAAATGAATTTAACACACTGGACACTGCCCATTAAAAATCTGAGTAGTCTGATCCCCCCCCCCCCCCTAATTTTTCTAGGGCTCGGACGATATCTTTTGTAAATCAATATGTTTCACGATAAACTTTGTCACGATACAAATCGAAATATTTTAAATTAGTAATAAAATTGTCGTTTTGTATTGAAATAAACAAATTATGTATTTACTAAAAGAATAATTAATCCACAGAAGCTGTATATCTAAAACAAAATTATTTCAAAAATGAGACGTTAATTGTAATGTAATTTATATGTAGCATATTTTTATATGATATATTTAAACGCAAAATGTTTACTAAAGAAAAAAAAAGAGTTAAGAATTTGCGATATGTCTACCTATGTATGTGAATTACACAGAATTTCTGACTATGAATCATATGAATTTTTGATAAAGACAAAATGGACCCACAGACATACTCTTGCATCATGATCAATTATATAATAGAACTTTTATGTGTTTGATATAAATATGAATGCATATAGATAATGCATATATATAACCAAATACTACTAGTTTTGCACAGAACTTATGTAATGTATAGATATTATATGATTTGTTATCCCTGTTTTCCCCATTCAATCATGTAACTCTTTCTCTCTTGTTTATTTGCAAATCGTATCACAAGTATATGACTATATACGAGTATTTACAATGCACTCTGTTTTTGGCCCTTGAAGGCCCTTAATTGGTCAATAACTTAAATAAATTAAATCGAATATACAACATCCAGGCACTGTTACCTATTCCTGGGTCAGAACATTATGTCAAACAGCAAATTTTATGCCCCTGTAGTCAAAGATTCGGGGGCATGTAGTTTTGCCCTGTCTGTCTGTCTTTTTTTCTGCCAAAACGTTAACCTTGCCTATAACATTTGATTGGTTGGAACTATGGCTTTCATATTTCACATATTTAATCTTGTGACAAGACTTTTTTTGGGGGTACCAACATATTTCACCTCTTGACCTTGGAGTTTGACCCACTTCTGCAAAAATTTACCAAACTTTAGTCTTGGACACAACATTCTTCACATGTGTATTCATTATGACCTTTCCATAGGAATAGCTATTTCTAATCTCCTTACCTTGACCTTAGAGTTTTACCTACTTTTAAAAAACTTGTATCTTGGCCTTAACTTTTGAACAGTTAGAACTAGGGCGTTTGTTTCACAGATGTATTCCTTGTGACAAGACCTTCCATTGGATACCAATAATTTTTTACCTTGACACTTGACCTACTTTTGAAAATCTTCACCTTTGACCTTAACTTTTGAACATTTAGTACTAGGGTTTTAACATTTCACAGGTGTTTACCTATAAGACCATCCATTGGATACCAACAATTTTCGCCTTTTGACCTTGACCTAAGAGCTTGACCTACTTTTGATAAACTTTTAACCATGGTCAAAACTTTTGAACAGTTGGTCTAGGGCTTTTATATTGTCCTGTCACACCTAGGAAATACGAAAACCCTTCTACTAACTGTTCAAAAGTTATGTCCAAGGTTAATTTTTTTTAAAAGTTGCTCAAACTCTAAGGTCAAGGTCAAAATTTTAATACCTGTGGAAAAGTCTTGTCACTGAAGTATGAAATTGTTTGCTAAAATGGGTCAATTCCAAGGTCAAAAAGTTAAATATGTTGGTAACCAAAGGAAGATCTTTCCACACGGAATGCACAAGAAATATGAAAGCAATAGCTCCACAAAATCAAAAGTTATGGACAAAGTTAAATGTTTTTGGGACAGATATACATGCCAAGAAAACTATACCCCCCCCCCCCCCAATCTTCAATTACAGGGGCATAAAAACACGTGAACACCCCAACCCCCTTCACAAAATAAGAATAGGCTAAGAAAACAAATGATTTAGAAACAAAAATGCTGACAGATATACATGATAGATGGCCAATTAAATTACTTTGTACAAGTTCAAATTGTACCAGACAAGTAGTTAGGTGCATTGCCCTATAAGACTGAAGAACCAGTTGTATTCAAATTATTATCTATCTTTTTTGACTCACAAAATTTTGACTCACCTTTCTGTGACGATCCCGAGTTTCACTGTGGTCCCGGTCCTGACGAAAAAGGAAAAAGAAATGAAAAACAAACATCCAGGTGGTCTCTGGCACCACTGGTCACCTGTGGGCTCTGCTGATTCCTCATGCATCTAAAAATTCACCCTAATACCTCTCACGCCTCAGCCAGGTGTTCAGCACTTTTACTAAATTTTTAAAAGCTTCTTGCAATTTTCTACTGTGATTAGAAAGTGATGTAGGTGTAAATTTCAGAAAATCAACCATCTCTAATGTCTAAAACTTAAATCAAGAGAAAATTGTAAAAGGTTATGTTTATCATCTCTTTGTTTCACGTTTGTCTTAAATTTATTTAAACCCCTCACTTAATATGGAGTGGGAAAAATGTATGAGGATATCCAGAAATAACATATATAATCATTATCTCCCTTTACACAAGCATTAGCTTCCTTAACTGCTGTAAAAAAATTACATAGGGACAATTCAACTTGTCTTTCTCATTTTTAAATAAAAAACGTTAATGCACAAGATGCAACATTTATAATCAACATAATGATTTTTTCCTAACAAAGCTGTTCACTGACATTTCAACTTGAACACATGATATAATACTCATTATAAAAACAGTTTCCTTGTTTTACAAAATAAAATTAATTAGAAACAGTTTTATAAATAAATTCTTCCATTCAAGTACATTCAAGCTGAATTAAGCATTAAGATATGATAGCACAATGGCTTGTCACTTTTAACAAGAACCTACCAATTAACCAGTTCATTTCAATAAAAATGCCAATTAACAAGGTTAAAAGTTGATATGCATCATGTTATTAATAAAATCCTATACTAACCTTGTATCATTATTTCTGATTTTGTCGTTTGTTAAATGCTGCCTGTTCTTTCATATGAAGGCATAAAATAATGCTAAAACTTGACACAAAAAATACAAAAAAAAAAAATGCTGTTGGAATTGTAGAGCTCAATAGTTAAAATAATCATATACACTTTTCAGTGTAACAACAAAATCTACAACATATAATAATATAAACTGATTGAAAGGGATTTCCCTTGTAAGCTTTGAGACAAATTTTGTATACCTTAATCAAAATTAGCATGAGTCACTCAAACATTGCAAAAAAAAATATTTACATGGAGTGTACAGCACTTTTACTTGATGATTTCAACAATGGCTTTCAATTAACTGAGCTCCTTAATGGCATATGGCATCTTCAGTGAAGAACAACGGTTTATCTCACAATACTTTCTTCTTCTTTGTTTCTTCATAGAATTAAATTCGCAAGAAACACAAATCTCACAAAATATTAAACCAAAGAAACATCACAATCATCTCCAGGTTGTTTCCATGGTATTTGAAATTTTTGGTCTCCCCAAATATTCTACAGGAAATCTGGTATTATAGTTCAATATTCTGGTGACTTCTACAATAGTGGGCCGGTACATCATCTTTATCATGAAATATATGGAGATAACGAACAGTATTCAAGCTCAAAAGTCCATTGAACAATACAAAATAGGAGCAGAGCAAGCACGGCGGACCTCCAAATCATCAGAGGTGGGATCAGGTGCCATGGAGAAGTGAGCATCCCCTGCCGACCGGTCACACCCGCCGTGTGCTCCTTGTCATGATCGGAAAATAACGGAAAAAATCCGTCGACAATTCACTGTGTAAATAATGGCGTAACAATTAGTATGAAATGATAAATTGTATTTGATGACAAGTTCATTGTATCGACCATAGAACTTACGCAATGATGACTTTAAACGAGACAGCTGATTTTCTTGTTTCTTCAACTTGTTTGTCAATAATTTACCTCGTTTTAGATATTGTACATACGTAGAGCATTCTCTTGCGGATCGAATCAACCGAGAGATATAAACCCCGTAGGCAGGTGATGAAGGTATATTGCTGCATCAGTACGGGAAGTTGACGATTGAAAAGTTAAAGTCAACACGTTTATCATAAAGTTTGGTTGTTAGATTACCATTAACGTCTTTTTCTGGTAAAATGTCCAAATATTAAACAGATGTTTCAGACTCTGTGGTATCTTTTATTTCAAGCTCACTGGGATATATATATATATATATATATATATATATATATATATATATATATATATATATATATATATATATATATATATATATATATATATATATATATATATATATATATGTCGACGTTTTATCAATTAACAATATTCATTTTTATTCTTACATTGATTCGATATATCCCTTTGAACTCGAAATAAGACACAACAGAGTCAGAAACTTCCGTTTCATATTCGGATATTTTACTAGAAAGAACAATAATCACAAAATAACAAAGTCGCCCGCGTGGCGCAGTGGTTAATGCGTTTCTCTAGAGTCGCTGAGTAAGGAGTTGATCTTTACATCGCAGGTTAGAATCCCACTGCGGGACGTGGAGACCGATCCTTCGGATGAGCTCATATAAACCAAGGTCCCGTGTCGTAGTAGGTGCTGGCACGATAATGATTCCTCACTACCCAATGGCCCTGAGTGCCTAGCATAGGTCTATATTTGCAGCCCCCCAACGGCAAGTGGTGACATCTCAATATGAGTGAAAATTTCTAGAAAAGGACAAACAAAATAACAAAAGTTTATGATAAACGGACTGACTTTAACATTCCTCTCGTCACCTTCTCTTATTTATGTAGCAATATATCACTATCATCTGCATATGGAGTTTGTGTCTCCCAGTTGATTTGATGCTCAAGAGTATGTTCTACGTAAAAACTATTTAACGAGGCAAGCTATTAACAAATAAGCTGATGATAAAAGGATATCTACAGTCTTGTTTAGAGTCCTCAGTTCGCAAATTCTATGGTTTATACAATGACCTTGTCTGCAAATACAATCTATCGTTAAGTCGAATATTGACCGATGTTTTTTCATTTAAAGTGCTAAGTCATTATTTTCACACTGAATTGTCTAAGGAATTTATTTTTTGCTCGATCATGACAAAGAGCACACGGCGGGTGTGACCGATCACCAGCACGATGCTTACTCCGCCATGGCACCTGATCCCATCTCTTATATTTTTGGAATTCTGTGTTTACTCTGCTCAGAACTTGTATTGTTTCAATGGAATTTTGACATTGAATACTGGTCGTTATCTTCATATTTCATGTGTAAAAAATATTTATTATATTGTGGAAAAGGATATCGAGACTCATTATTGATGATTGATATGCACTAAAATTGATCGTTGTAACTCTATATTTTTTTTTACTTGTAGGTCAGAAAAACATTCTAAGCCTAAGTAAAAAATAAAAATGTCGTTTCGCTGGCTGTTTATGAAATATCATACAGGAAGGATGTCAATCCTTTAGTCAGTATAAAATTCCAACACACTATTTTTCTCAACTTTTTCTTTTGCAAGTGATGAAGGTAAGATCTAAACTATGGAAAGACTTCTATACTGTTTTTAGCGGAAAAGTGGTCATAATTTAATACTTTTGTGTCTAATCGTGATTTAGCATCATCTAAAAAATGTTTTGTTTAAATAATATGAAAAAAAAAGTATACCAAGGCTGCATAAATTAGAAGGAATTGAACAAATAATTATTCTCATTGAAGTTAGTTCACATTTTGTCATAATTACCATGATAAAGCCAAATTATGATTAGGTATTGATTATCTGCATTTAACTATCACTACACAAAACTTTACGACTTTATTTTGAGTGAGTTTCGATTAAAGTACTCCTTAAATTATCTCTAAATGGAGTGCACTGAAGTAAAATATGCATGGTTTCTCAATTTAGGCCATCTATTACTTCAGATTTTAAATTTCATAGTAAAAGGAACATCGTACTTTTTTTAATCACTCTTATCAATTTAACAAATGTCACACTTTAAATAAAGTTATCTGAGAAATGGAATGCTTATTCTATATTTACAGAATTCCCCATTGATAGAATGACAGAACACCGTGCATCACAAATGTAAGTTGTTGCCGAGAGGCTGAATTACTGTTTACTTTGTTTAATTTGTTCAAACTCTCGTCTCTAAAGAGAAAAACTGAAATATACTGTAAAGAAATGCCAAAAGCAGAGAATATATGGAAACATGCGCTTTAGCTTTTTAAAAATTGATAAGATTAAAAACACTTCATAAACAGTGAGTTTTTTCAGGATACATAAAAAATCATCGTCATTCTTTCAGCTATATAAAACACTCATTCACTCTGTTATTTGGATACCTGTTAAATAGTGAGGGCTAGCAATGTTCTTCAAAGAAAAAATCACAAGTATTACATTTGAAGAAAGCAACAAGAATAAATATGAATTCAGTCTTTTTCTGTAGATAAACAAAGCTACTTAATATATATTACACCGTACACCACAAATACAAATATGAATTCAGACGATTTTTGAGTATTCTTAACAATTTTACAACTGGATTGCGAAGGATACCCAAAAACTGGGAAGCTTAAGTAAACATTGTCAAAAGACGATCTTTGTCACAACATACTAAGATTTACCCAATGAATTGCTTAATGTAATGCAATAAGTTTTCTATCGGAGCGATTTATAGGCAATATTTAAAATTTTGGCTAGCTCTGTAGTTCTAGTTTTTCATCATTAAATTCTCCACAGCTCAAGCAATTTCATTTTACTAATAATTGGAAGTCAGTGGCGGATCCAGGAATTTCGTAACAGGGAGGCGCAGTAGGAGGCATGGGGTCTGGGGGCTGCATTGAAACCCCCAGTGGGTCTAAGGCAAAGCCCTGGTGGGGTTTTCCGGGGGGAAGCCCCCGGAAGCTGACAAATTCTTACAAATAAGAGATGTTTTTCCTTTATTTTAGGAAAATGAACATATAAGTTCTACATACAAAATATTCAAAAGGGGGGGGGGGGCACACGCCCGGCGCGCCGACCCTGGATCCGCCTTTGACAGTAATCTATATCGAGGAGAAGCAACCTTATTTCGTTACAGAGTTGAAGAAAATATCTATAAGCGTAACATAGCAGGGGGTAAGAACTCATACATGTACGTATTCACACTTATTGATATGAAAAAAACTTTGTCAATATTTACGGCTTGACATCTGAAAAGTAGCAAATACTGACTGGAGCAAATATTCTCTGTACAATTTACTTGGATTTCACAAGTACCTGTGATTTACTACTGGTGCTGACACTTTTTCAATATTTCCTGTATTTTTAAACGATTGTGTTAAATGCCTCGGACCGAGAACCATTTTATTCAAATGATTCAAAAGTAATGTTTTCCCTTTAATTTGTTAAACCATTATTATAAAAATTATTTCTTTTTACATTATAAGCATTAAAAAAATTTAACTTAGTTCAATTTTAAGGTTTCTGATATTGCGAGCCAGGGGTTAGTTTTAAACTTAAGAGATTAGTTACGCAAATACTAAGTATAAAATTGGTGTATAATCAATGCAAATACAACTGTAATATAACATTAACCAGTATCAAAAGAATAAATCATATACGATATGTTATTTTTGGCAGTACGGCAGGTATGCGACACATGTCAGAGTCTGTGTTTGTGGGACTGTGTCGTATAGTTGGAACATCACAACAGGTGGCCATGAGACGGGATATTGCGGACATCCGTGAAATGATGTCACAGAAAATAAGTAGTCAGTCCATTGTGATTTTGAGCGGAAGTAAAAGAGAGGGTTTCAGACTGTTGGGGTCTGATGAGGATAGGATGACCTGGAGTGAAAACAATCGAGTGATTTGGGACTTTTCACAGTCTAGGCATTATAACTTGTCCAGAGTAGTACTGATTCTTACTGATAGCTCTGATAGCCCACCAGGATTTACTCTTCTCCGGTTACTTACACCAAGAGCTGACAAAAATATTAGGTGTGCATGTGTCAAAATGAATGACAGACTTTATATATCTAGCTCGTTTTACAGATTGATCATGTTTACGTTGAAATACTCCGATTACACTACACATATACATGGACCATGCAGAAGTGGGAACTTTTTTGGAAAGGAATATGATCTTGCCGACTGTTTTGTCAGTGACTTTTGGCCTCCCTTAGCCTCCTCTTGGATCGACAGATGTCATGCATGGCCTCATCTTCGAGTTGTCCGTGACGTAGTTAGAAATGGATGTCATTTCGTAGCAATAGGACACAAACTAGGTAATCATGAAGATAAAGAATGGAGAATTTCTTTTTCTGTGGCAGAACAAAAACTTGCTTACTCAATGAACCACTCTCAATTTTTAACTTATGGTTTATTGAAAGTGTATTTGAAAGAAGTAATTAACAATGATGTAAGTAGTGAGGAAAAATTACTTTGTTCCTATCACATGAAAACAGCAGTTTTCTGGGTACTTCAGCAAAACTTATTGTCTAACTGGTGTCCACAAACTTTCCTTGAGGGCTTCTGGATCTGCTTTAAAATAATTCTTAAATGGGTGTATGAGGGGGTTTGTCCAAACTTTTTCATTCCACAGAACAACATGTTTCTGAGTAAAATCCATGGAGAAGCACAATTGATTTTATTTTTACGCTTGTATACATTATATGAGAGAGGTATTGCATGCCTTTTACAGAGTCCTTCTATCAGATCCTGTGTTGTAAATGCCCTTTGTAATCCAACAATATTTATTTGTACAAATGAAATGACTTTAATTCCTGAATATACAATTGATGCAGAAATATTTACTGAGCTAATTAAAATTAATTTATGTTACACCACAACCCTAAGGCAGAGTGTAAAAGCCCTGAAAGCAGTAGAGCGGTTGATGATAAAATCACACCTTACGCAGTATCACGTTCCATATTTACAAAGACTTGTAGCCTTGGTACTGAGAAAAACTGCTTTTGTATTGCACGGCATGTACACTAATACGGGTTCTAACAAAAGGAGGTACATTGCTGACAAATTGTCTTGCCACATGCTTAAGTTAGCAGTAAAGTTTAATTTTATTTCTGATATGTTGTTTGCTGCAATGTATCATTGTAAGACACTTAGATATAAAAAAGCTTTATCTATTATAGAATTGGTAATTGCAAAGTTAACACATCCACAACAGATGTTTTTATATTTTACATACATCGTTAAAGGGCCTGAGGATGTAAGATGTCAGTCCTGGTCTTCAAAGATGAGAAATACAATTTTTAATTTTATACCACTTGAAAATGACGTCTACTGTATCAATGAATTAGTGATAGAACAGCTGTGTAGCTTTAAAAACAATAAAACAGCATTATTTATCCCAACGGTTGTACTTATCCACGCTCTTGAATTTTTGTGCCATTCTTATTTAAGCACGGTAAAAGCACAAATAATTCTGTCTAAATTACAAACCCTAGTGCACTCTGATCACTTAATATATCTACCTGAAGCTTACAAAGACATATCATGGCAGATCCTGGGTATCTGTCAACAGATTACAGGTGACCTCCAGGCTGCTTTTTATTCCTACCAACAATCACTCAAACAATATCCACTCCATGGCATACAAACTGCTACAATCATCAGAATTATAATACTGACCTACAGACTTTACTTCAGTTAATTGTTCACAGACACATTTAGATGAATATTTTAGGCCTTTCAACGATTTTAAGTTGTTTTTTTTTCTCAAACCGCTCAGAATGTACTGCATGTATTATACCCAATAACACGTTATTGATTCGTTAGAGTTACCTCTTGCACTGCAGTATGTTAGTTCATTATATACTGCTCTGTATGTCTATTACCGTCAACATAAACAAGAATCGAACAATACAGTCCTAACAACTCCTTCAACAACTAGCAGACATCCCTACATGGTGCCAATACTGTAAGACGAAGATTTGAAGTGCTCAGAACTGTCTGAATTAATATCATGTAATGTACAATCAAAGTTAAATAAGACCTTGACAATTATTTGGATGTTAGATATAATTGCTGTTTTAAATTTAATACATTGATATTAGATTTACTTGTGAAAAATTAGTCTTTCCTGTGGATTTAAAGAAAAGAACAGTTTTGTTTTATATTTTCACACGTCATGTTTGTCATTTAAGTTATGGACTTGATTGTATTTAAAGTATATATCATTGAAATAGTTTTATTGGATATATGAGAAATGCATTTTCTATTCTCCAGGTTTCATGCTGTTTATGGGAAATACATATTTATAAGGGAAAGTTTATTAGCAGTTTTAGAAAAATGGGAATATAAAATAAAACAGCAAAGACGATTACTTTCTATGTTACATGAAAAAGTAGAATTATTTCCTTTTCTTTCCTGTGTTCACAATTAAATATTAATTAACGCTTTTTAACTGAAACATTTCTTCTTCAGATTAAAAACCCCTCTTCCTAAAAGCTCTTTATTTTTTAATGGTATAAAAATACAAATTTTGTATTTTGTTTCATTTTGACATTGGATGTCAATTATTTATTAGATGTATGAGACTTTAAAAAATGTAATATACCTAAGCTCCTGAATAATTTTTAAAGACCAAATTCTTTGATTGAGATCAAATCTACGATTCTAAATGATTTGTGCATAATAATAAAAGACTGGCATTAATTCTAATTTCTTTTGAACTCTTCATTTTTATTAGCTAATATTCAAACCACATCCGTCCTGTTTTTTGTTCTATTTTTTAACTGATAGAGAAGGATCCCAGATATGTATTCATTTTACGTGCTTTGTTTATTTTAATTGCTATGAAATATGAAGATAAGAAACAGTAATCAAGCTCAAGCGTCCATTGAAACAATACAAACAGAGAGCAGAGCAAACAGGGACCTCTCATCATAAAGTCTGATTGTTAGGTTACCATTAGCGTCCTTTTCTAGTAAAATATCCAAATATGAAACAGATGTGTCTGACTCTGTAGTATATTTTATTTAAGGAATGAATTTAATAGCTACCCATTTTATACGATATAAACTGGGTTGGGGCAGTTTACGCTTTATAAACCGCGAAGCGGTTTATAAAAAAGCGTAAACTGTTCCAACCCAGTTTATATCGTATAAAATGGGTATCTATTAAATTCATTACTTATAATTTAATTTTCATTCATTTGGTGTAAGAAAAAAGATGACTGTCCTTAAAAAATGACTTCAATTTGTACAAAATTTGAATGTAACGTCAGGCGGATCGATACGTTTTTAACGCAAGTCATTGTGACGTAGGCAAACCATTTTATACGATATAAAGTAAATTTTTTATCCAATCAAATACAGCGTTGCAATCAGAATTAAATTATTTCGAGTTGAAACGGATATATCGAATCAATGTGGGAATGAAAATGAATATTGTTTATTGATAATCTAATTGTTGAATTGAAGACCACAACAAAAGACCTTTTTTCCATGTAGAAGTTTTATGAATAAATTCTATTTCATATGAATACAAAAATGATCAGTAATAACGGGGCGCAATTAGTGCCCATGGGAATTCCGACAGATCGTTGAAAGACTTGATATCCAAAAAGTACATAAATATTGTCAAGGCAAAAACTCAAGCATCTTTATGCGCCAACTTTGGACTACTTGTGTTTAGAATCAGAACGCTTTTTAACAAAATAATTTTGGAAATAACTATTGACAAGGTAACTAGACTTAGAAGTTCCATTTTTATTGAAAATGTATAAATTGTTGAAGGGTCGCGCTGGTATGTTAAGGCTGCACTCAGATATCCTACTTGCCTATACAGTATGACGTCATAGTTAGCTGTAGGACGTGAACTTTAGAGATATTGATTTCTTAATATCCATATCTAAAGTTTACTTTCATGTCCAAGAGGAGTGAATGGAATCATTCAAAAACATAATATAAACTGAATCTTGCCGTTTTTGGGTGGTATAAATAGCTACGTATTTATCACAGGGGTTAAATACCAAACCCATGACGTCATAGCTATTGATCAAATGTTTGCCGAGTGAAAATAAATGTGACAAGAATTTATGTAATCAAATATATGAAATGAGAGTTTTGAAGCTCTACAGTGAATGTCATATGTGATTCATAAGGACTTAAAGATTAATAATCAGGTATGCTGATTTATACTTATCAAGTTTTCTTATAATGAACATAGGCAGTGTTTTGAAATCCCGATCAGCCTTTCCTCTGTCAAAAGTTCCAAAATTTTTGTTTGTATCTAAAGCTTGTATTCTATAGTACTTGGAAAGTGCTGCTAGAATCGTGTGGTTACATGAATTGATGACAATTCCTTGATCGTATGTACAAAATGTGAAAATTTTGGAAAGGTTTCATGCGAAACTTTGGATTTCTTTTTCTGTTTCGGGAGAGTAGGATTCTAGCGGCACTTTTCATGGCCTAATGATGTTTCTACACAATTTTTTTCACAAAAAGAAATAAATTATCCCCGGGGTAGTGTTAAACTTTTCAATTTTTTTACTTAAGGCAATTTTTCTATTTATATACATCACGTGATGACGTCGTAGTGGATTGCTTCTTTTAGCCTAAGACTCAATCACGTCTATACAATGGATAATAATAGTAAATGCTTTATCTATGGCTTTTCCGATTTATGAATGTTACATTTTACGAAAAAAGTATAAATTCGCCAAAAAATTATCTGGGTACAGCCTTAATATACCTGCGCGTGCTTTTTGATGCTATTGATTTTGGTAAAATTTTCTGAAAGTTTCGTCAGTAAAACTGATTAACACCACTTCTCGAATATATTGTTGTATAATACTTCTGAAGTTTCTCCCTCACTGCTGTTAATATTTTAGCGAGAAGTAAGGAGAGAGGCTTGGTAGAAGATTTACTAGAACCCACTATCCATCTTTGTAAGGATTTTATGCGAATTACCCTATCTACTTGTATACTTAATTCCAAAACTTCATATAAATCCTTAACATCTACGATAGGGGATTCCAGTAAATGATCTACCAAGCCTATTTCTTTACTCCCCACGAAAATATTTACAACATTAAAGGGGGAAAAATCATTTTTTTTATCAGCAAAACATATATGGTTACAATATCTTTTTTTTCCGATGAGTGGCTTTGCTTATTTCCTTGCTGCCTTGAAAAAATATCTGTAAATATGAGATAACGGAGGAACCCTTATATACATGCACGTTTAGACACTTGTTCGGATGAATATAGAATATCAATGTTTCCGGTCTGCTTCTAAAATATTTTTAAAAGTTCAACGAAATAAAAATAATTTTTCTTTAGTGAACTCAAAATATTGATTGTACATATATGACTTCTCAAAACCAATCAATTATGACATCATAGATAACTACACTGCGACAGGGACAAGATAAAAATCAAACAAAATTTACCTTTTTTTTTCTGAAAAAAGGAATATTCAATATTTTTTGTTGTATGTGAATGAAGACGTTTAAATAATGAATATAGAATCTTGAAAAGTACTAGATTAAATAGAAGATATTCAATATTTTGTAGTTGGATATGGATTTCACTAGTGCGACAAAATTCATTCTTACATATTCACGAGTGCAAACCACGATTGAAAATTTGAAGAAGAAAAAAATGGCTCACGAGTTAAATAAATTTTATATCCAACAACAAAACAATGAATTTTCTGTTTCGGACAATTCAGTGTAAATAATGGTCTAACAATTAGTATAAAAAACGTCAATTAGCTTTCAACTCTCTGATAGTTGTATTTGCTGATAAGGTCATTAAATTGACCATAGAACTTGCGAAATGCTGACTTTAAACTAGACCATTAATATCCTCGTTTCATCAACTTCTTTGTCAATAGCTTACCTCATTTTAGAAATTGTTCGTATGTAGAGCATGCTCTTTGCCTATCAAATCAATTGGGAGACAAACTCCATGTGCAGGTGATATGGGTACTGTAAACGTATATTCTTCCACGGGGTCATAATTCCCCGCAAACGCCTTTTTTTCAATTCAGGGGTATAAAATTATGCGGATTTCTCAGATTGCCACTGCCGGTCACTATAGCCTAGTGGTAGGGCACTAGCTTCTGATCGGGAGGCCCGGGTTCGATCCTCGTTCGCTGCGCCGCGTCAAACCTAAGTCGTAAACATAGGTAGTGTCTGTTCCTTCGCCTAGCGCCCGGTGTGTAGAAAAAGAGCCTTAGGTGTCAATTTTCTACATGTGCAACCTATAAAAACTTTTTTTGACCCCGTTGAAAAATGATCATCATCCCAACAGAGTGATATAAAGTTTAAAAGAGGTGATCGATGACAAGGTTTGGTTCCCAACGTTTAATTCTCTTGTGTTTTTCTGACGAACACTGGAAGAGCACGCAATCAAAATGTACATGTAATATAAGAGCATTATATGTGTTTAGATATATTACAACTTTTTGGATATTTTACTAGAGAAAGACAACTATGGCAAACTAACAAAAATCTTTGACAAACGTTATGACTTCCTCTTTTCTCTCGTCCACTTCCCTTATATACCATTATCACCTGCAAATAGAGTTTACGTCTTCCAGTTGATTCGATACATGAGAGCATGTTCTATTTACGAACAGTTTCTAAAACGAGGTAAGCTATTGACATATAAGATGATAATGAAATGTATGGAGATAACAAAGAGTATTTAAGCTCAAAAGTCCATTAAACAATAAAATTTTGGAGCAGAGCAAACACGGACCTCTAAAACATCAGAGGTGGGATCAGGTGCCATGGAGGAGTGAGCATCCCCTGCCGACCGGTCACACCAGCCGTGTGCCCCTTGTCATGATTGGGTAATAACGGAAAAATCCTTCGGCAATTCGGTGTGCAAATGATAGCCTAACAAATAGTATGAAAAACGTCAGTCAGCATTTGACTTAATGATAAATTGTATTTGCTGACAAGGTCATTGTATAGACCATAGAACTTACGAAATGATGACTTTAAACGAGACTGCTGATATTCTTGTTTCATCAACTTGTTTGTTAATAATTTACCTCGTTTTATTAATTGTACATACGTAGAGCTTAATTTTTCTTTTTCATCTGTTTCATAATTTGATAATTTACTAATTATAAACGTTTATTGCAAACTAACAATTAAACTACTGAGTATTGACAAACGGGATGACTTCCAAATCGACCACTTCTTACATGTATTTATGTAGTAAAATTCTAGAACCACCTGTATATTGTGTGTAAGTCTCCAACTTATTCTGTACGCAAGAGCATGCTCTGTATACGATCTACTTTTAAACAGGCAAGATACTGACAAATAAAATGATGCATCAGTGCTGTCAACAGTCTCAATCAAAGTCAGCATTTCGAAAATTCCTGGGTCATTATAATGTCCTTTTAAGCAAATACATTTATTTTTCCATTTTTTAATTTTCCAAGGTTATACTCTTTTTAATTTTAGAATCGTAATAACCTAATCAAATATACAATAATCCATGAAGGCCATAACTTTTTATAAATATGGAATATGATTCAGTAGTATGGTGCCGTTGAAGGCCAGAAAAAAGTATATCATTGTTTGGGAATATAAAGACAACTAAGGTTATGGTTCTGATGTTTGTTTTTCGTTCGGACGAACAAGATATATTTGGGTGAACAAATAAGTCTTTCCTTCGTACAAAATAAATACACTCAGAAGAAAGTAGATTAAATTGTTTTTGAATTGTTCACACTAAATAGGAATGTGCTTGGACAACTTAAGGTGCGGTCCCGCAATGCGATTTTTCATTCGATTTTCATTCGACTTGCTCAGGTAAGTCGATTGGTGGGGTGGTTACAGATACGATTTTACATACGATTTACAATCGATTTTGATAAGAAATGAACAGGTACTTATTTTTCAGTTTGAAGTAGTTCTGATTAATAAACTTAAACACCATAATGAAAATGATTTTTTCCCTACATTCAATTTAATATTACGTTATAAAATCCCAACATGACGTTGATATTGACGTTATATACAGGTTATGTCAGCGGTCACTTTGCTTAAAAAAACAAACTGAATGTTTAAGGACTAGTCCAAAATATCTGATGTTTTCCACGTTTTTTAACTAACCAATGAAATACAAATGTATTTTTTTTTCTATTTTGGCTTAAAAAGATTTTTAAAAGAATCTCCTCTAGACGTACTCTTGCTTACCAAGAAAAGTGAAATAGGTACGCCGCAATAGTTTAACTTTGCAAGTTGACCAGCAGTTAACGAAACAATATAAATGAATGAATACAAGAGATATAACCTTTTTATTTTTGCACTTTTCTGTGGATGAAATATTTACAGTCAATATTCAATAAACTCTGTACATGTGTATTGCTTGACTGGGTTAATACTGTAAATCAAGTTCACCAGACGCTCCAATAATGAAGTTAATCATTGGATATATCGAGTTGATATATACATGGAATTAACTATTGTTGATTGATAATACATCTCAGTATATTCTTCGTGAAGTGGAACGTTTTGCTGCACTTTTGATATTTTCTTACACATGCAGTGAAAAAAATTACTTTGGTATTTTTCACACTATGAAAAATTACCACTTTTATTCAATAAAAAATTTCAGTCTTTCACTATTGAAAATACAATAAAATCTGTTATTTGTGTAAAAACTTACGACAGTGAGTGTCGATTGGTTGATGGCGTCATATCCGGCTGGATACGTTACGGCAAGTAGGAAAAAATTGTATTTGAACAAGATGTATTGATTCAGATCATTGCAAGTTCAGGAAATGATGATTTACCATTGCCATTTAAAATAGATAAAAAAAAAAATGTTGATGTCTGCGTTCTTAACTAATGAAGGATAAAAAGCTAAGTCATCTCCGATGAAGACAGAGACAAAGTGACAAGTTTCTAACATTTTTTTGGAAAGCCATTAAGGAATTGAAATAAACATTGAAAAACATACGTCCACAAGAGAGAACATTTAAAACAGAAGGTGCGTATAAAAATTGTACGAATTGGGACATTTTTTCACATATAAATGTAAATATAAGGAATCACTGTCTAGTTTATTGCATATGCCAGGGACATTAACGACAGTTGGAAGCGTGAGATAATTTGCACAACGGGCAAAGTAAATTATCCCACGTTTCCAACTGTCGTTAATGCCCTAACATACCCAACAAACTAGAAAGCGATTCGTTGATGTCACTACCCAAAAATTAACGGATCGATTTTGAGCAAGTTCTTTCAATTGAACCCCTAAAAAACCTTAATATTAATTTCATAAAAAAAATCATGACAGGTGTGTGATTCTCTTCTCTCTGAGAAATGCAGTGTTAATTAATGATTTAGAATTGTTATCTTATAATTAGTGCAAGAAGAATTTGAAGATGTTACATTTCAACTATTTTTTATATATATCCAATACAATTATTTATATTGATTAAATTTAACAACATGCATAATGTCCGAGTGAAAGTATATTCAGTCTGATCCATATGTAAAAAATATTGACTTTTTCATAAAAATTTCGGCATGTTGACTAGTTTTTTTCTATATAAATTTCGGCATTTATCAATTTCAGTATGCAAAACTTCCTTCGATGTACTCTGGCACATATCACTGTATTAAATATAAGTAGGTATCTGATTCAGATTGAAGCCACCCTATATATATATATTATTATTATTAAGTTGAAGTAGTACATTAAATGTAAATCGCAGATTTCATTTTCCCAGTGTTGCATATTCCTTCTATCACACCATGTTCTCTTAATCTGTAATGCTTCTTATTTTGCAGAATTCATAATTGATAGAATGACAGAGCACCGTTTATCACAAATGTAAGTTATAATTGAATATTTGTTGAATAGTTTTTTTTTTCTACATAAATTTCGGTATTTATAAATTTCAGAATGCAAAACTTCCTAAGAAGTACTCTGACATTTATCATTGTATTAAATATTTTATACTTATATTAATTTACGCATTAGCAAAGTTAATTATGACGTCATGACTTGTAAAAGGGAAAACGGTAAAATTACAAATTTTGTATGCTATATTAAAGAGTATGTTTTGTGATACAAATCTGTGAACAGGGCAATAAACACGTCACCTTGGAAATTTCAGATGTGGGATCAGGTGCCTGGGAGAAGTAAGCATCCCCCGTCGACCGGTCACATCTGCCGTGAGCCCCATGTATTGATCAGTTCAAGCAATTGATATGAAATATGTCAGTCAAAATATTTTTCTTATGTTTGCTTACATTGTCATAATAACGACTACAGCATTTACGAAATACTGCCTTAAAACTAGGTTGTTGGAATCCCTGGAACATCAGCTTGTTTTTAGTAGCTTGTCTAAGAGTTAAATACTGATCATATTCAGAATATACTCCTGCGTATTGAATCAGTTGAGACATATACACCATATGCAGTTATGTTGGAATATTACTACAGAAATAAGGATCGTTAACAACAGGAAAAGCTGAAGTCATTCCGTTTGTAATACTGCTAAGTTATTAGTTGGTCCTTATCGTCTTTAGTCAGTAAAACATTCAAATATGAAACAGATGTGGCAGACTCTGTAGTGTCTTTTATTCCGAATTAACTGAGGTATATCGAGTTAACATATAAATGGAAGTAACTGATGTCAATTAATAAAACCGCGTAGATATATCTGAAGTCTAGTGGAAGGCCACATCAAGATTTTCTTCTTTTCATGTAGAAGTTTTTGAAAAAATTCTGTTTCAAAGAAATATAAAAACAGGTCGGCTGATAAAGGAACAAAGTTGGTGTCAATCGAAATTCCAACAGTTATTTTAATGGTTCTGAAAGAATATATATTTCAATTTTTTTTTTTTTTGGTTTTTGGCAGTGAGACAAGTATGCGGCACATGTCGGAGTCTGTGTTTGAGGGGATGTATCGTATTGTAGGAACTTCGATTCAGGTGGCCATGAGAAGAGATATGGCAGACATCTGTGACTTGATGATAAACCAAGCAAGGACCGATGACCAGACACGTATGATAATGAGTGGAAGTAATAGAGAGGGAATGAGACTGTTAGGGTCTGATTTAGATACCATGGCCTGGAGTGAAAACTATCGAGTGATCTGGGACTTGTCTCAGACTAGGAATTATAACGTACATGCCCCGGAGAATAGCTTGAGTAGCTTACATCAGTATGTATCAACATATGAAGTTTGATTACATTTATCTTGAATGTATGTATCTTTAAAACTGAGCTGAAACCTAATTTAAGAAAAGTGAGGTCAATGTCAAATGAAAGGTCAAGGTCAAAAAATGTTCATGCAGTTGCATACCTCTCATCAATATCTATCAGTATATGAAGTTTGATAAAAATATCTTGGATAGTTTCTTTAAAACTGAGCTTTGAATAGAGCTAAACGCAAAGCGCGACAGAAAGACAGACAGAAGGACGGAAGGAGGACATGACACTATATTCCCCGGCCATATTCATGACGGGGAATAAGAATGTTGATATAATTGAGATTTTATTTTTCACTTCATGTTTGTCGCACTATAGGCACTTCGCCCGCCTTGTTCACCCATCATCTTGTATGAAAACAAACGCATTATTCTGATGTTTGTATGTTTTAATCAACATGTTTACTGTACTTCATTCTACAAATAAAACAGAAGTTTCTAGACATAAATCACTGAACATGATTTTTAAGTTTATAAAAATATGTTTCATCCTCCATCAATAAAACATTTCTGTATTTCAGAAAGACAACAAAATATGACGTCATTTATCTGTCTTTGGGATAATGGAGTCCCCTCCATTTGTTTGTTCCATAGCACTTCTTGTACTTTATAAGCACATAAGTATCATTTCTTACTCTTCTTAGATGAACTTGATCTGCTGTTGGTTAAAGAAAACAAGATCACAATATATTAGATAGAAATAAAAAAGAATACAAAGTACCCATATAGTAAAAAAAGAAAACATTTTCATCTTCATCTATTCATTTTCAATTTCGTTTTTAAAGTATTGAATGAACATTTTTGCAAACCAAAATTTCTGAACTTTGCTCTACTTGTAAAGAAGGATACGATTTATCCCTTGTTTTTTCTTCGTTTTTACTTTTGTCTTTTGATTTTTACTTTTGTTGGGAATCATCTGTTGGTTCCTCCTGTTTAAAACAAAGTTCAAAATACAAGTTAAAACAACATCAATGTTTAATTCTCTTTTGCATATTTTTTTATTTACAGGAATGAACTTTTTTTTAAATTTACAAATAGTAACATTTATTTTCTTTTATAATAGGAATGAACCTTTTCTTTAAGAAATTGCAACAAGAAGCATGACTTATCGGCCAATTGCACACAATTAGGAAGTTTTAATGAAAACAAAGATTGATAATAATAATTAACAATATGTACTGGGTTTAATGCTTTTATAGATCTTCTACTAACCTTGACTTTAATTTTAACATGACCGTCTAGTCTATCCCTGGACTGGTCTCGTTTGCTGTGATGTTTATCGGAATCTCCATTTATCTTTGAACTGGAATGACCTACAAAAAATAGTTATATGAAAATTAGAGATAACTATTAGAGGAATATCCACATAAAAGAACTAAGAATAGATTGCAAAGATAAAAAAAGTATTTTCTTTCTTTTTCCTGAAACATACAGTGCTGCATAATATACATATTTACCAAGTCAAGTTCCTTTATAATTTGATTTGGCTTGCTGTGTTGTATTTTATTACTATCTTGAAATTCTATACTTAGTTTATTCTTACTTACATTACTTGGTTTCCTTACTCAAGTTTCTTAGCCTTACTCTGTAGAGGTTCTACACTCAAGCTTTGACTTTATGTTGAGCTTCTACACTTCAGTTTATAATTACTTTGTTATGGTTCTACAATTTAATTTAATTTGACTGTGTTTGACGGCGTGCTTTGGTTGTGTTGATATTCTACATTTCAGTCTATTTTGGCTGAGTTGGTTTTCTATACCTCAGCTTATTTTGACTTTATTGGGGTTCTACACTTCAATTTAATTTGACTCTCTAAGTTGAGGATCAACACTTCTATTTATTTTCACCCAACTGTGTTGGGGGTTCCACCTTTCCAGTTCATATTGACTCTGTTGAGGTTCTTTGCTTCAGTTTATTTTGACAGTGTGTTGTTCTACAATTCAGTTTACTTTGACTTTGTTGAGGTCCTATACTTCAGTTTACTTTGACATTGTTGAGGTCCTATACTTCAGTTTACTTTGACTTACTGTGTTGGGGTATTATACTTCAATCTATTTTGATTTACTGTGTTTGGGTTTCATATTCCAGCTAACTTCGACTGTATTTGGGGTTCTATACTTCTGTTTACTTTGTTGAGGTGCAACACTTTAGTTTACTTTTATTGTGTTGGAGCTCTACACTTCAGTTTACTTTGTGTTGGGTTCTACACTTCAGTTTACTTTGTGTTGAGGTTCTACACATCAGTTTACTTTGTGTAGGGGTTTTACACTTCAGTGTACTTTGTGCTGAGGTTCTACACTTCAGTTTACTTTGTGTTGGGGTTCTACAATTGAGTTTACTTTGTGTTGGGGTTCTACACTTCAGTGTACTTTGTGTAGGGGTTCTACACTTCAGTGTACTTTGTGTAGGGGTTCTACACTTCAGTGTACTTTGTGTTGGGGTTCTACACTTCTGATTACTTTGTGTTGAGGTTCTACAATTCAGTTTACTTTGTGTTGGGGTTCTACACTTCAGTTTACTTTGTGTTGGGGTTCTACAATTCAGTTTACTTTGTGTTGTTTCTACAATTCAGCTTACTTTGTGTTGGGTTCTAGTTTACTTTGTGTATGTATCTACACCAGTTAATTTATACTTACTGTGTTGGGGTTCTACATTTCTGTGTACCTTGTGTTTGTATCTACATTGAAGTATTAAACTTACTATGCTGAGGTTCTACACTTCTACGTCTTTTTGTTTCTCCCTCACTTGCTCCGTCGGGATAATCCTGAAAAAATAAAAATTTGATAATGAATCTGCATTAATATATCAGAAAGATTTTAAGTTAGTACAAATGATTCACGGACACACAAGTGTTTTTTTTAAATCAAAGCTTAACCCTGGATGATGTGATTAGTGGGAGAATAGGCCATCTATGGGCGTTTTACTCGTCTACTCCAGGTAAATTTTAGTTTAAGTTAATCATTTGTCTGTTGATTTATAGAATAATTTCTTCTTCTTTAGAATTGAAATCTAAATTATGAATCAAGCTTTCATTTCTGGCATCATTTCTCTTCAAATACGATGAACGGTCATGAAATTGATGACATTTGTATATATCGAATTTTCAATTTATATCGAAGTAATCCCTTGAGCTTTAGCAATATTCTTGCTACTCCCAAAAATTTGGCTGCTATGATAGAACTAGTTTATGTAGAGATGTAGACGTACTAGAACTAAGTAATGTATATACTTTTTAATGAATTGAAAATCTATCCATTGCTATGGAGTGCATTAAAAACATATGATTGGAGAAATGAGCGGTCCAATGGACACTTGAGGAAGTATTTCACTTTGAATCGAAGAAATTTTTCGGAAAATAGCGTTAATATTTCCTTTCCTGATGTGTTGATGTCCAAATAAAGTTAAATTATCAATTGAAAAGGGTAAATATATCAAACTGGGAACATTGTCATAATTCCTAAATAATGATTCGATCTATATTGCTTAATACTTGTAGTCATGTTTGTTATGTGATTAGCACTTTCATAGAAAATGCACAGGAAACGGAATCAGTTTAAATTACGTCTACCATTTAAAATTTTAAGTCTTTGAATGAAAAAAAAGTAATTCCCAGCAGGATCCTTTTTAACTGCAGTTATATACAATCTGAATATAAAAGCATCGAACAAAAGTATCAAGGAAACTTCTTTCTTCACCCATTTGGTTTTTAAAGTGGTAAATACGTCTTTCGGAGTTTTAAACGGAACGCCTACGAAGTAGTCCTCGATATCTAGATCAGGATGTTACACCTCAAACTAAAAGACTCTAGATATGTCAAAATAGAGACGGCGTTGGTGTAAAAAAGAAAATCAAAATTTTGAAGATGCAATTAATTAATAGTAGTTAAGATATAATTTTCCCAGATTTGTTTGTTTATTGATGTTTAACGTCCCCCTCGAGAAGTTTTAACTCATATAGTGACGCCACCACTTGCCGGTGGAGAGCTGCAAATTTTGACCTATATTCGGCACTCAGGGGATCTCTGAGGGATCTTTTTCGTGCCAGCACCTACTGCGACACGGGACCTCCGTTTATACGGTCTCATCCAAAGGACCGGTCTCCATGTCCCACAGCGAGATTCGAACCCGCGACGTAAGGATCAACTCCTTACTCCGCGACGCTAGAGCAAACGCTCTAACCACTGCGCCACGCAGCCGACTTCCCAGATTTGTACAGCATGCCTAAAGTATGTAGTTCACATTTTCTTTTATCTTTCTGAACAAACACCTTTCAATTTTTAATACTTCTGTTTCACATTTATCATATAAATACGAAGTATGATTCAACAAACGTTTAACAATGCCTTGCCTTAGCTCTTTTATGCTACAAAATTATAAACTTCCCTGAATTAAAAAAAAGAAGAAGTTATTTTTGTTTGAAAAAGAGATTGTCCTAGTATTACACAGAAAAAGAAATATGTTGATAAATAAGAAGCTCTAATCATAAGTAAAAGCGTTCTTATTCTGAAATAGAAACCTGTCTCTAACTGCGAGGACCTTACCAGACTCATCCGTTTTCTGTCCTTCCTCTCGCGTTCTCTCTCATTTGATGGACTCTGTACAATATACACAAGTTGTTAGGGTAAGATTTTATAAAGTATGAAAAACTCAACATGAGCGACTCTGCAAAAACATTCTTTTTTCACGGAGTTATAATTAGGCGGAATCACTATATCTGATTAACCCGCGAATAGAAAATTCCGTGGATAGCTTGGATTGCCACTGTATGTCTTACTTGTAATTTAAGTATGCTGTGACCGCGTACATTGCACAAATTAGTAACACGCAGACAAATAACCAAACTACTGTCCAGGGTATAATGACGGTTAGTGACAACTAAAGAATTTAACAGTTTTAGTAAATTAATCAAATCACGTACAGGTAAAAAAAAATGTCTTTCTAAGAAATGTTCCCTTAAGATGTATAAGTATTTAAATATGTAATTCGTCAAGTCTTTTATCATGTTTATGGGTTTATTCGTGTACGAGGCACTTGAAAAGAAAAATGAATCCCGATTTTCCAAAAATATCGAGATCAAAGTCAAACTTGTTTTTTTTTCATCTATATGTATCAAAAAAGGTGTTGGGTAAAATAATGATGTACAATAGTCGAAAATGAGCCAAATCCAGAAAGTGTAGGTAAATGTCATAGGGGAGGTCAAAATAACAGAATTTTTGGACATCTGTTACGTTCTAGATTTGATCGTACGGGAAGTTGAATGAACCAGAAGTCTGACAAGACTTTCCTTCTATTTTGTACCCAGAACAAGGTTAGGTTAGGGATGTAACCTAAAGTGTGAAACTAGCCAGCATCAATTATTAGTACTATGGCGCTTGGTTTCGTCTTTTCATGTAGCAATTTCAATTAAAATCGGTCAAAAATTAAGGGTGGTACTCTTTTCAAAGAATTTCAAGGATACTTTTTTCAATAATCGTGGCAAAACTGCTTTTTGTAAAATGTTTTATTGAAATCGAAACAAAACTATGGGAAGAATTACAATATAAAGAGGCTAGGACAAGGTTGAATTGTCGCTTTGTTTACAATTTTGAATTACTTCAGTAACTTAAGAAGGGGGACCAGTCAACATGGGATGTGTTCTTCTCCTATGCACCTTATCCCACCTATCGAATGTGTTTTATAATCTGATTCACAGATTGTTTTTTTTTTTTAGATCGATCGCTGTTCGTTATCTTCACCCATTTCTTCAAATAAATGGACACGCTTTACTTATTGTTTTGTTTATGGTTTTACCTGGTTTATTATCACCCCGCAACGGAATTGCAAAGCGTTTGTGTGTGTATGTTAGTTTGTCCTTTGTGCCAAATGGAGGTGACGTAATTTGCATTGATTCATAAATATGCTCTTTGCGAGGGGATGCTCCGCTTTGCGGTGCCCTTGTTTGAGTCTTCGGCTCACGTGAGCTAAAAACTGTTGCCACAGATTTTAAAAAATCTAGGAAGTCATTTTTCGTAAGTTAACCTGCTTATGAGAATTGAGAATTTGTAGTTTTTGTAGACCAGGTCTATCAAAATCTGATGGAATTCCTAATTGTTCCTCTTCACTAGCAAACCTGGTTTTTAATTCTTAGGAAGCATCATTCATTTAAAAGCTTTTGTATGAAAGGAAAGAATATTATTTTGAACTTCAACTTGCAATTAGCTAATTTTGCTAAAAATATTCTTATAGTACACACAAATACTCTGAAGTTGATATTGGACAGATGCTTGAGTTTCTGATTGACAATATCTATGCATTTTTTGAGATCAAGTCCTCCAATAATCTGTTGGAATTTCCATGAGTACTAATTGCGAGCATATTATTAGCAGATTATTATGCTGTTATAAGCAGACCTATTTTTGTATTCATATGAAGCAGAATTTATTAAAAACCTCGATATATATATATATATATATATATATATATAGAGAGAGAGAGAGAGAGAGAGAGAGGCTATATCAATTAACAATATTCATTTTTATTCTTACATTGATTCGATATATCCCTTTGAACTCGAAATAAGACACAACAGAGTCAGAAACTTTCGTTTCATATTCGAATCTTTTACTAGAAAAAAAAACAATTATCACAAAATAACAAAGTCGCCCAGTGGTAAGTACGTTTCTCTAGAGTCGCTGAGTAAGGAGTTGATCTTTACGTCGCAGGTTAGAATCCCACTGCGGGACGTGGAGACCGATCCTTCGGATGAGATTGTATAAACCGAGGTCCCGTGTCGTAGTAGGTGCTGGCACGAAAATGATCCCTCACTACCCAATGGTCCTGAGTGCTGAGCATAGGTCTATATTTGCAGTCCTCCAACGGCAAGTGGTGACATCTCAATATGAGTGAAAAATTCTCGAAAAGGACAAACAAAATAACAAAAGTTTATGATAAACGTACTGACTTTAACATTCCTCTCGTCACCTTCTCTTATTTATGTAGCAATATATCACTATCACCTGCATATGGAGTTTGTGTCTCCCAGTTGATTTGATGCTCAAGAGTATGTTCTACGTAAAAACTATTCAATGAGGCAAGCTATTGAGGAATAAGCTGATGAAAAAAGGATATCTACAGTCTTGTTTAAAGTCCTCAGTTCGCAAATTCTATTGTTTATTCAATGGCCTTGTATGCAAATACAATCTATCGTCAAGCCGAATATTGACCGATGTTTTTTCATTCAAATTGCTAGGTCATTATTTTCACATTGAATTGTCTAAGGAATTTTCTCTTTGCTCGATCATGACGTGGAGGACACGGCGGGTATGAACGATCAACAGGAGATGCTTACTCCTCCATGGCACCTGATCCCACCTCTTATGTTTTTGGAATTCTGTGTTTACTCTGCTCAGAACTTGTATTTTTTCAATGGAATTTTGACATTGAATACTGGTTGTTATCTTCATATTTCATGTGTAAAAATATTTATTATATTGTGGCAAAGAATATCGAAACTCATTGTTGTGAATACAATAATCGATATGTGCTAAAATTGTTCGTTGTAACCATGAAAAATATTCTAAGCCTAAGAAAAAATATATCATACAGGAAGGATGTCAATCCTTTAATCAATATAAAATTTCAACCTACTATATTTCTCAACTTTCCCTTTTGCAGGCGATGAAGGTAAGATCTAAACTATGGAAAGACATTTATACTGTTTTTAGCGGAAAAGTGATCATAATTTACTACTTTTGTGTCTAATCGTGATTTAGCATCATCTAAAATGTTTTGTTTAAATAATATAAACAAAGTATACCGAGGCTGTATACATTAGAAAAAAATTGAACAAATAATTAATTCCCATTGAAGTTAGTTCACATTTCGTCACAATTACCATGATAAAGCCAAATTATGATTCGGTATTGATTATCTGCATTTAACTATCACTACACAAAACTTTACAACTTTATTTTGAGGGAGTTTCGATTAAAGTACTCCTTACATTATCTCTAAATGGACTGCACTGAAGTAAAATATGCATAGTTTCTCAATTTAAGCCATCTATTACTTTAAATTTCATAGTAAAAGGAACATCGTACTTTTTTTATCACTCTAATCAATTGAACAAATGTCACACTTTAAATAAAGTTATGTGAGAAATGGAATGCTCATTTTATATTTACAGAATTCCCAATTGATAGAATGACAGATTACCATGCATCACAAATGTAAGTTGTTGCCGAGAGGCTGAATTACGCAGTACAGTTAAGGTGCCAAATGGAAATATCGGCGAATTTTTTAGATAGAAAATACATTCTTTACAAGGATGGGCGTTTCTTTTTAGGACTTTACTATTATCGGACAAATGCAATGTAGCTGAAAACGACATGTTGAGGACGTTTATATTTCTTATTTAGACTTGTCACGTGACGTGGCAGTCACGTGATTTTAGCAAATATACCTGATTGAGGTCATCTATAAATTCTAAAATTGCAAGGGCATAACCAAGTTAAAAATCTAAGTTTAACATATGATTATTTTCAACACTCTTTGTAGTGTGTGAAAAATGCTGCGAACCTATATAGATTCTACTATCTAATTGCCAAAATTACATTTGTTAGACCGTATGTTGAATATTTTGCTGGTCAAGTACATTAAATATAGATATAATTAATTCATTTGCAAGATTTCAACAGGTTCGCAGCACTTTTCAAATATCTTCATACTTCTTGAGTTTATGTGTAAAAACTTGTCATAATTCATTGAGGGTATGCCCTTGCAATAAATCGATTTATTACGACCCTTCTATTACCCTTCAATGCATCTGCATACAATATACGACAGTATCGCTCGTCTAGGGAATGTACGGGAAGTATATGAATAAATATACCTTGATCCGCCTCTCACTGCAAACTGCGTCAAATTTTACGATATGACGTCACATCGACAAGTGCATTGTGATCAGTGAATTGTTTATATATTGCTGTGTGGGATTTAACCAACGGCAATAATGCAAGCACTAGTTAGTGTTGATGTAGTTTAAAGCTATTTAATAGTTTAAAATAGCAAATCATTTCATTTTGTGGTAATTTGAAGAAATTATATTTTTGTGTGATGTCATAGTAAGCATTTCCCATATAATTTAGGCCCCGCCTCCTTACTGCAGCCTTAAGTGTGCTGCGTACTGTTTACCTTGAATTTGTTAAAACTCTCGTCTCTGTAAAGAAATGCCAAAAGTATAGAATATAGGGAAACAAAAGCATAGAATATAGGGAAACAAAAGCATAAAATATAGGAAACAAAAGCATAGAATATAGGGAAACAAAAGCATAGAATAAAGGGAAGCAGGCGCTTTAGCTTTATAAAAATTGATGAGATTAAAAACACTTCATACGTAGTGAGGTTTTTTTTTCAGGATACATAAAAATCCATCGTAGTTCTGTCAGCTGTTTAAAACACTCATTCACTCTGTTATTTAGATACCTGTTAAGTAGTGAGTGCTAGCAATGTTCTTCAATGAAATATATGGAGATAACGAACAGTATTCAAGCTCAAAAGTCCATTAAACAATACAAAATAGGAGCAGAGCAAACACGGACCTCCAAAACATCAGAGGTGGAATCAGGTGCCATGGAGGAGTGAGCATCCCCTGCCGACCGGTCACACCCGCCGTGTACTCCTTGTCATGATCAGGAAATACTGTGGAATCATCATTGTTCGTGGGGGATCATTGTTCGTGGATTTCGTGAGTAACCCTTACCCACGAATTTACATCCCCACGAACAATTATTTTGTCAACGTACTGATTAATTAAATTTTACCGAATAAACGAGCTGCCCACGAAATTACATCCCCACGAACTAATAAAATTTTGCTTGCCCACGAACATTGACCCCAACGAATTTAAATGATTCCACAGTAGCGGAAAAATCCGTCCACAATTCAGTGTGTACATAATGGTCTAACAATTAGTATGAAAAACGTCAGTCAGCATTTGACTTAATGATAAATTGTATTTGCTGACAAGGTCATTGTATCGACCATAGAACTTACGAAATGATGACTTTAAACGAGACTGCTGATATCAAAGAAAAAATCACAAGTATTAAATTTTAAGAAAGCAACAAGAATAAATATGAATTTAGTCTTTTTCTGTAGGTAAACAAAGCTACATAATATATATTACACCGTACACCACAAATACAAATATGAATTCAGACGATTTTTGAGTATTCTTAACAATTTTACAACTGGATTACGAAGGATACCCAAAAACTGGGAAGCTTAAGTAAACATTGTCAAAAGACGATCTTTGTCACAACATACTAAGATTTACCCAATGGACTGCTTAATGTAAGGCAAAAAGTTTTCTATCGGAGCAATTTATAGGCAATATTTAAATTTTTGGCTAGCTCTGTAGTTCTAGATATTTATCATTAAATTCTCCACATCTCAAGCAATTTCACTGTGCAAATAATTGGACAGTCAGTGGCGGATCCAGGAATTTCGTAACATTGAGGTGCAGTAGAAGGCAGGGGGTTCTGGGGGCTGCATTGAAGCCCCCAGTGGGTCTAGGGCAAAGCCTTGGTGGGGAACCGGGGGCGAAGCCCCCGGAAGCTGACAAATTCTTACAAATAAGAGATGTTTTTCCTTGATTTTAGGATAATGAACATATAAGTTCTACATACAAAATATTCAAACGGGGGGGGGGGGGGGGGGGGCACGCCCGGCGCGCCGGCCCTGGATCTGCCTTTGACAGTAATCTATATCGAGGAGTAGCAACCTTATTTCCTTACAGCGTTGAAGAAAATACCTATAAACGTAACATAACAGGGGGTAAGCACTCATACATGTACGTATTCACACTTATTGATATGAAAAAAGGTTGGCAATATTCAAGGCTTGCCATCAGGAAAGTAGCAAATATTCTCCGTAAAATTTATTTGGATTCCACAAGTAACTGTGATTTACTACTGGTGCTGACCCTTTTTCAATATTTCCTATATTTTTAAACGATTGTGTTAAATGCCTCGGACCAAGAACCATTTTATTCAAATGATTCAAGAGTAATGTTTTCCCTTTAATTTGTTAAACAATTATTATAAAATATATATTTTTTACATTATATAAGCATTATAAAATTTAACTTAGTTCAATTTTAAGGTTTCTGATATTTCGGGCCAGGGGTTAGTTTTAAACTTAAGAGATTAGTTACGCAAATACGAAGTATAAAATTGGTGTATAATCAATACAAATACAACTGTAAAATAACATTAACCAGTATCGAAAGAATAAATTATATTATTATCATTATATATATTATATTCCATATATTATTTTTGGCAGTAGGACAGGTATGCGACACATGTCAGAGTCTGTGTTTGTGGGACTGTGTCGTATAGTTGGAACATCACAACAGGTGGCCATGAGACGGGATATTGCGGACATCCGTGAAATTATGTCACAGCAAAGAAGTAGTCAGTTCATTATGATTTTGAGCGGAAGTAAAAGAGAGGGTTTCAGACTGTTGGGATCTGATGAGGATAGGATGACCTGGAGTGAAAACAATCGAGTGATTTGGGAATTCTCACAGTCTAGGCATTATAACTTGTCCAGAGAAGTACTGATTCTTACTGATAGCTCTGATAGCCCACCAGGATTTACTCTTCTCCGGTTACTTACACCAAGAGCTGACATAAATATTAGGTGTGCATGTGTCAAAATGAATGAAAGGCTTTATATATCTAGCTCGTTTTACAGATTGATCATGTTTAGGTCGAAATACCCCAATTACACTACACATATACATGGACCGTGCAGTAGTGGGAACGTATTTGGAAAGGAATATGATATTGCCAACTGTTTTGTCAGTGACTTTTGGCCTCCCTTAGCCTCCTCTTGGATCAACAGATGTCATTTTTGGCCTCATCTTCAAGTTGTCCGTGACATAGTTAGAAATGGATGTCATTTCGTAGCAATAGGACACAAACTAGGTAATCATGAAGATAAAGAATGGAGAATTTCTTTTTCTGTGGCAGAACAAAAACTTGCGTACTCAATGAACCACTCTCAATTTTTAACTTATGGTTTATTGAAAGTGTATTTGAAAGAAGTAATTAACAATGATGTAAGTAGTGAAGATAAATTACTTTGTTCCTATCACATGAAAACAGCAGTTTTCTGGGTACTTCAGCAAAACTTATTGTCTAACTGGTGTCAACAAACTTTCCTTGAAGGCTTCTGGATCTGCTTTAAAATAATTCTTAAATGGGTGTATGAGGGGGTTTGTCCAAACTTTTTCATTCCACAGAACAACATGTTTCTGAGTAAAATCCATGGAGAAGCACAACTAATTTTATTTTTACGCTTGTATACATTATATGAGAGAGGTATTGCATGCCTTTTACAGAGTCCTTCTATCAGATCCTGTGTTGTAAATGCCCTTTGTAATCCAACACTATTTATTTGTACAAATGAAATGACTTTAATTCCTGAATATACAATTGATGCAGAAATATTTACTGAGCTAATTAAAATTAATTTATGTTACACCACAACCCTAAGGCATAGTGTAAACGCCCTGAAAGCAGTAGAGCGGTTGATGATAAAATCACACCTTATGCAGTATCACGTTCCATATTTACAAAGACTTGTAGCCTTGATACTGAGAAAAACTGCTTTTATATTGCACGGCATGTACACTAAAACGTGTTCTAACAAAAGGAGGTACCTAGCTGACAAATTGTCTTGCCACATGCTTAAGTTAGCAGTAAAGTTTAATTTTATTTCTGATATGTTGTTTGCTGCAATGTATCATTGCAAGACACTTAGATATAAAAAAGCTTTATCTATTATAGAATTGGTAATTGCAAAGTTAGCACATCCACAACAGATGTTTTTATATTTTACATACATAGTTAAAGAGCCTGAGGATGTAAGATGTCAGTCCTGGTCTTCAAAGATGAGAAATACAATTTTAAATTTTATACCACTTGATAATGACGTCTACTGTATCAATGAATTAGTGATAGAACAGCTGTGTAGTTTTAATAACAATAAAACAGCATTATTTATCCCAACGGTTGTACTTATCCACGCTCTTGAATTTTTGTGCCATTCTAATTTAAGCACAGTAAAGGCACAAATAATTCTGTCTAAATTACAAACCCTAGTGCACTCTGATCACTTAATATATCTACCTGAAGCTTACAAAGACATATCATGGCAGATCCTGGGTATCTGTCAACAGATTACAGGTGACCTCCAGGCTGCTTTTTATTCCTACCAACAATCACTCAAACAATATCCACTCCATGGCATACAAACTGCTACAATCATCAGAATTATAATACTGACCTACAGACTTTACTTCAGTTAATTGTTCACAGACACATTTAGATGAATATTTTAGGCCTTTCAGCGATTTTAAGTTGTTTTTATTTTCTCAAACCGCTCAGAATGTACTGCATATATTATACCCAATAACACGTTATTGATTCATAAGAGTTACCTCTTGCACTGCAGTATGTTAGTTCATTACATACTGGTCTGTATGTCTATTACCGTCAACATAAACAGGAATCGAACAATACAGTCCTAACAACTCCTTCAACAACTAGCAAACATCCCACCATGGTGCCAATACTGTAAGACGAAAATTTGAAGTGCTCAGAACTGTCTGAATTAATAGCATGAAATGATACAATCAAAGTTCAATAAGACCTTGACAATTATTTTGATGTTAGATATAATTGCTGTTTTAAATTTAATACATTAATATTAGATTTACTTGTGCAAAATTAGTCTGTCCTGTGGATTTAAAGAAAAGAACAGTTTTGTTTTATATTTTCACACGTCATGTTTGTCATTTAAGTTATGGACTTGATTGTATTTAAAGTATATATCATTGAAATAGTTTTATTGGACATATGAGAAATGCATCTTTTTATCCTCCAGGTTTCATGCTGTTTATGGGAAATACATATTTACAAGGGAAAGTATATTAGCATTTTTAGAAAAATGGGAATATAAAATAAAACAGTAAAGACGATTACTTTCTGTGTTACACAAAAAAGTAGAATTATTTCCTTTTCTTTCTTGTGTTAACAATTAAATATTAATTAACGCTTTTTAACTTAAACATTTCTTCTTCAGATTAAAAACCCCTCTTCCTAAAAGCTCTTTATTTTTTAATGGTATAAAAATACAAATTTTTATTTTGTTTTATTTTGACATTGGATGTCAATTATTTATTAGATGTATGAGACTTTAAAAAATGTAATATACCTAAGCTCCTGAATATTTTTTAAAGACCAAATTCTTTGATTGAGATCAAATCTACGATTCTAAATGATTTGTGCATAATAATAAAAGACTGGCATTAATTCTAATTTCTTTCGAACTCTTCATTTTTATTAGCTAATATTCAAACCAACTCCGTCCTGTTTTTATTCTATTTTTTAACTGATAGAGAAGGATCCCAGATTTGTATTCATTTTACGTGCTTTGTTTATTTTAATTGCTATGAAATATGAATATAAGAAACAGTAATCAAGGTTAAGCGTCCATTTAAACAATACAAACAGAGAGCAGAGCAAACAGGGACCCCTCATCATAAAGTCTTATAGTTAGGTTACCATTAGCGTCCTTTTCTAGTAAAATATCCAAATATGAAACAGATGTGTCAGACTCTGCGGTATATTTTATTTCGAGTTGAAACGGATATATCGAATCAACATGGAAATGAAAATGAACATTGTTTATTGAAAATCTAAATGTTGAATTGAAGACCACAACAAAAGACCTTCTTTCCATGTAGAAGTTTTTGAATAAATTCTGTTTCGTATGAATACAAAAATGATCAGTAATAACGGGGCGCAATTAGTACCCATGGGTATTCCGACAGATCGTTGAAAGACTTGATATCCAAAAAGTACATAGATATTGTCAAGCAGAAACTCAAGCATCTTTAAAACATCAACTTTGGACTACTTCTGTGTAGAATCAGAATGCTTTTTAACAAAATAATTTTGCAAATAACTATTGACAAGGTGACTAAATTTAGAAATTTCATTTTTATTGAAAATGTATAAATTGTTGAACGGTCGCGCTGGTATGTGAAGGCTGCACTCAGATATCCTACTTGCCTATATAGTATGACGTCATAGTTAGCTGTATGACGTGAACTTAAGAGATAATGATTTCTTAATATCAATATTTCAAGTTTACTTTCATGTCCAAGAAGTGAATGGAATCATCCAAAAACATAATATAAACTAAATCTTGTCGTTTTTGGGTGGTATAAATAGCTACGTATTTATCACAGGGGTTAAATACCAAACTCATGACGTCATAGCTATTGATCAAATATTTGCCGAGTGAAAATTAAATGTGACGAGAATTCATGTAAACAAATATATGAAATGGGAGTTTTGAAGCATATACCGTGAATGTCATGTGTGTTTCATTAGGAATTAAAGATTAATAATCAGATAAGGTTATTTATATTTATCAAGTTTTCTTATAATGAACACAGGCAGTGAAATCCCGATCAGCCTTGTCAAAAGTTCAACACTACGCCGCATACTTTGAAACATAATTTTGTTTGTATCGAAAGCTTTTATTCTATAGTACTTGGAAAGTGCTGCTAGAATCGTGTGGTTAACATGAATTGATGACAATTCCTTGATCGTATGTACAAAATGTGCAAATTTTGGAAATGTTTCATGCAAAACTTTGGAATAATTTTTTCTGTTTCGGGAGAGTAGGATTCTAGCGGCACTTTTCATGGCCTAATGATGTTTCTACACAATTATTTTCACAAAAAAAAAATAAATTATCCCTGGGGTAGTGTTGAACTTTTCACTTTTTCGTTAAGGCAATTTTTCTATTTATAGACATCACGTGATGACGTCGTAGTGGAGTGCTTCTTTTAGCCTAAGACTCAATCACGTCTATACAATGGATAATAATAGTAAATGCTTTATCTATGGCTTTTCCGATTTATCAATGTTACATTTTACGAAAAAAGTATAAATTCGCCGAAAAATTATCTGGGAACAGCTTTATTATACATGCGCGTGCTTTGTGATGCTATTAATTTTGGTAAAATTTTGTGAATTAAGATTTTCTGAAAGTTTCTTCAGTAAATCTGATTAACACCACTTTTCGAATATATTGCTGTACAGTACTCCTGAGGCTTCTCCCTCACTGCTGTTAATATTTTAGCGAGAAGTAAGGAAAGAGGCTTGGTAGAAGATTTACTAGAACCCGCTATGCATCTTTGTAAAGATTTTATGCGAATTACCCTATCTACTTGTATACTTAATTCCAAAACTTCATATAAATCCTTAACATCTACGATAGGGGATTCCAGTAAATGATCTACCAAGCATCTTTCTTTACTCCCCACGAAAATATTTATAACATTAAAGGAAAAAAATCATTTTTTATCAGCAAAACGTATATGGTTACAATATCTTTTTTTCCGATGAGTGGCTCTGCTTATTTCCTTGTTGCCTTGAAAAAAAAACTGAAAACGTGAGATAACGGAGGAACCCTTATATACATACAAACGTGAGAAAACGGAGGAACCCTTATATACATGCACGTTTAGACACTTGTTCGGATGAAAATAGATTGTAAATGTTTCCGGTCTGCTTTTAAAATATCTTTAAAAGTTCAATGGAATAAAAATAAATTTTCTTTAGTGAACTCAAAATATTGGTGGTACATATATGACTTCTCAAAACCAATCAATCATGACATCACAGGTAACTACAAGATAAAAATCAAACAAAATTTAACATTTAAAAAAAAGAAAGAAGGAAAATTCAATATTTTTTTTTTGTTGTATGTGGATGAAGAGGTTTAAATAATGAATGTAGAATCTTGAAAAGTACTAGATTAAATAGAAGATATTCAATATTTTGTACTTGGATATGGATTTCACTAGTGCTACAGAATTTATTCTTACATATTCACAAGTGCAAACCAAGATTGAAAATTTGAGAAAAAAAATGGCTTACGAGTTAAATAGATTTTATATCCAACAACAAAATATTGAATTTTCTGTTTCAGACTATTCAGTGCAAATAATGATCTAACGATTAGTTTAAAAAAACGTCAATCAGGGTTCGACTCTCTGATAGTTGCATTTGCTGACAAGGTCATTAAATTGACCATAGAACTTGCAAAATGCTGACTTTAAACGAGACTATTAATATCCTCGTTTCATCAACGTGTTTGTCAATAGCTTACCTCATTATAGAAATTGTTCGTATGTAAAGCATGCTCTTGCGTATCGAATCAACTGGGAGACATAAACTCCATATGCAGGTGATAAGGGTTCTGTAAACGTATATTCTTCTACGGGGTCATAAGTCCCCGCAATCGCCATTTTTGTTCAATTCAGGGGTATAAAATTATGTGGATTTCTCAGATTGCCACTGCCGGTCACGGTAGCCTAGTGGTAGGGCACTCCGTCCGTAATTGGGAGGCCCGGGTTCGATTTCCGTTCGCCGCGCCGCGTCACCTAAGTCGCAAACATAGGCACTGTCTGTTCCCTCGCCAAGCGCCAGGTAAAAGACGAATAAATACCCCTGTACTACGGATTTTCCGTTTGCTTAATCCTGCCAATGAGCCACAGCGGGTGTGACTAATCGACAGGGGATACTTTCTTCTCCATGGCACCGCACGTGATCCCACCTCTGATCATTTTTTAAAGGTCTGTGTCTGCTATTCTCCTTTGTAATGTTCAAATGGACACCTTTGCAATGTTCAGATGGACATTTGAGCTTCATTACTGGTCGTTATTTTCAGATAAAATTTTTGACATACCTATTGGGTTTTCAGCACGCAATAAATATCGCACAATAGGTAGGTAACAATGCATATTGGAGAAAACTTTTTTCTTATTCTTTCTTTTTCAACCATTTCATAATTTGAAAATTTACTAATTATAAACGTTTATTGCCAACTAACAACTAAACTACTGAGTATTGACAAACGGGATGGCTTCCGAATCATCCACTTCGTACATGTATTTATGTAGTAAAATTCTACAACCACCTGCATATTGTGTGTAAGTCTCTAACTTATTCTGTACGCAAGAGCATGCTCTGTATACGATCTACTCTTAAATAGGCAAGATATTGACAAATAAGATGATGCATCAGTGCTTTCAACAGTCTCAATCAAAGTCAGCATTTCGAAAATTCCTGGGTCATTATAACGTCCTTGTAAGCAAATACATTTATTTTTCCATTTTTAATTTTGCAAGGTTACACTTTTTGTAATTTTAGAATCTTAATAACATTATCATATATACAAAAATCCATGAAGGCCATAACTTTTTATAAATACGGAATATAATTCAGTAGTATGGTGCCGTTGAAGGCCACAAAAAAGTATATCATTGTTTGGGAAAATAAAGACAAATAAGGTAATGGTTCTGATAAGTTTGTTTTTCGTTCGTACGAAGAAGATATTTGGGTGGACAAATAAGTCTTTCCTTCGTACAAAATAAATACACTCAGAAGAAAGTAGACTAAATTGTTTTTGAATTGTTCAGACGAAATGGGAATTTGCTTGGACAACTTAAGGAGGTTGGATCCTGACATCAAAAGTCATGAGAATTTTTTATCAAGTATATTTTTAGAATTTATACACATAGCTTAATTAAAAATGAAAACAAAAAATTGGGGTCAATGCGCTTCTTTTGGCGCTAGAGAGCATTTAGTTTGACCTTTTTGCACTGTAAAAACGTCTTACACATAAATCAATTTTTAAAGTTTTTCCTCCAATATTTTTTATTCAAATAAGTTATGGGAACAAACACAGTTTTATTTCATCTTGAATAGACCCATTAAAATTTTTGACAACGAAATTTTTTTTAAATTACTCCGCACGTTCAATTATTTGACCTTTTTGCACTCAAAAAATTTCATTTTGCTAGCATTACAAATTTAACAAGCAAAAAACTCATTTAAAAGTAATGACATTTTACTGAATTTAAGAAGAATGGTTAAAAGTATCTTGTATATTCAGAAAAGAAAGTTAAAAGTGGAGGTCTGTGATGTTAATTTTTAGATATTACTAAAATAGTGCTAATTTTGAGCTTAAATTTGGGCTATTTTTTTTCTTGATTTTCACAATATATTTGATTTATTTATCAAATATGATGATTGAATTCATGACAGTTTATTAAATATGTAATTTAGGACCAGTATAAAACAGTTCACTGCTCAAAATAATTCTGTGTGCAGACTGCATGTAAAAATAGGAATTCAAACTTAACATACTTTAATAGCAATTCTCTGTAACCACTTAAACTTCTTTGCCACGCATGGTCACCGATTTTGATGAAACTTTGCCCATTATTACAACTTGACACCAGAAACATATATCAAATAAAATTTCGTTGCTATGTGTCTTGGTTGCCATGGTAACAGCCAGAAAAGTTGAAAAAAATGAGATTTTCAGCTACTTTAAATCTTTATTAAGCCTTAATAAAGACTAAGAAAAACAAACAAACCATTCTCCCAGAAACATGACACCTTGTTGCCACTTATGCTATAAAGAAACTATTTAGAATTTATCTCTAAGTAAGTGGTAACCATGGGTACATTTGGAATACATTTTAGATGCTGAAAAATGCTGAAAAACGCTCTATAGTCACAAATGATAGATGTTACATGATCAAACTCAATCAACAACGCAAGAAAAACAATGAAAAATATTTGAACTCATGTAATTAGGTATTGGCAATATTATTCTAAAAATAACTTTCATGGTTGCCATGGTAACACAGTGTCACCATGCAAAATCTGTTGCTATGATTGGGTTAATGCTACTATCGTGAGGAAAAACAATAAAATTCATGACCGGCACATATGCATCCTTAGGACCTTGCAAGACCGACAACATAAGAAAAATTGAGATTAATTGTTACTTTGCAGTGTAACCATGGAAACAACGTACTAGTTGTTTAAAGTGATATTTTTTTTGCTGCTTTAGGAATTTACTAACCTTTTAATCAAGAAAAATATTATTTGAATCACCTTGAATAGTACTTATCTTGTAGAACTAAAGCTGAATATCATATATTGATAAAGCTTGTTGAAAAATACAACACTGTTGCTATGGTTACCAAGAAGAGAAAATGTTCGATTTTGTTAATTTTTTGTCAATATTAGACCCCATGTGCCAGCTTTTTGCATCCAGTTAGAGATTGGGTGATAGTCAAAATTGAGAGTCGGGTTAGTTGTTCACATATATCAATCATTAAAGTTTTGGGAATTTACATACAACGGTACGTATCCAAGGAAACAGAGTATTTTTCAGATTTTTATGTATGTTTTTTCGCCTTATTTCCATAGCAACGCACTATTTAAAGAATTGAAATTGAATTTTTTGAAATGTAAAAATTAGGGTCACACCAAGGCCTTTAAAAATTGATCATCAGTTATATAGAAATATGCTTTTTAAAAAGATAGGATAAGATTAAAACACTAAGAGAGTAAATTTGAAGTCCCTTTGTGTTATTAAAGCCATGGCAACCATTGCCAACCTATAAGAAATATCATATTTTGTCCTTGATATATGTTACAAGGATCTCTTCTCTATTATTTGCTTGCATTTCAACCTATAATTGTCTTTATTCTTAAGTGTATGACTTTATAAGATTAAATGAACAAAATTATTACTTTTGAATACTTTGTTTCCATAGTAACGTATGTTATAGATGATTTACCAAACATGTTTATCATGCATTTAAGACACCAGGCCTTCAACTTTCAGAAACAGTCATTACCACTTGTTTGCTTTGCTGCAAACGTTAACTAAGGGTCTCTGAAGATGAAACTTTAGGACATGTTGCTATGGTAACCATGACACGTAGCAACCAATTTATGCCTGATTTGAGTTTACGGTATCAAAGACTTTTATCATAGAGAATTTGGGGAAATTCTGAGGCTATGCGTGCCACAGCTCCTATATAAAAGTTCAAGTCATTACAGAGAATGGCTCTTAAATACTTCGAAAGAGAAAAAATGATCATTTTCTTCTAAAAAAAAAAACCTTCCGCCACAAAATATAGTTCCTCACTTAATGCTTTTGGTAAGGAATTTAATCATGGAGTTTTAACTGAATATAGTTTATTTGGCATTGTAGAATCCAAATTTATTGTAAGAATTAAAACATTACGCAGATTTTTTTTAAATATAGGTTAAAATAAAAATCTCCTCAAAAGCTCAGGAGCGAACCTCGTTAAGGTGCGGTCACACGATGCGATGCGATTTTTCATTCGATTTTCATTCGACTTGCTCAGGTAAGTCGAATGGAGTCGATTGGTAGGGTGGTCATACGATATGATTTTACATACGATTTACAACCGATTTTGATAAAAAAAAAAATGAACAGGTACTTGTTTTTTATCAGTTTGAAGTAGTTCTGATTAATAAACATAAACATCACTATGCAAATGATTTTTTTTTTTACATTCAATTTAATATTACGTCATAAAATCCCAATATGACGTTGATGTTACATAATCTACAGGTTATGTGAGCGATCACTTTGCTTAAAAAACATACTGCATGTTTTAGGATTAGTCCAAAATATTTGACGTTTTCCAGGTTTTTTTTAACTAAATAATAAAATACAAATGTATTTTTTTTCTATTTTGGCTTAAAAAAGATTTTTAAAAAGAATCTAGTCTAGACTTTTGCTTACCAAGAAAAGTGAAATAGGTACGCCACAATAGTTCAACTTTGTAAGTTGACCAGCAGTTAACGAAACAATATAAATGAATGAATACAAGAGATATACTTAAGGAGGATGAAAACACAGGATACTTAAGGAGGATGAAGACACAAATGCAATTTACCAAAATATTCAATTTATAAACAGCAAACACCAGGCTTAAAACTTAAAGAGAATTCTTTGTACATCCAATTTCAAGGAAAGGAACTGTTCCGTCACAAAATGCAATGACCCAAGATGCGGCACCTGCGAGCTTATTACGGAGGGAACCAGTTACAGTTTCCAGGGACGACATTTCAATGTCAATGCAGATATGTCTTGCGAAACAAAGACCGTAATCTATGTTATAACATGCCCTGGATGTAAGGAATTTTACGTCGGAGAAACAAGCACTACACTGAGAGCTCGGATACGAGTCCACAAACAGCAAATAAATAATCCAGAATATAGACATATTCAATTAAGTGAACATTTAGATGTATGCGGGAAGAGACAGTTTACGGGTTTTCCCTTTTATAAGATGCTGTTTGGAAACTATATCCAAAGGAAAGAAAAAGAGAAACACCTTATAACTACTTTAAAACCAAAGCTTAATAGCATTATTTGATTTTCCCGTAATAACTCCTGGCACAATAACGTCATAGTGACTTTATTACGGTCCGAATTATGACGTCATAATAGACGTTACTATGTGACAGTTAGTAAACTTGTTTGTAAAGCATCTGAAGATTGTAAATGAAAGCGCTAATGCTTTACTGTGTTAATTTCTTCGTGTTTTCATTTTAATTATTTTAATTATACTGCAATACCGACCACTGTGGATCTATGGACTTTTGATATATATATATATATATATATATATATATATATATATATATATATATATATATATATATATATATATATATATATATATATATATATATATATATATATATATATATCTTAAAAAAAGATCAAAAGCAAAACAAAACAAACAAAAGTGAAATCCATATGAATGAATTAGATGAAGTTAACGAACAGTTATTGATCTCAAAAAATCTACAAACAATGCAAACCTGTTCACAGGGCAATAAACACGTCCCCTTGGTAATTCCAGAGGTGGGATCAGGTGCCTGGGAGAAGTAAGCATCCCCCGTCGACCGGTCACATCCGCTGTGAGCCCCATGTATTGATCAGGTAGACGGAAATAACCCGTAGTCAAATTCAGTAAAACCCGTAGTCAAATTCAGTAAAAAACAAAGGCCAAGCAATTGATATGAAATATGTCAGTCAAAATATTTGTTATGTTTGCTTACAATATCATAATAATGACTATGGCAATTACGAAATACTGCATTAAAACTAGGTTGTTGGAATCCCTCTAACATCAACTTATTTTTAATAGCTTGTCTAGAGTTAAAAACAGATCATATTCAGAATATACTCCTGCGTATCGAATCAGTTGAGACATATGCACCATATGCAGTCATGTTGGAATATTACTACAGAAATAAGGGACGCTGACAACAGGAAAAGTTGAAGTCATTCCGTTTGTAATACTGCTAAGTTATTAGATGGTCCTCATCGTCTTTAGTCATTAAAACATCCAAATATGAAACAGATGTGGCAGGCTCTTTGGTGTCTTTTATTCCAAATTAACTGAGATTTATCGAGTTTACATATGAATGGAAGTAACTAATGTCAATTAATAAAACCGCGTAGATATATCTGAAGTCTAGTTGAAGAGCACGGCAAGAGTTTTCTTCTTTTCATGTAGAAGTTTTTGAATAAATTCTGTTGTCAAAGAAATATAAAAACAGGGCGGCTGATAAAGGAACAAAGTTAGTGTCCATCGAAATTCCAACAGTTAATTTGATGGTTCTGAAAGAATAAATCATTTCAATTTTTTGTTTTTGGCAGTGAGACAAGTATGCGGCACATGTCCGAGTCTGTGTTTGAGGGGATGTGTCGTATTGTAGGAACTTCGAATCAGGTGGCCATGAGAAGAGATATGGCAGACATTCGTGACTTGATGTTGAACCAAGCAAGGACCGATGACCAGACCTGTATGATAATGAGTGGAAGTAATGGAGAGGGAATGAGACTGTTAGAGTTTGATTTAGATACCATGGCCTGGAGTGATAAAGATCAAGTGAATTCGGACTTGTCTCAGACTAGGTTATATATCTTGTCCAGACAAGTACTGATTCTTACTGATAGTTCTGATAGTCCAAAAGGATTTACTTTACTGCAGTTACTTATACCAAGAGCAGACAAATTCAGTTATCATGTGTCAGAATGAATGACATGACATATATATCTAGTTCCTTTTACAGACTGATCATGGCTTCGTCATCATGCCCAGATTCCATTTTACCCCACCTCTGATGATTTTTCGATGAAATCCTGGCTTACGATTGGTTGAAGTCTGTCACGTGAAGGGGGTGTATTACTTATACCTAGTCGCTTGAAAATCAATACATGGTTGATGCGGAGTTATCGTTCTTTTGTAACACTTCAAACAACTCGAGTTCACGAGGTTTGCGGTTGTCTGTTGATAAGTAAAAAGTTAATCAACGTAAGTAACGAGATTGAACCTTTTTCTCACTTTACTAAAAGTCTTCGAAACTGTCAGTACGTTATGAAACACTCGCAAAACAACATTACGTAACACAACGTGACGTCATAATAGGCATTGTATGAGTGATGAAACATGTAGCGGAGAAAAACAATTTTACAAACCACAGACCATAAACATTTCATCGGTGGGGTACGGGATGATACCTGGTTAGTAAATTTCATACCTGGCTTGGCTTCGCCTCGCCAGGTATGAAATTTACTAACCAGGTATCATCCCGTACCCTGTCACTACAAAACTATGTAACTAATAATACATGGGCTGTGCAGTAGCGGTATCGTAGCAGCTGTAGAATTTGATTACGCTCACTGTTTTGTCAGTGACTTTTGGCCTCCCTTAGCCTCCTCATGGATCGACAGATGTCATGCATGACCCCATTCTCAAGTTGTTCGTGATATTGTCAAAAATGGATATCACTTCATAGCAATAGGAAACAAGCTAGGTAATCATAAAGACAAAGAATGGAGAATTTCTTTCTCTCTGGCAGAACAAAAACTTGTGTACTCAATGAACCACTCTCAATTTATAACCTACAGTTTACTGAAAGTGTACTTGAAAGAAGTAATCAACACTGGTTTAAGTACTGAGGATAAATTGCTTTGTTCCTATCACATGAAAACAGCAGTCTTCTGGGCACTTCAACAAAACTTATTGTCTAACTGGTGTCCACAAAATTTCCTTGAGGGTTTCTGGATCTGCTTTAAACTCATTCTTAAATGGGTTTATGGAGGGGTTTGTCCGAACTTTTTCATTCCACAAAACAACATGTTTCTGAGTAACATCCATGGTGAAGCACAATTGATTTTATTTTTACGCTTGTATACATTATACGAAAAGGGCGTATCCTGTCTTTTACAGAGCCCGTCTATCAGATCCTGTGCTATCAATTTCCTTTGTAATCCTACACTCTTTATTTGTACACATGCAAAGAATCTGACTTCTGAAAATACCTTTCACGAAGAAATTTTCGTTGAGATATCCAATACTAATGCACTTTACATCAAAAGTCTAAGCAATAGCGTGAAGGCCCTGTACACAGTAGAACGATTGCTAAGTTCTCACTTGTCACAGTATCATGTTGTCATCTTACAAACTCTTACAGCCTTGATCCTTCGGAGAACTGCTTATATTTTACACAGTTTGCACACCAACACAGATGGAAACAAACGGAGGTACTTTGCTGACAAAATGTCTTGCTACATGCTTAAATTAGCAGTCAAGTTTTATTTCATTTCTGGCATGTTGTACATTGTAAAGTTTCATTACAAGACATTCAGATACAGGGAGGCTCTATCTATTATAGAAATGCTCAAGATGAAATTAGCATACCCACATCAGATTTGTTTATTTATACGCATATAGCAGAGCGTCACGGTGATGCAAGGGGTCAGTCCTGCTCTTTAAGGATTGGAATGCAGTATTACTTTTTTCATCTCTTGAAAGTGACCTCTGTTATATCAAAGAATTGATGATAGAACAATTGTGCAATTTTAAAAAATAGACAGGATGCATTATACATTCCACTGTTTGTACTGATTCAGACACTAGAATTTCTGAGCTACCGCCATGTAGACATAATGAAATCAAAAAAAGTTTTATCTTCTTTACACGCCCTGGTGCACTCTGGCCATTACATATATTTACCTGTACTATTCAGAGACATATCATGGCAGATTCTGGGGATTTGTAAACAGATCACAGGGGACCTACAGGCAGCTCTATATTCCTACCAACAATCACTCAGACAATTTCCACTCCATAAGATACAATCTGCTACAATAATCAGAATCATAATATTGATTTACAAAATGTATTTCAGTTAATTTATAAAGACAATTTAGACAAATATTTTAGTTTCGTACCTTGAGTCTGAGTTGTTATTTACTCAACAACCATTATGAAATCTGCTGCACATAATGCTAGAATCATCTCGTAACAGTTTACTCTTGTTTAACAAGGATTTAGTTGTAGGTTAATAACATGCCCCTCTGTACTCCGAACTACCACCACATAGACAAGAACTGAACCATAAACCTTTATGAAGTAACAGTCATTTCTAAAAGGTCTTCATAGGAAGATCTGAAGTGCTGAGAACTGTCTGTCTGAATGAACATATTATTTAATGATGCAATCAATTTTATCGATAAATAAGACTCTGACCAATACAATACATACGTTGATGCTGTAATTATTTTTTTTTTCATTGAACTACATATTCTATGTAAGATTTAATTCAAATTCAATAAATTTGTCAAATGTGTTTCAAGAAAGGGTCAATTGTTTAACATATAGAGCTTATTCCTTGTCATTAATTCAAAGATTCGAGCTTTTTTCATTATACAGTCACTGTGATAAGTGAAGATACCGAACAGTAAGCATGCGTATAATCCAATGAAACAATACAAATTTTGAGCAGAGCTGTGCTTGTCGTTTAAAATTGTGGTTTTTGTACATATGTAGTCGGAGACAATATGCACCTATCCTCACTGCACATATTGTTGTCCATCGACACATATTGTCGCCGGCTGAAAAATTTAATTATACATGAACATATTGTCGCTTGCGACATTATATGCGCCTATCCTCACGGCACATATATTGTCGCACCACAATTAAGGCTGCTTAAGGATCTTTTTGTAGTTCTGTGAATGCAATTTGTTTGTAAATCACAAGGTGGTGTCTCGTAGACTTTTCATGCATAGCGATTGTGACGGTACATTTTGTCGTCCTGTACAAATTGTCGCCGACTACATACCCTCATTCATACATAAACCTAACCCTCATTCCACATATTGTCGTCTATCGGTCGCAGGCTGAAAAATCATAAATGTAAATATTATCGCTGGCGACAATATATACATACCCTTAGAACATATATTGTCGCTTCACTGTTAGAGTCACAAGCAGTTATATGGATGATGATAATAATAATGTCGAAAATTATCTCAATTTTCATGAAATCGCTTATTTGTCACCTTTTCAACTCAGCTATTGCAATGAACGCTGTATTTAGTACGCATGTGTACAGGTAAACTGTGAAAAGGAAAACAGCACAAATGACATATAATTTCTCTCTCTCTCTCTCTGATGTTTTAGAGGTCCTCTCTGCTCTGCTCCCAATTTGTATCGTTTCAATGGCCTTTTTGAACTTGATTAGTTTGTTATCATCATATTTCTATCTAAAAATCGTTAAATCGAACGTACATGAGAAATGTATCTCTCTAAAAATATCACTTACCTCCAGCGTCGATGCTTTTTGTGGAAAACAGACGTGCCTACCCTTTTCATTGCTGAGGAGTAATTTCTATCCTTATTTGGTGGAATCAAAGAGACAAAGGCGTAATTCTTCGAATTTTCCTATTTCAGTGTTTGACTGATTTAATACAATCTAAATCAGACTCCTACGTTGCATATCATAATTAGAAACGTAAGAATTATTTTTGTCTCATTTATTAACATGAATTTTATGTTCTGCAAAGCATCGGCATCATTAAATCCAAACAATTTAGTCTTGAAAATAAACAATTCCATTCTTACTGACGTTTGTTGTTAACTTAAAACTAATTCAATCTTTCCATTGTATTAATAACACGTGTTTCTGCCTAATTCTATACCGTCACCGTAGCTCATTTTATAAGAGCGTTCGCCTCCGTGATTAGAAGGTCGTGGGTTCAAACCCAGGCCACAACCCAAGTCGATAAAAAAAAAGAAAAAAAAAAATAGGTAGCAACTATTCCTTCGCCAAGCGCTCGGCTCTTTGAAGTGAAAGTTGCGGGTCTTTCGGATGAGACCTTAAACATAAGTAATTAGAGCTCACTTCAATGAATGTTGTCTTTAAGTAAGGCAAAGTCCCACACTAAGAGAAAGGCCGAAAACGAAAGGGTAGGCAGGTCTGAAAATTTATTACGATGTCATGGCAAGTTGCAAAACAAACATAATAGGACACTAAATATTCTTCTTCCCCATGAAAATTCATGACATTAATATTCACTGAAACACCTCGAAAACGACCTTATTTTTTTCATTAAGTTGTCATAAGGATCGAATAACCTTTATAAATAATGATGGCACTCTTATAAATTTTATGAAGACAAGAGCATTACTCTCATGTATTTTACATAAAGTATACTTTAATGTTTGATGAAATATCAAAGAAAATGTTGATACATGTATAATTGAGATTTAATTTTTCACTTCATGTTTGTCGCACTACAGGTAATTTGTCCGCCTTGTTCAATCATCTTCTTATATGAAAACAAACGCATTATTCTGATGTATGTATGTTTTAATCAACATGTTTACTGTACTTCATTCTACAAATAAAACAGAAGTTTCTAGACATAAATCACTGAACATGATTTTAAGTTTATAAAAATATGTTTCATCCTCCATCAATAAAACATTTCTGTATTTCAGAAAGACAACAAAATATGACGTCATTTATCTGTCTTTGTGATATTGGAGTCCCCTCCATTTGTTTGTTCCATAGCACTTCTTGTACTTTATAAGCTTAAATATCATTTCTTACTCTTCTTAGATGAACTTGATCTGCTGTTGGTTAAAGAAAACAAAATCAAATATATTACACAAAAATAAATTAAGAATAAAATGTACCCATGTAGTAAAAAAACATTTTCATCTATTCATTTTCAATTTCGTTTTTAAAGTATTGAATGAACATTTTTGCAAACCAGAATTTCTGAACTTTGCTCTACTTGTAAAGAAGGATACGATTTGTCCCTTGTTTTTTCTTTGCTTTTACTTTTGTCTTTTGATTTTGACTTCTGTTGGGAATCATCTGTTGGTTCCTCCTGTTTAAAACAAATTTAAAAATACAAGTGAAAACAACACCAATGTTTCATTCTCTTTTGCATATCTTTTTTATTTACAGGAATGAACTTTTTTTAAATTTACAAATAGGAACATTAATTTTTTTTTATAATAGGAATGAACCTTTTTCTTTAACTTTAGAAATCGCAACAAGAAGCATGATTTATCGGCCATTTCATTTGCAATGCACACAACTAGGAACTTTTAATGAAAATAAAGAGTAATAATAATAATTATCAATATGGTTTTATAGATCTGCTAACCTTGACCTTAATTTTAACATGGCCGTCTAGTCTATCCCTGGACTGGTCACGTTTGCTGTGATGTTTATCGGAATCTCCATTTATCTTTGAACTGGAATGACCTACAAAAAACATGGCAGTTATATGAAAATTTAAGAGAGCTATTAGAAGAATATACACATAAAAGAACTAAGAATAGGTTGCAAAGATAAAAAATTATTTTCTTTCTTTTTCCTGAAACATACAATGCTGCATGGTTTACATACTTAGCGAGTCAATTTCCTTTTCAGTTTGATTTGACTTGCTGTGTTGTATTTTATAACTATCTTGAAATTCTATACTTCAGTTTATTCTTTCTTACTGTGTTTGGTTTCCTTACTTACGTTTACTCCGTTGAGGTTCTACACTTCAGTTTATTTTGACTTATCTACACTTCAGTTTATTTCACCTTATCTATACTTCAGTTTATAATTAGTTTGACTCTTAGGGTTCTACAATTTAATTTAATTTGACTGTTTTTGACTGCTTTCTTTGGTTGGGTTGAGATTCTACACTTCAGTCTTTTTTGGCCGAGTTTGTTTTCTAAACCTCAGCTTATTTTGACTTTATTGGGGTTCTACACTTCAAATTTACTCGACTCTCTAAGTTGAGAATCAACGCTTCTATTTATTTTCACCTACTGTGTTGGGGGTTCTACCTTTCAGTTTATATTGACTCTGTTGAGGTTCTATACTTCAGTCTATTTTGACGGTGTGTTGTCCTACAATTCAGTTTACTTTGAGTTTGTTGAGGTCCTATACTTCAGTTTACTTCCTGTGCTAAGGTTTTACACTTCAGTTTACTTTGACTTTGTTGAAATATTATACTTTAATTTATTTTGATTTACTGTGTTTGGGTTTCATACTCCAGCTTACTTTGACTGTATTTGGGGTTCTACACTTCTGTATCCTTTGTTGAGGTGCAACACTAGTTTACTTTTATTGTGTTGGAGCTCTACACTTCAGTTTACTGTTTTGAGGTTCTACACATCAGTTTACTTTGTGTTGAAGTTCTACACTTCAGTTTAATTTGTGTTGAGGTTCTACACTTTAGTTTACTTTGTGTTGAGGTTCAACACATCAGTTTATTTTGTGTTGGGGTTCTACACTTCATTTTAATTTGTGTTGAGGTTCTACACTTTAGTTTACTTTGTGTTGAGGTTCAACACATCAGTTTATTTTGTGTTGGGGTTCTACACTTCAGTTCAATTTGTGTTGAGGTTCTACACTTTAGTTTACTTTGTGTATGTATTTACACCAGTTAATTTATACTTACTGTGTTGGGGTTCTACATTTCTGTGTACCTTGTGTTTGTATCTACATTGAAGTTAAACTTACTATGCTGAGGTTCAACACTTCTACGTCTCTTTGTTTCTCCCTCACTTGCTCCGTCGGGATAATCCTGAAAAAGTACAAATTTGATAATGAATCTGCATTAATATGTCAGAAAGATTTTAAGTTAGTACAAATGATTCATGGACACGCAAGTGTTTTTTTTTTAAATCAAAGCTTAACCTTAGATGACGTGATTAGTGGGAGAAGAGGCCATCTATTGGCATTATACTCGTCTACTCCACGTAAATTTTAGTTTAAGTTAATCATTTGTCTGTTGTTTTATAGAATAATTTCTTATTCTTTAGAATTAAAATCTAAATTATGAATCAACCTTTCATTTCTGGCATCATATCTCTTCAAATACGATGAGAGGTCATGAAAATGATGACATTTATATATCTACCTAAATTTTCAATTTGGAAAATTTGGAACAAAGTAAAACCTTGTGCTTCAGCAATATTCTTACTACTTCCAAAAATTTGGCTGCTATGATAAATCTCGTTTATTAATTCTGTAGACGTAAATATACTTGAACTAAGTTAATGTATATACTTTTTAAGGTTCATCGATACTCTGATAAGAGAGATAACTCTTAATGACATAAATTTCTATTATTCCTTTACGAGTTTGTCAAGTTGAAGTGTCTTTTTTGTCCAATTTTGCCCCGCAAGCTATGCTATAACTGTTTGTATTCTACTAAACAAATATATTTCTTTCGGAAAATCATAAGAGTTAAGGAAACATTTTATATGAGTGATGGTTTATGAACCTTAATGATTTGAAAATCTATGCATTAAATTATATTAATAAATTTATATTAGTATTAAAAACACGATTGGAGAAATGAACGGTCCAATGGACACTTGAGGAAGTATTTCACTTTGAATCGTAGAAATCTTTCGGAAAATACTGTTCATATTTCCTTCTCTGATGTGTTGATGTCCAAATAAAGTCAAATAATCAAATGAAAAGGGTAAATATATCAAACTGTGAACATTGTCATAATTCCTATATGATGATTCAAAATATATATTGCTTAATTAATATTTGTTGTCATGTTTGTTATGTGATTAGCACTGTTCATAGAAAATTTACACGAAATGGAATCTGTTTAAATTACGTCTACCACTTAAAATTACTTGCTAATTTATAAAAAAATCTTAAGCTAAATTTGTACGAAAATATATCAAATCTGGTAATATTGAAATGAGTGGAAGTATTTTAATATTAGACAACCTTTTTACTTTTTTTTTTTTTAATTTTAAGCCTCATTAAATAAAAAAGTAATTCCCAGTAGAATCCTTTTTAACTGCAGTTATATACAATGAAATATACAATCTGAATACAAAAGCATTGAACAAAAGTATCAAGGAAACTTCTTTCTTGATCCATTTGGTATTTATAGTGGTGAATACTTCTTTTTGAGTTTTAAACGTAACGCCCAAGAAGTAACCCTCGATGTCTAGATCAGCATGTTACACCTCATACTAAAAGACTCCAGACATGCCAAATTACAGACGGCGTCGATGTAAAAAAAGAAAATCAAAATTCTGAAGATGCATTAGTAATAGTAGTAGTAATGGACTTTTGCGAGAAGCACTGACTTTTACAGTCGACGGCTTACTTTGACATTTAAGCCTGCCTTTTGTACGGAGGCACGGAATTGAAAATAGTTAAGAAAACCTTAATGGTGTTTATAGGTATTTTGCTTTGGGAACCAACATGATTAACTGGTATGCAATCAATGCAAGAGATGATGGGAGGCAGAATTACATAGCTTAAATTACCTTGTTCGTGAGGGTTAATGCCTCCTTTCAATCTCATTTTCTGAAAGAATCGAATAAGGAAGAAAAAACTTCCGAAAGGAAATCTAAGCAAGAGTTGGTCAATGTGGGAAGGAAGGGGATTACGATTAGAGTGGTTGCCGTTCCCTTTCTAGACGTAATATATGCTTTGAAATGACCCATAATTATCGCTTAATTAGCTGTGAAGCTTAATATTTATATCGCAAAAGAGCTTCCATATACTGTCCTAGTGTAAAAGTAAGCCGCCGATTGTAAAAGTCAGCGCTTCTCGCAGAAGTCCACTAGTAGTAGCCTAAATATAATTTTCAGAGATTTGTTTGTTTATTGTTGTTTAATGTCCCTCTGGAGAATTTTTCATTCATATGGAGACGCCACCACTTGCCGGTGGGGAGCTGCAAATTGAGCAGTGAGGGATCTTTTCGTGCCAGCACCTACTGCAACACGGGACTTCGGTTTATACGGTTTCATCCGAAGGACCGGTCTCCACGTCCCACAGTGGGATTCAAACCCGCGATGTAAGGATCAACTCCTTACTCCGCGACTCCAGGGCAAACGCTCTAACCACTGCGCCACGCAGGCGACTTCCCAGATTTATACAGCATGCCTAAAGTACGTAGTTCACATTTTCTTTTATCTTTCTGGACAAGCACCTTTTGATTTTTAATACTTGTGTTTAACATTTATCACATAAATACGAAGTACAATTCAAAAAAGTTTAACAATGCCTTGCCTTGGCTCTTTTACGCTACAAAATGATAAACTTCCCTGAATTAAAAAAAACGTTATTTATGGTTGAAAAAGAGATTGTCGTAGTATTACATAAAAAAGAAATCTGATGATAAATAAGATCTAATCATAATTAAAAGCGTTCTAATTCTGAAATAGAAACCTGTCACTAACTGTAAGGACCTTACCAGACTCATCCGTTTTCTGTCCTTCCTCTCGCGTTCTCTCTCATTTGATGGACTCTGTACAATATACACAAGTTGTTAGGGTAAGATTTTATACAGTATAAAAAACTCAACATGGGCGACTCTGAGTTAGTATGCGACTACGTACAATACTTGGAAATTGTCATATATACTCTACAAGGGGACCACCTTGCAAAGACAAAAAAGCTGTTATATGACAGTTCAACAATGTCGATGACTGAAAATTTACAAATTGTCTTACATTTTCCTATAATGGCAGCTCCATGTAATGCAGGTTAAAATGTGAAGATACAAACACTGATCAATCTCATAAATTCACTAAATCCAGTAAACAAAGCGAATCGTGATTAGGGCAAAAACATAAACCCCCGGAAAAAAAGAAGCAGAAACAGACGTGAGATCAGGTGCCTAAAAGAAGTAAGCATCCCCGGAAGCATCGACCGGAAGGGTTTAGGTTGACATACTGACATATATACCAGCATTAAAAGGCTATGGGTGACTCTGTACAATATATATGTCACACAATATGGGTGACTCTGTCCAATAATAATTATAAATTGCTACACAATGTTTAACTCTATATGGCCAAACCTATACAATAATTAAAACCTTTTTTTTTTTTACCTCGAAACGTACATTTGGTACAATATACTTGTTAAACTGAAAGGAAGATAATGCTACACAACTAGTCTTTCTGCACCTTTCATTAACAGGGTCATATATCTGGTACCTGATGTACAGTTTAAACAACCTATTTTTACTTTCGACCATAAAGAACTGTGTAACAATACAAGGAATCAATGAAACCAATCAGAAAACGTCTAATTATATTTTATAGAAATGAATGCTAACTTTTACGTATACTGTATATACGTTGATATTGATTACCAACTTTTTATGCATTGACTTAATCACGCTTCTCATTCTGTAAATGCTAAGTGTACTTATAATTAGTAACAAATACTTTCTAACTGGATTTATAACGATTTTCTTTGGGTGAGTAGTTTGATTTATTATATACATTCTTTTTTCACGGGGTCATAATTAGGCGGAATCACAATATCTCATCAATCCGCGAGTAGAAAATTCCGTGGATATCTGCCACTGCATGTCTTACATGTACTTTAAGTATGCTGTGACCGCGTACATTACACAAAATAATAACATGCAGAAAAATAACCAAACTGCTGTCCAGGGTATAATGACGGTTAGGGATAATTACAGAATTTAACAATTATTCCTTGTAAAACACATTAATAAATGCATTAAATCAACACGTTCTCGCGTATAGAGAGGTTTGAAAATTTCCATGGTTTTCACCTTGCCAAGATGAGCGGTGGGGTAAATAAGAGCAAACTTCACAAGGGCTTCTTACATGTAAAATTCTACCTCTGAGAACAAACCAAAATACGCCTGTGCGATAATGCACCCATTCTGGGTTTCATATTTATTGTAAATTAAAATTCATCAAATCACATCAAGGTCGAAAAAATTTTCTTTCTAAGAAATGTTCTCTTAAGATGTATAAGCATTTCAATATGTAATTTTATCATGTTTATGGGTTTATTCGTGTACGAAGTACTTGAAAAGAAAAATGAATCCCGATTTTCGGAAAATATGACTCGAGATCGAAGTCAAACTTTTGTTTCATCAATATGTATCAAAAAAGGTGTTGGCTAAAATAATGATGTACAATAGTCGAAAAAGAGCCAAACCCAGAAAGTGTAAGTAAATGTCATAGGGGAGGTCAAAATAACAGAATTTCTGGACACCTGTTACGTTCCAGATTTGATCGTAAGGATAGATGAATTGAACCAAAAGTCTGACAAGACTTTCCTTCTATTTTGTACCAATAACAAGGTTATGTTAGGGATGTAACCTAAAGTGTGACACTAGTTAGCATCAATTATTAGTACTACGGTGCTTGGTTTCGTCTTTTCATGTAGCAATTTCAATTAAAATCTGTCCAAAATTATGGGTGGTACACTTTTGAAAGAATTTCAAGGATATTTTTTTTAATAATCGTGGCAAAACTTCTTTGTAAAATGTTTAATTGAAATCGAAACAAAACTGAGGGAAGAATTACAATATAAAGAGGCATAGACAAAGTTGCATTGTCGCTTTGTTTACAATTTTGAATTACTTTGTAACTTCAGCTTAATGATCTTTAATATTCAAAAGTATTCTTCATACTTAAATTCTATCTGATCAATAAAAAAAGGCTCACCGAGGGAAGGGGGGACTAGTCAACAGGGGATGTGTTCTTCTCCTATGCACCTTATTCAGCCTATGGAATGTGTTTTATGCCCTGATTTACAGATTTGTATCGTTTGTATTATTTTTTTAGATCGATCGCTGTTCGTTATCTTCACCTACTTCATCAAATATCTGGACACTTATTGTTTTGTTTACGGTTTTACTTGGTTTATTACCACCCTGCAACGGAGTTGTGTGTATACATATGCGAGTTAGTTTGTCCTTTGTGCCAAACGGGGGTGACGTATATTGCACTGATTTATAAATATGCTCTTTGCGAGGGGATGCTCCGCTTTGCGGTGCCCTTATTTGAGCCTTCGCCTCAGGTGAGCTAAAAACTGTTGACACTGACCTAAAAAATTAGGAAGCCATTTTTTGTAATTTAACCTGTGTATAAGAATTGATGGCTATAAAACAAACTTAAGGGTTCTCAAGATACTGGGAATGATTTGATGAAGGAAAGGGGGGGGGGGGATCCATGACAAAATATTAAGCCAATTTGAATATGAATTTAACATACTGGACACTGCCTATTAAAAATCTGAGTAGTCTGATTTTTTTATGTTTCTAGAGCTCGGAAAATACCTTTCCTAAATCGATATCTTTCACGATATTTTGATCATGACACAATAGAAATCAAACAATTCTAAATTAGTAATATTTTTTTTATGTATTGAAATGAACAAACTATTTCTTCACTAGCAAGAATAAGAAGTCCATAGAATCTGTATATCTAAAACAAAACTATTTTACAACTGTAATTTATAGTTATAAGTAGCATATTTTTATTTAATTAAAACCCAAAATGTTAACTAGACAGAAAAACAAGAGGCCCAGGGGCCACTTCGCTCACCTGAGCACTATGGCTAGGAAAAAGCAGAAATCAGTTCAGTCTTGAAAGGTTGAAAAGTTTAAATAAAAAAGTGGTTCGGGGGGGGGGGGGGGGGTCATGAATTGAACAAATTTGAATCTACATTATCTGAGGATGCTTCCAGTTAAATATGACCAATCATGGCTTTGCTGTTCTTGAGAAGATTTTTAAAGATTTTTCCTATATATTCCTATGTAAAACTTTGATCGCCCATCGTGGCCCCACCCGGCCCCGGGGTCATGATTTGAACAAACTTAAATCTACACTATCTGAGGATGCTACCATATAAATATGACTAATCATGGCTTTGCTGTTCTTGAGAAGAATATTTTTAAAGATTATTCCTATATATTCCTATGTAAAACTTTGATCACCCATTGTGGCCCCACCCGACCCCCGGGGGTAATGATTTGAACAAATTTGAATCTACACTACCTGAGGATGCTTCCACATAAGTTTCATATTTTCAAGCGTAGTGGTTCTTGAGAAGAAGATTTTTTAATGATGCCATTAATTTTTCCCGAAATTCTTAATTATCTCCCCTTGGAAGAAGGCGTGGCCCTTCATTTGAACAAACTTGAATCTCCTTTACCCAAGGATACTTTGTGGCAAGTTTGGTTGAAATTGGCCTAGTGGTTCTTGAGAAGAAAATGAAAATGTGAAAAGTTTACAACAACGACTACAACAATGACAATGGACAAATTTTGATCAGAATAGCTCACTTGAGCCTTTGGCTCAGGTGAGCTAAAAAGAGCTTGAGAGTTTGTTTGCAATATTTCTACCTATGCATTGTCCTTACACAGAATTGACTTATCTTTCATCAATTTGAATCATATTTCATATAAATTGTAGATGAAGACATAATGGGCCTACAGACATACTCTTTATTGTATCTCGATGAATTATATTAAAGTGTGTACTTTCATGTGTATGACATAAATATGTATGCATATAGATAATGTATATACATAGCCAAATACTATTATTTTTGCTGAGAACTAATGTAAACGTATAAATGCTATATGGTTTGTTATCCCTATTCATGCCTATTTTTTCCTTCAATCATGCAAGCCTTTCTCTCTTGTGTATATGTATATTGTATTACATGTGTATGACTCTATATGAATATTTACAATGCACTTTCTTTTGCCCCTTGAAGGCCCTTAATTGGTCAATAACATAAACTGAATTGAATATATAACACCGGGTAACTGTGATCTACTTCTGGATCAGAAAATTATATTCACACAGTAAGTTTAATGCCTCTGTAATCCAAGATTCAGGGGTATATAGTTTTTGCCCTGTCCATCCGTCTGTCAGTTTGATGGCCAAAACTTCAACCTTGCCTACAACATTCAATTGGTTGTAACTATGGCTTTCATATTTCACATCTATTTTTTGTGACAAGACTTTTTTGGGGGTACCAACATATTTGACCTCTTGACCTTGGAGTTTGACCCACTTTTGCAAAAATTTACCAAATTTTAACATTGGCCATGACTTTTCAACAGTTGGTGCTAGGGCTTTCATATTTCACATGTGTATTCATTGTGACAAATCATTTTCATGGGAATTAATATTTTTGACCTCTTCACCTAAGAGTTTGACATACTTTTAAAAATCTTTAATCTTGGCCATAACTTTTGAAAAAGTTAGAACTAGGGCTTTTATATTTCACATGTGCATTCCTTGTGACAAGACCTTCCATTGGATACCAACAATTTTTTACCTTTTGACTTTGATACTTGATCTACTTTTGAAAAACTTAACCTTTGGCACTTTTGAGCATTTAGTACAAGGGCTTTAATATTTCACAGGTGTATTCCTTGATACAAGACCTTTCTCTGGATACCAACAATTTTCACTTTTTAACCTTTACCTTAGAGCTTGATATACTTTTAAAAAACTTTAACCTTAACCATTTTGAACAGTTGGTGTTAGGGCTTTTATATTGTCTTGCCACGAGTAATACATCTATGAAATACGAAAACCCTCATATTAACTATTCAAATCTTATGTACAAGGTTAATTTTTTTTTTTTTTTAAAGTGGGTCAAAATCTAAGGGAAAGTCAAAATTTTAATACCCGTGGAAAAGTCTTGTCACAATGAATACACAAGTGAAGCATAAAAGCCCTAGCACCAACTGTTCAGAAGTTATAGCCAAGGTTAAAGTTTGGCAATTGTTTGCAAAATGGGTCAAACTCTAAGGTCAAGAAGTTAACAAGAGGCCCATGGGCCTTGAATTGCTCTTCTGATAAAGTGTACAACCTATCACTTCTATTTGAAGCCTCAAAGTATCCTGTATATTTAGATAAACCCTTGAAATTCCAATTCACACTCTGAGAACCCAAGATGATTCTAAGCCAATTAGTACCTGAGAGTCGGTCATGGTGACCTACTTATCACTTGTCATTCTCTGAAGACCCATCAACTAAGTTTGATGATTCTAAGCCAATTAATACCTAAAATATTTTTTAAAATTATAACCATAAAATTTTATAAGTAGGTCAAAGTGACCTACTTTTCAATTGTTTTACTCCAAGGACCCAAGATGCAAAAGTTTGATGATTCTAAGCCAATTAGTACCTATAATATTTAATTAAAGCCATAAATTTTCAAAAGTAGGTCACCGTGACCTACTTTTCAGTTGCTGTACTCCGAGGACCAAAGATACATCGACTGACAAAGTTTGATGATTCTAGCCAATAAGTACCCAAAATATTTAATTACAGCCATAAATTTTCAAAAGTAGGTCACGGTGACCTATTTTTCAGTCAACCTACTCTAAGGACCAAAGATGCATCAACTGACAAATTTTGACGACTCTAAACCAAATAATTCCTGAAAATATTTAATACAGCCATAAAATTTCAAAAGTAGGTCACGGTGACCTTCTTTTCAGTTGTTGTACTCCGAGGACCCAAGACGCATCAACTGACAAAGTTTAAAGATTCTAAGCCAATTAGTACCCGAAATATTTGACTAAAGCCATAAATTTTCATAAGTAGGTCACCGTGACCTACTTTTCAGTTGTTGCACTCCGAGGACCCATGACGCTTAAACTGACAAAGTTTTATGATTCTAAGCCAATTAGTACCCAAAATATTTTATTAAAGCCATAAATTTTCCGAAAGTATGTCATGGTGACCTACTTTTTAGTCGACCTACTCCGAAAACCCATGAGGCATCAACTGACAAAGTTTGATGATTCTAAGCCAATTAGTACCTGAAATATTTAATTAAAGCCATAAATTTTCAAAAGTAGGTCACCGTGACCTACTTTTTAGTCGACCTACTCTGAAGACCAAAGATGCATCAACTGACAAAGTTTGATGATTCTAAGCCAATTAGTACCAAAAATATTTAATTAAAGCCATAAATTTTCAAAAGTAGGTCACTGTGACCTACTTTTTAGTCGACCTACTCCGAAGACCCATGAGGCATCAACTGACAAAGTTTGATGATTCTAAGCCAATTAGTACCCGGAATATTTAATTAGAGCCATAAATTTTCAAAAGTAGGTCACGGTGACCTACTTTTTAGTCGACCTACTCTGAATACCCAAGAGGCATCAACTGACAAAGTTTGACGATTCTAAGCCAATTAGTACCCGAAATATTTAATTAACACCATAAATTTTCAAAAGTAGGTCACTGTGACCTACTTTTTAGTCGACCTACTCTGAAGACCCAAGATGCATCAACTGACAAAGTTTTATGATTCTAAGCCAATTAGTACCTGAAATATTTAATTATAGTCATATAAATTGAAAAGTAGGTCACTGTGACCTACTTTTCAGTTGACCTTTTTTGAGGACCCAAGATGCATCAACTTACAAAATTTTATGATCATAGGACTTAAAATGTCCAAATTATGCCTCTAAAACGCTTTGAAATCGAATGCCTGCAAAGTTCAAAAAAGTACGTCACTGTGACCTACTTTTTAATAAATATGTTTTATGGCCCCAAGATGCATCATCTTACAAGATTTAATGATTCTAAGCCTCCCCGTATTCGAATTAATGACCGTAATTGTTTTAAAAAAGATTAGCCATAAAATTCAAAAAGTAGGTCAAGGTGACCTACTTTTTAGTTGACGTACTTTGTGGACCCAAGATGCATCAACTGACAAAGTTTGATGATTCTAAGCCAATTAGTACCCGGAATATTTAATTAGAGCCATAAATTTTCAAAAGTAGGTCACGGTGAGCTACTTTTTAGTCGACCTACTCTGAAGACCCAAGAGGCATCAACTGACAAAGTTTGACGATTCTAAGCCAATTAGTACCCGAAATATTTAATTAACACCATAAATTTTCAAAAGTAGGTCACTGTGACCTACTTTTTAGTCGACCTACTCCGAAGACCCAAGATGCATCAACTGACAAAGTTTTATGATTCTAAGCCAATTAGTACCTGAAATATTTAATTATAGTCATATAAATTGAAAAGTAGGTCACTGTGACCTACTTTTCAGTTGACCTTTTTTGAGGACCCAAGATGCATCAACTTACAAAATTTTATGATCATAGGACTTAAAATGTCAAAATTATGCCTCTAAAACGCTTTGAAATCGAATGCCTGCAAAGTTCAAAAAAGTACGTCACTGTGACCTACTTTTTAATAAATATGTTTTATGGCTCCAAGATGCATCATCTTACAAGATTTAATGATTCTAAGCCTCCCCGTATTCGAATTAATGACCGTAATTGTTTTAAAAAAGATTAGCCATAAAATTCAAAAAGTAGGTCAAGGTGACCTACTTTTTAGTTGACGTACTTTGTGGACCCAAGATGCATCAACTGACAAAGTTTGATGATCATAGGCCTTAAATTGTTCAAAATATGCCTCTAAATCATTTTGAAAAAGAATGGCCGCAAAATTTAAAAAGTAAGTCACCGTGACCTACTTTTGAGTCAACATGATATGAGGTCCTTAGATGCACCAACTGACAAGATTTGATGGTCCTAGTCCTTATAGTAAGCAAAATATCAACATTTTAATAAAATGTAATTTTTGGTCAACTTTGAAGTGACCTTGAGACCACGCCCTTTGCCCCAGGGTAAATCCCCGTGCAAATTTTAATCTACAACATATCCTCATCCTTTTGTGTAAGTTTGGTGATAATCTGCCCAGTGGTTCTTGAGAAGAAGATTTTTTAGCAACCAGTACTTTTGTTTCTATTTTCCTAATTATCTCCCCTTGTTAAAGGGTCACAACCCCAGTTTTAGTATAAAAGGGAGCCCTTGGGCCAAGGATACCCTGTGACAAATTTGACAATAATTGGCCAAGGGGTTCTTGAGTTATGGCCCATATTCTAAAAAGTTTACGCACACCGCACACCACACAAATGGCCATAGCATTAGCTCTTTGAGCCTTTGGCTCAGAAGAGCTAAAAATGCTGGAACCCAAAGAAAGGTCCATACAGAATACACAGAAATATAAAAACAATAGCTCCATAAATCAAACATTGTGGGCATGGTTAAAGTTTTTGCAGACAGACAGGGTAAAAAACTATAAACCCCAAATCACTGATTTGGGGGAGGGGGGGGGGGGGGGGGACACATGAATACCACCCACCTTCTGCCCTTTCAAAATAAAAATTGACTAAGAAAGCAAATGATCTAGAAACAAAAATGCTGACAGATATACATAGATGGCCAATTAAAATATAACTTTGTACAAGTTCAAATTGAACCAGACAAGTAGATACGTGCATTTCAATACCCTATAAGACTGAAGAACCAGTTGTATTCAAATTATTATCTATCTTTATCTATGGATGAGGACAACCACGTGATCTGACAGAAATTTTGACTCACCTTTCTGTGACGATCCCGAGTTTCACTGTGGTCCCGGTCCTGACGAAAAAGGAAAAAGAAATGAAAAACAAACATCCAGGTGGTCTCTGGCACCACTGGTCACCTGTGGGCTCTGCTGACTTCCCCATGCATCTAAAAATTCCCTATCACACACCCTAACACCCCTCAGCCAGGTGTTTAGCACTTTTACTAAATTTTGAATAATTTGATGTGAAAAGATGGTACATAAAGCAACAAGTGCAACTTAAAAGCTTCTTAAAATTCTCTACCGTGATTAGAAAGTGATATAGGTGTAAATTTCAGAAAATCAACCATCTGTAATGTCTAAAATTAAAATGAAGAGGAAAAATGTAAAAGGTTATGTTTACCATCTCTTTGTTTCAAGTTTGGCTTAAATTTATTGAACACCCCTTATTAAACTGTAAAAACTGTAAATTTCTTAATATGGAGTTGGAAAAAATGTATGAGGATATCTGGAAATAACAAATACAATCATTATCTCCCTTTAATTACTGCTGTAAAAGAATTACATAGAGACAATTCAACTTGTCTTTTTCATTTTTAAATAAAAAACATTAATTCACAAGATGTAACATTTATAATTAACATAATGATTTTTTCCTAACAAAGCTGTTCACTGACATTTCAATTTGAACACATGATATAATACTCATTAAAAAAACAACTTCCTTGTTTTACAAAATAAAATTAATAAGAAACAATTTTTTGAATAAATTCTTCCATTCAAGTACATTCAAGCTGAGTCAAGCATTAAGATATGATAGCACAATGGCCTGTCTCTTTTGAAAATGAACCTACCAATTAACCAGTTCATTTCAACATGTTTGTATACCGTATCAAAATGATTAATAAAACTACCAATTAACAAGGTTAAAAGTTGATACGTATTATGTTGTTAATAAAATCCTATTCTAACCTTGTATCATTATTTCTGATATTGTCGTTTGTTAAATGCTGCCTGTACTTTCATATGAAGGCATAAAATAATGCTAAATCTTGATATGAAAAATACACACACAAAAAAAAATGCTGTTGGAATTGTAAAACTCCATAGTTAAAATAATATATATACACTTTTCAGTGTAACAACAAAATCTACAACATATAATAATAAAGACTGATAGAAAAGGATTTCCATTGTAAGCCTTGAGACAAATTTTGTATACCTTCATTAATATTAGCATGAATCACTCAAATATTGAAAAAAAAAATTTAACTGGAATGTACAGCACTTTTACTTGAGGATTTCAACAAATGGATTTCAAATCAACTGAGCTCCTTAATTCCATATGGCACTGAATCTTCAGTGAAGAACAACAGAAACTGTAGCCTTTCTCACAATACTTTCTTCTTCTTGGCCTCTTCATAGCAGAATTTAATTCGCAAGAAACACAAATCTCACAAAATATTAAACCCAAGAAACATCACAATCACATCAAGCTTGTTTCCATGGTATTTGAAGTTTTTGGTCCCCAAATATTCCACAGGAAATCTGGTATTATAGTTCAATATTCTGGTGACTTCTACAACAGTGGGTCGGTACATCATCTTTATCATATTCTGGGAAGGGCAAGAACAAAAAGTAGCAATGGTACCATCATAAAGCAGGAAAAAATATGTAACAGCAAGGACTGGAGGGCTGGCAAGAGAGCATCTTATTTCCAAATGGCAGTGGCTTGTGGCTGAGAAAAATTATTACTGGATTTCTTTGAAACCTGTTAATCAGTGACAGTGGTATCTGGTGTAATGAGGGGATAGCATCAACACATCAGCTGGGAGATAAAATTTCCTTCATCTGGTTAAGTTCTTTTGAGCACAGGAGCCTCATTTCTTCACCACTTCTCACTCAGGAATACACTCAAGTCTTTCATTGATATGGATTTTTCTTCAAATATTTGTAACAACCAAGCCCTGATTTTTCCACAGCTCTTGCAGCAAAGTCTTTCTATAATAACACTTATATCAGATATGAATTGGAGCTGAAATATGACCTCTTGCTCTTTATTCTGGCCTTATCATGCAAATTGCAAGCTTCAGACTTTTCATTAAAATATGGATGCTCAATAAACAGTGGACCTTATGGATAATTTGGAAAAGCAGATATTTATTTTATGCAGTCCCTTCTTATAATAATGGGCATATCAGAATGAATGCAAACAAGCAATGGCTGAGAAAACATATACAATTGGATGGACAGAACATGGTGCTTTGGGAAACTTCTTTAGCAATAGCATCGGCCCAAATTCATTGGCACATCTCTAATTCTTTCTTCCATTATTATTTTCTGGAATGTAGTCCATAAACATCACAATTTTCATCTGGAATACCTTCTGAATAACTCTCTTTTTACATTATTTCATAATCTAAGTTCATTTAAATTTTAAATTTCCCAAGGGAAAGACATTGAAAACTTATTTTCCAACTTTCCTTTTCTTCCAATCAGCTTTCTTTCTCAATTTTAACCTCAATTTTATTCCTCCTCTGAAATAGCTCCTTAACTTCCTGTTTTCCTAAGGATGGCAGGCACAAACCCTAAAACTTAAAAACTGACAAGGCATTTAAATACTGACGATTCCACACACCGCTAGCCTTCCCTGTGAGTGCAGGTGACCCTCTTTCAGCCGTACACAACAAGACACCAATATTACGAGTAGACTTCCGTCATACTAACCTTTGACCCTGAAGCTGAAGAGCTTTCCAATTTTCGACGTTTTGTATCTGAAAAAAGAGACATTATTCCTTATAATTTTTCTCCTTGAGTATGCATGATGACAGTTGTAATTTTGCAAAGCACATTGAAAGATCCACTCACAAGATTTCACACTGTTCTTATTTTCTTATATCCAGACTTGTGTTTCATTGATATTCAAAAACATTGAGAAGATTAAAGGAATGTTAAAGTAAGAAACATCAGGTTGGTTTACTACTGTACAGGTTGTTGTATATCCATGTTCAATAAAGTTTTTCATACATTGGACTACACACACCTACAAGATCAAGCTGCACTCCTCGATTATTAAGCATTTCTTACCTCTCTCATCATGCGACTTGGACGCTGATCTCTCTGGACTTCTCCACGGCCGACTTTCGTGTGCCCCGATGCTGGACGCTCGCTCCCCTCGGTGGTCTTTGTGCTCCCTGTCCTTCGTCTCTGATGGACTGTGTATCCTTTTGAGTTTGATCTTGTCTGTCTTCTCCTCTTTGA
>NW_026889806.1:7975000-8025000 GCF_033153115.1 Saccostrea echinata | reverse complement strand
TCCTTTTTCTCCTCCTTTGATCGTTTGTTCTCTTTATTCTGCCCCCTCTCCCCCTCATCCTCGGGGTCTCTCTTCACCCCCTTCTCTTTCTGGGAGGATTTATCCTCCTTTTGAGATTTTTCTTCTTTTGATTTTTCTTTGTCTTTTGATTTTTCCTTTGAACTTTTCTTTGTTCTAAATTTCCAAAGAGACAAAATTCTTAACAAATTCATTTCTTTTCCCCATGCATCAGAAATGACTTTGAATTCACATTTTTACCCTATTATCAACAACTTCAAATGTATCCACCCCAAACAGATATGGAATATATACAACATACACATATATGAAGGGCCTTTTCTAGATTTTTTTTTACTATTTATAGTCCCCTGTGACCATTACTTACCCACTCCCCGAGTCTTTCTTGTCATCGTCTTTTCTGTCAGATTTAGATTTTCCCTCTGATTTCTCTCTCTTTTCAGACTTCTTGTCTTTGCTACTGGAAGACTCCTTTCCTGTACATCAAAAGGAAATTAATCAAATTTACAATAATGGCTTATACACTCTGAAGGAAGGATTTCAATGCAAATTTTTGTGCATGCAAATATTTGCAAATACTGTAATTGTATGTAAATGCACCCTCCATACATTTCATTCAGAGACAACAATTTATTGATCAAAGCTACTTACTCACATCTCACTTCCATTTTGTTCATCACATACTTCTTAATTATTTATTAATTAACTACTACTAATCAGTCCAATAAGTTCTTTCAATATCATTTATCTAGTCTGTCCTCCATGTACTCTTTAATCAAGAAACTTTTATTTGTCCATTTCTGGTAATTGCTTTCTATAGATATTAACATTAATAATGGTCAGTAATAATTACCCTCCCCATTCTCTTTGGAGGGTTTTGTCTCCCCATTTGCTTTGGATTCCTGTTTGACAGTTCCACTTCCAGGCTTTCTCCCCTTCATCTGCAACAATTGAGAGGTGTAATCATTAAAACAGTTTGTACAATAGACTCACATCAATTTTCATAGATTTTAAAGAACCTTACCAGCATGTACAAATCATTGAGAAAATACTACAAACCAGCAAATATTGACAACATTTTTGATTCAAGGTTCACTAAGGAAAAACTAGTCAGTTTTCAGTGACTAGTAATATAGGTGGTACATCATTTGTGTTTTCGAGTTGGTTTGTTAATTTTTTTTCAAATTTGCAAATGACAAATTTTGCTCTCTTTCTTTTGCATTCATTGTTTCATACTTCTAAGCAGCAGTTTTAATAATTTCCTACATCCATTAATTTACATAATTTACATCAATAATATGATCATTTCACACTCATCAAAATGAGGGCAAACATGTGAGTATTTTTTAAACCTCTTTGTGGTGGAACATGTTTTCCTGAACCCAGCTGTTCTTCTTGTTCTTCAGATGTCCAGAATACCTGGGGAGAAATCGAGTAGGCAATTGTATGAGAATCATCTCTATTTGCTGTTACTTCAATTGATTACTAAACTTCAAATGCAATTGTTGTCAAATGTAAATTTTCTATGAATCATGCAGTTGCATATCAAGAAATTGTGTCAACTTTGCAACTTGGGGAAAAAAAATATTTGGCATCCCTTAACAATTCCAAAAATCATCTTTTTAGTTTTAATATCTATGATTAAAACAAATTACATCATGGCCAGAGCATATATGTCCGGTCGTTTTCCTTTCTCATCCTGTCGTAATCGATCCACCCGTCTCTCCAAAGCTTGTCCAAACTGCTGAATTCTGGGATAGTTTGGCAAGATCTGCAGTAATATCAAACAGATAATAAGATTTTGAACACAAATCAGAAATTATGTTTCTAGTATAATTCACAAAATATATTTACTGCACCTTTCCACCTATATTTATTTTCAATGAACACTGACCTTTGTTAGAACAATTAGAGCATTGCGTATCTGGATATAGTTTCCTGACTCTAAACAGGCGACCATGGCCTACAATGAAAAAAACAACATAAACATAAAACATAAAACACATGTAAATCAAAGAGTAGTACATTAGTTAAAATTCAACAGAATTGTAACTAAAAAAATGTCACAGTCAGAGACAGTCCCACTAAGGGCTGCCAAAGGAAAATGATAAAAGTCAATCAATCAATATATATTGATTAGAGTATTCAAGGCCACTGGCCCAAAGTACAATACATTTTAAGTCACATGTATTTACATAATCATGTTCAAACATATGATAAATGAACTTAATAGTTATGACTTAGGCTTCATAAATAATATACTGAACTGATGTTGGTCTCTCACGTAAATCTGAATTTACACATTATGTTGTAAATTGCAGATACATGTAAATCAAAGAGTCCCATGTTTATCATACATTAATGAACAGGCCACGTTATCTACATTTAAAGTCACTTGTAAATTACATGTTATTGAACATGTTGAAGATCTATATTTTTCATTACGTAAATATTAGCAAGTTTTAACCATTATAATAATAAAATTGTTCCTAAGGCCATAAAAAATTAATTAATAGTTTCTCAGGCCAAATATTTCAAAATTTTAATGCGGCAGGCAGGTTTTTTTTTAAAGCAGGTATCTTTTTTTTCATGTCAGTCATTCAACAAAATGATGATATTAACTGATTCTCACTTTTTTGTACTCTTAATATACTAATTATTATGTACTCAACTTTAAATTATGTTATTTTAAACATTTCTTTAAAAGTTAATTAATAAAGGACTGTATAGACTAGAATATTGTTTATCTAATAAAAACGTCTATCTATTACTGTTATGAAAAGGGAAATGACTCAATTTTCTTTTTCTACTTGGAAAAATAGAAAATTGAGTTATTTCCCTTTTCAAAATGTCAATAAAATTGATCAATGCGGCTGTTTTTGACCTGATGCGGTGGTGCCTGAGAAACTATTTATTAATTTTTTTTGGCCTAAGTAAATCAAAGTTACGTATATTTTTAATCAAAAATAAATGGGACACAATTTAACCATATTTAAAAATGAGTTTATATTAAAATCACTTGTTAATTACAAGTTATTAAAATGCCATATAATTTAACACAGGTAAATAACAGAAAATTAGCAAGCAATTATGTATTATTATTCAAAGGGTGACAAGACATCCAAGTTTCATAATAAATTCTGATCAACAAGGCCATTATCACTTCTTTAAAAACTGAGGGTAAAAACAGATATTTTTTCTTCTTTTTTGATACAGATACATCTTAGAGTAGATCTGATATTCCAAATTTCCATGTTAAAATAAAACTCAAGAATCAGTCTGCCTCACATGAAAGTTACTACATGTAAACAAATATTAAACACTTACAAATCAGAATGTATTTGAGAAGAACAAAACATGTGTAACACGTTAATGTTACCTTGGTGATTCTGAAGTGCCACTTATGACAAACATGTCGATAATTTTCATAATCCAGCTGATCTGCGATATTAACGCTGTCTGTTCCTTTTCTAAATACCGTCACAAAACCAGGGTAAGCAGCACACTCCTGTAAAACAGAATCCATTTAAAAATGCTTTTAAGATCAATTAACAATTTTGAAAATTTAATTGAATTGGAAATTTCCATACTTGTTTTCCAATAATCTTTGTATAGACATGTTTTTTCACAACGCTTCTCCAGGAGAGTTCTATGGTATTTTTTGAGACCTATTACTATGCTTTGAGTTAAAATTTTACTTCATCTATCCCGATTTCAAAACAATATGATGTTAACTACAGAGTTAAATTTCATAGATAATGAAGTATAACTAATCTTATCGGTCATCAACAGTTCTCTAAATTTACGAGATAATCATGCCATAATATACAGGCATTAATCAAGGTGTCCTCATAGAATCCAACAACTATAATGTATATATCAGTAGTCAGGAGTTAGTCACATAAAACCACAACCCTACCAGTAAAAACAGCACAGTTATCATCCCTGATTCATGTTATCTAAGGAGAAGTCCTCAGTTTTCTCTTTTATTGTTTCACATTAATTTGTCACAGATCCTGTACATTTTCTAAGTTTTTCAATTTTGTCACGTTTCAGATATATTTATGTTTTGAGATGCCATTCTGTTATAATCAATATTACCTTATCATAAATCTCCTTACTGCTGTGCCATTTCATGATGGTATCCAGGGAAGCACAGAGAAATCGTCCGTATCTGTGGGCCTCGTTCTCTGTACAGTTTGTTACAGTGTATGTGATATCACAGAATATCTAACAAAAGATGAAAAAAATTAAATATCTTTGGCTTCTTTCACCCAACTAAATGTACAGTTTAAATTATATATTTTTTTTGATACCCTTTACACTGCATTACACATATGTACATTGTACATGTATCTTGAAAGTATTTTCTTTTTGTGAAAATTGAAATTAAAAATGTACTCACGATACATAGAAAGTTTGAGCACTTTAAAAAATGAAACTTGAACAAGTAATGTTGACATTTACCCTATCACAACAGATGAGAGTGGAGAAGTTTGGAGTCTTCAGATCGTGTAAGATGTGGATAAATTTAGCACAGTACACTGCATCGGAGGCCGTGAAACAACAACGGGGGAAAATACACAGCTGGAGGAACTGTGTGATCGTCTCGTTCTTTGTTGATCCTGTACAGAAATGATCAAAATTTATGTTAATGATCATGCATTTCACTCATAATTATTCATTTGTAGCTTTCAACATACTGTAGTCAGTAGACATACTTTTTCTGCATTTGATTAATTTACGTATTGTAGCTTATCAGATCTTGAATGCAATCCAATCAGGTTAGAGAACTCACTAACAGAACAAGAGGCCCAAGGGCCTAAACGGTCACCTGAGTACAATACAACAATTTAGAGGATCCATAAACTGAAAAATGAAGCTTTGTTGCCCAAAAGCAAGAAAAATAGTATGATTAGCATCAACAAAATAATTGGTCTAGTATCTATCTGCCTATCTGACTTTCCAAGTCATTAAATCTATGAAAGTACATTTTCATTATACAATAAATTATCTTGCATAATTCTCTTATTCTATTAAGCTTTCAAATACATTATTTACATTGATTAATTATCAAAGGTGAATGGCAAAGGGGAATAACTTTGCTCAGCAGAATACAAGTTAATAGAGCCCTGGCCAGGACTAGAACATTTGACTAAATGGTCCAGGTGTTCAAAAATCTGGTAAAAATACCCTTGCATATTAAAACTTTTACTCTGTTTGCCTTGAACATCCCCAGAAGCATAGAAGATTTTCAAAGAAATGCATTTTCACCATAAAATTAAATAAATAAAGCCCCATCCTTACCCAGAACATCTGACCCATTGGCCACGAACTCACAATTCTGGAAGAAGCACCCTTTCTCATTATAACTATACACTTGTTTCTTTACTTTATAACCAGTAGTAGAAAAAATATTTTGAAAGAAATTATGCATTTTCACTATATATAATCAATAGAGCTCTTTCCCCCTCACCAGAACCCCTGACCCAAAGGCCATGAGGCATTCTTCCTTATCATAACCATGCACTTCCTTTGTTTGAAAAATACCCAGGCGCACACAAGATTTTGAAAGAATTCATGCCAATTCCCTATCTAATCAATAAAGCCCCGCCCTAACACCAGAACCCCTTACCCAGAGGCCATTAAATTCATAATTTCTGAGGCAGCCATGCTCATCATAACTATGTACTTAGTTTATTTAATATCCAGGAGCAGAGAAGATTTTCAAAGAATTAATGCAATTTTACTATATAATCAATAGAGCCCATCCCTAACACCAGAACCCCTGACCCAAGGGCCATGAAACAATTTCTGAAAAGGCAGTCATGCTCACCATAACTATGTTCTTAGTTAGTTTATTTAATACCCAGGAGCAGAGAAAAAGATTTTCAAAGAATTAATGCAATTCTACTATATAATCAATAGAGCCCTGCCCTAACACCAGAACCCCTGACCCAAGGGCCATGAAATTCAAAATTTTGGAAGAGGCACTCTTGCTCATCATAACTATGTACTAAGTTACTTTATTTAATGCCCAGGAGCAGAGAAGATTTTCAAAGAATTAATGCATTTTAACTATATAATCAATAGAGCCCCACCCTAACACCAGAACCTCTGACCCTGGGGCCATGAAATTCACAATTTTGAAAGAGGCACTCTTGTTCTTCATAACTATGTACTTAATACCCAGGAGCAGAGAAAATTATTGCAATTCTACTATATAATCAATAGAGCCCTGCCCTAACACCAGAACCCCTGATCCTGGGGCCATGAAATTCAAAATTTTGAAAGAGGCACTCTAGCTCATCATAATTATATACTAAGTTAGTTTATCTAATACCCAGGAGCAGAGAAGAAGATTTTCAAAGAATTAATGCCTTTTCACTATATAATCAATAGAGCCCCACCCTAACACCAGAATCCCTGACCCTGGGGCCATGAAATTCATAATTTCAGAAGAGGCACTCTTGCTCATCATAAATATGTACTAACTTAGTTCATTTAATATCCAAGAGCAGATAAGAAGATTTTCAAAGAATTAATGCATCTTCACTATATAATCAATAGAGCCCCGCCCTAACACCAGAACCCCTGACCCTGGGGCCATGAAATTCACAATTTTGGAAGAGGCACTCTTGCTCATTATAACTAAGTACTAAATTAGTTCATTTAATAACCAGGAGCAGATAAGAAGATTTTCAAAGAATTAATGCATTTTAACAATATAATCAATAGAGACCCGCCCTAAAACCAGAACCCCTGACCCTGGGGCCATGAAATTCACAATTTTGGAAGAGGCACTCTTGCTCATCATAACTATGTACTAAATTAGTTCATTTAATACCCTGGAGCAGATAAGAAGATTTTCAAAGAATTAATGCATTTTAACTAATGTATATAATCAATAGAGACCCGCCCTAACACCAGAACCCCTGACCCTGGGGCCATGAAATTCACAATTTTGGAAGAGGCACTCTTGCTCATCATAAATATGTACTAAGTTACTTTATTTAATACCCAGGAGCAGAGAAGAAGATTTTCAAAGAATTAATACATTTTCACTATATACTCAATAGAGCCCTGCCCTAACACCAGAACCCCTGACCCAGCTGCCATGAAATTCACAATTTTGAAAGAGGCACTCTTGCTCATCATAACTATATACTTAGTAAATTTATTTAATACCCAGGAGCAGAGAAGAAGATTTTCAAAGAATTAATGCATTTTCTCTATATAATCAATAGAGCCCCGCCCTAACACCAGAACCCCTGATCCTGGGGCCATGAATTTCACAATTTTGAAAGAGGCACTCTTGTTCTTCATAACTATGTACTTAGTTACTTTATTTAATACCCAGGAGCAGAGAAGAAGATTTTCAAAGAAATAATGCACTTTCCCTATATGATCTATATAGCCCCACCCTAGCACCAGAACCCCTGACCCTGGGGCCATGAATTTCACAATTTTGGTAGAGGACTCAATGCTTATTATAATGATGCCAACAGTTTGACTGCTTGATGTCCAGGAGTAAAGAAGAAGATTTTTAAAGATTGCATTATTTTTGGTGGTTTTAGCCCCACCCCTCAGGCCCCAGGGGGGCAGGGACCATGGAATTCACAATTTTTGTTCCCCTTCACCCATAGGTGCTATATGCCAAATTTGGTTGAAATTGGTTAAGCGGTTTCAGAGAAGAAGCTAAAAATGTTCAAATGTTAACACACGACGCACACCGCACGACGCACGCCGACGGACGAGAACGGATAGCAATAGGTCACCTGAGTGACTCAGGTGACCTAAAAATTAATTGTCATAATGAGTTTTTAGCATACCCAAAATATAACCTCATTTCACAACATCAATGTTTTACTTACTGGAAATAAACCACAAATCTCAAGATTACTTCCATCTTCCCATCACATATATGTAACACCATCTCTATTTTACTTACTAGAAATGAACCAGGAGTCTCTTTGTGCCTTCAGTCGAGCCATCACACGGCTACAATGGTCTCCCTGTTTCTTCATTTCATCCTTCAGTTTGGCGATCAGACTGCTGCATCTCTCTTTCTCCTTCTTCTTTTTACTCTGGGGCTGAGAAAAGCAGAGGAAAAACGAGGTTATTGTCGGTAGTGATTTTCACAAATTTTTTTTGAAAATATTCTGATTTTCACAAAGTAATATTCAATATTCATGTACTGGGGAGAAAATTTGAATTTGAGAATGATACACTGTGAGACCTGAATTTACTAACAGTACACCACATGTACATACAACACTTCTTTGAATATACACTGTACATGTAGAGATGACAGTTAAAATTGAAATTTTTAAGCAACAAGGTATGAACTGAAAAGTTATCATGGTTGTCCTAAAGGGATGAAAGTTTGATGAGTTTGGTATTTAAGAAATATGACCACAAGAAAATTTTGATGTAGGTATTGGATTTATTTTGATGCAGGTATTGGATCTACATGTATTACATACCAGATCTTCATTGTCCTCTATAGCTGTTATCTGGGCACTAAGCTGTTGTATCTGTTTATCATACACATTTGTAGGCACAGCAACATCATACATAGACATGGACCAAAATGTCACAAAGAATGTGGCACTGAAAAGAGAAAAACAACACCTTGTTCACACATACAGTCAACGTCCATATCATACACAGTAAAACATCAGTGTAGCCAATAGCATGTGACATCTGTAACTGTGAAAATATATCCTGTAATGCCTTGTTTTCTAATAATGGGTAAAAAAAAAAAAAAGATATCCATGTACATTTAAAATTTGATATGTTCAAAATTGAACTAGTGGGTATTGTTTTTTTTACAAAAAACACATGCCTCCCCTTCTTTACCAACATTAACGAGTGCAAATATATGATCAGGGTCAAAAATAATAATGCAGTGCATCTCAACTCAAATTCTGTGTACAAAATTTCAAGTCTTCATGTCAAACGGATCTCAAGTAATGGTCTGGTTGTGTTTTTCTTAATTTGACCTTGAAGAAAGTGGTCAAGGTCAAATATTTTGATGCAGTGCATTTAGTCTCGATGTTGTCTTTCCTTGTTCCAAGTTTGAAATCCTAATGTCAAAAAGTTCTCAAGTTATGACCTAGACTATATTTTCATGTTAATGATTGACCTTGACTTTATTAATAGGTCAAGGTGAAAAAAATGTTGCCATTCACCCTTCCTCTATACCACCTCTCCATTTTCCAAGTTTGAAGTCTTAATGTCAGGGTTCTCAAGTTATGGTCTAGTCATGTTTTCTCTATCTGACCTTGAAGAAAGGGGTCAAGGTCATAATTTTGAAGCGTTGCATCTTGTAACAATGTTTTCTTTCTATGTTACAAGTTTGAAGTCCTAATATCAAAGGATACTCAAGCTAAGGCCTGGACTCTATTTTAATGTAAAAGATTGACCTTGACATTATAATAATTGGATCAAGGTCAAAAATTTTGGTGGCATGCATCCCTCCTTCATACCAGTTCTGCATGTTCCAGGTCTGAAGTCTTTATAACAAAGGAATGGTCTAATCAAGTTTTTTCGCTATTTGACCTTGAGGAAGAAAAGAGGTCAAGGTCAAAAATTTTGGTGTGTTGCATCTTGTATCAATGTCTTCTTTCTCTGTTACAAGTTTGAAGTCCTAATATCAAAGGGTACTCAAGCTATGGCTTGGACTCTATTTTGATGTAAAAGATTGACCTTGACCTTATAATAATTGAATCAAGGTCAAAAATTTTGGTGGCATGCATCCCTTCTTTATACCACCTCTGCATGTTCCAAGTTTGAAGTCTTAATGTCAAAAGGTTCTCAAGTTATGGCCAGATCGTGTTTTTCCTTATTTGACCTTGAAGGCAGAAAGGGGTCAAGGTCAAAATTCTAATGCAGTGCATTTTGTCTCAAGGTCTTCTTCCTATGTTACAAGTTTGAAGTCCTAATATCAAAGGGATCTCAAGTTATGGGCTGAACTCTATTTTGATGTAAAAGATTGACCTTGCCCTTATAAATAGGTCAAGGTCAAAATGTTGGTGGTGTGCACTCCTTCTCAATGTCATCTATCTATGTTCCAAGTTTGAAGTCTTAATGTCAAAGGGTATTAAAGTTACGGCCTGGACAAAATTTGGATGAAGAAGAAGAAGAAGAAGAAGAAGAAGAAGAAGAAGAAGAAAATCGACAAAAACAATATGTCTCCCCTGGAAGGGGAGACATAATACATAGGATATGTCCAACAGAGTTGGAAGTACCAACCACTTATGAATTTTACCCTCAATATCTAAAATATGCTCCAATATCTATGTTTTTTCTCATCGCCATCAACTCTGAGATAACAAAGTTTGACTGTAGCTTTATTATTAGCATGAATTTCTTCCATCTCAAGCAATTTCCTACCTGAGGTCCTCCCACACTCGTGGATTATATATCGGCTGTATCAGTTCCACCACCGGGTTCATCACCTCTTCTGCTGCCTCAATATACCGTTGTTGCTACAAAGATTAAATAATGGTCAAATATGATACCTCTTTGCAAATAAAAACTGTAGCTGACACTAATAAAAAACTAGAAATATGTCCATAGGACATGAATGCCCCGCCAAGGGTATATTAGTAATGCAACATTTTAACACAAATTGAGAAAAGTGAGGTCAAGGTCAAAGGAAAGGTCAAGGTCAAAAAATATTGCTGCTGTTGAATAGCTTACATCAGTATGTATCAGCATATGACGTTTGATTCAGAAACTAATTTAAGAAAAGTGAGGTCAAGATCAAAGGAAAGGTCAAGATCAAAAAATGTTGATGTAGTTGAAAAGGTTACATCAGTATGTATTAGCATATGAAGCTTGATGAAAATATTATGAATGGTTTCTTTAAAACTGAGCTAAACACTAATTTAAGAAAAGTGAGGTCAAGGTCAAAGGAAAGGTCAAGGTAAAAAAATATTGATGCAGTTGAATAGCTCTCATCAGTATGTATCAGCATATGAAGTTTGACACTAATTTAAGAAAAGTGAGGTCAAGGTCAAAGGAAAGGTCAAGGTCAAAAAATGTTGATGCAGTTGAAAAGGTTACATCAGTATGTATTTGCATATGAAGTTTGATGAAAATATTATGAATGGTTTCTTTAAAACTGAGCTAAACACTAATTTAAGAAAAGTGAGGTCAAGGTCAAAGGAAAGGTCAAGGTAAAAAAATATTGATGCAGTTGAATAGCTCTCATCAGTATGTATCAGCATATGAAGTTTGACACTAATTTAAGACAAGTGAGGTCAAGGTCAAAGGAAAGGTCAAGGTCAAAAAATGTTGATGCAGTTGAATAGCTCTCATCAGTATGTATCAGCATATGAAGTTTGATGAAAATATTATGAATGGTTTTTTTAAAACTGAGTTAAACACTAATTTAAGAAAAGTGAGGTCAAGGTCAAAGGAAAGGTCAAGGTCAAAAAATATTGATGCAGTTGAATAGCTCTCATCAGTATGTATCAGCATATGAAGTTTGACACTAATTTAAGAAAAGTGAGGTCAAGGTCAAAGGAAAGGTCAAGGTCAAAAAATGTTGATGCAGTTGAATAGCTCTCATCAGTATGTATCAGCATATGAAGTTTGATAACACTATCTTGAATGGTATCTTTAAAACTGAGCTAAAAACTTATTTAAGAAAAGTGAGGTCAAGGTCAAAGGAAAGGTCAAGGTAAAAAATATTGATGCAGTTGAATAGCTCTCATCAGTATGTATCAGCATATGAAGTTTGTTAAAAATATCTTGAATGGTTTCATTAAAACAGAGCTAAACATTAATTTAAGAAAAGTGAGGTCAAGGTCAAAATAAAGGTCAAGGTCAAAAAAATGTTGATGCAATTGAATAGCTTACATCAGTATGTATCAACATATGAAGTTTGATTACACTATCTTGAATGGTATCTTTAAAACTGAGCTAAACACTAATTTAAGAAAAGTGAGGTCAAGGTCAAAGGAAAGGTCAAGGTCAAAAAATGTTGATGCAGTTGCATAGCCCTCATCAATATCTATCAGCATATGAAGTTTGATAAAAATATCTTGGATAGTTTCTTTGAAACTGAGCTTTGAACAGAGCTAAACGCAAAGTGTGACGGAAGGACAGACGGAAGGACGGAAGGACAGAAGGACGGAAGGACGGAAGACGGACATGACAAACACTATATGCCCCGGCCATATTCATGGCGGGGCATAATAAATAATGAAGACTTTGACAAAAAGAGAACAGTTACTGTACCTTTAACTGGCTTCCAGACTGTTTGTTATTTTTGTCCATTTTGCGAAGTTCATCAAACTTAGACTGTAATCACAAAAGAGTCCACTTAAATCGATAAGTTCTTAACATTTTTAGTAGGAAATTAAAGTTTTAAAATTTTAACGACAACAGTACATCAATTGCTTAAACTTTAATTTCAAAGTTTCATTTAAGATGGCAAACTGCTGTATAAATCATACATATACATGTACTTGTTCTTTTACAACTGATTTATTTTCTGCTGGTTATGAACTTAAATATACACATACTTAAAAACTGATAAGACTTGATTATCTACATAAACATCAAACAATGAAATGTAAATGCTTACATTGATTGCATAGGTGTACTGTGGACGGCATAAGAAGAAGGCAGCATCAGCCGGTACATGATACGTCGTGATCAGCGTATCAATTGTAGGCAGTCTCTTCACAAACTCCTCTGTGCTCAACTGCATAGACAGGAAACTCCCAAACTGAACCAGAGTGTCTTGGCACTGAAACACAAAATTTATACATAAGATACATGTGGAAAACTCCCAAATTGAACCAACATGTCTGGGCACTGAAACGAAACAAAAAACTGGATATCATTCATAATTAACAGTGTACACTAGTATTCAGAAATAATAAAGTTTTTTACTGTATCTGTATGTGCCCTACCTGATTACAAAGTGTTAATGATCTGCTCTGTAAAAGATCACAGAGCATTTTCATCTGTACTTAATGATAAAGAACTTTTGATTTGTGCTGTACCTATCAGTAATCATAGACAAATTTTGAACTGTACTGTACCTGACCATAGAGTATTTCTGAACTGTATGGAATCTGATAATAGAGTAATTTTGAACTACATGTGTACAGTACCTAATCATTGACTAATTCTGAACCGTACCTGATCATACAGTTTTCCAACGAGTTTGAGATGACTCTCTGTGCTCTCTTCGTAAATCACGCTGTCTCGCTGCTGAGACATTAAGATACACAGAGCCAAAGCCAGGTCATGTTCTAGCAGTGAGTCTTTTAATCTTGTGGATGACTTCTTTGTGTTCCTCACTTGAGCAAAATATCCACCCTAAAATTTCATATCTTCCTTATTATAGAATCTCGGAAAACGGGGAAAAAAAAACAGTTTTACCTGCTTAATACACAAGATAAAGTATAAAATGAAACGGATGCAAAAGCTATGTCTTTGCCATTGTGAAAGTCAGACATTCATTACCTCCTGTCTGAGAAGTTCTCCACCAGACATGGCATCAAGCTGGTCATCTGTGATTTCCTCTGAGATTTCTATACCGGCCATTTTAGTGACTACCTCACGCAACAGCAACAGGTCAAAACTACAAAAAACAGAAAGTTCACATCAGGTATACTGAAAGCAACAACAGAACAGGGGCTAAATATGGAGTACAATTTTTTGACACACTGTGTACCTTTTGCCAGCTTTGAGTTGATTTGCCACATATTGCATCAGCCCAGCCAAGTCTACTTGGTATTTCCTACATATACAACCAGCAAAGTTTGCAAGACCTGTAAAAGTCAGAAATGAAGACTACTGAGAATGTCAACCATGTGGCAAGTCAGTCATTGTATTAACAGAGATATTTGCAATAAAATATTGACATACATCAATAACAGAAATTTTACTGAAATTCCAAATTAATCAATTTCATGTACATGTACAAGTTAAAACTGTTAATGTATAAATTAAAGAAATTCCCATACTCTGTAGCCACTTTGATATGTTTGTATCGTCATACTTCATCCTGCTTTTGTCAGGGTTGGCCAGAGCATCAATAATACAGTCTGTAGTCAGTTAGGGAATGAATAATGCACTGATTAAAAGCTGATTATTGATCAAGTGACAAAGTATTAAAAAATGCATCAATGTGACACAAAGTCTGATCTTCACCAAAACTCAGACACACAAACTACAAATATTATCAATGTCATCTTCACAAAAACAACAAAATTAAGTATATTTACATCAAAATAAAAAGTGCATGACAAATTAAATTCCCCTGGATATTTTCTGCTGTGGTCCTAACTAAGCTGTAGGCACATGTCAACAACATCCACAGTCTGTACCCTCTGTGGCCCCATTTCATGATGATAAATGCTGCCTTGATTCTCCGAAGCATTTGCAGTGACTGAGCTAATGACTGCGCTACAAACAATGAAGTTTTGTCTAGATTAAGAAAGGATACAGGCCAGCATGTCATAGGAGAGGGATGTTAAGTACTTCAGTGAGTCTACCACTGGACCAATAAAATTATCATGTGTCTGGATCTGAGAGAGAACCTACAAAGAGGAATTTATAGAATCAGGGCACCTGTCAACTTAAAAACCAAGGACAAATGAAATACAGTGATCTCAGGAAAAGGATGATATTTACATATTCAAACAGGACCCCTGGGTTACTGTGGCTGAGTTTTCCTAACTGTCTCCCTGATGGCTTCACATTTTCTTTTGAAAGACGTCTGGAAAAATCAAACAAAATTAAATGGTATAAACATTATTTACATTTACAAGAGATATAAGATTACCTGGTATTAATATGACATAATGTCTTAATTTACAAAGTTTTGAGTTTGTCTTTGGTAAATGAACTCTGAAAGAAATAGATATATCTTTGATTTGTCTTGTATCATGCTGTACTCACTTCATGAGGTATTTAGCTCGCTCTAGACAGTCAGCCCGGACTCGGACGAGTTTAGGATGCTGGCTGTAGGTGTCGTTCTTCCAATTCCCATACAGGCGATACCTAAATATGTATAGGCTCATAAAAACTTCTGCACATCATAACTCAGATAATACATGTAAATAATCACTATGTTACATATATGTAAATAAAATTTTCCTCATTCAGCTATTATTTTTAAATCTTTGCTGTACTAGCTTTGTGTGATTTTTATTTTTCTGTCCATCAACAGTTTAAAAAAAGTGTGTCATCTTTTCCAGAGAAATTAAATTTTAATGAGGGTTGATCTGAGAGTTTGCTAGCCTACAGGTAAATGAAAAAAATTCATGTAGTTTACCTGAGTTCATAAGGGAAGAGTTTGAGGAAGGTCCAGAGTTCCTCTGACAGACAACAGTTACATGGTAGCATAGACATACTGGGTAATAGCACCTCGTCTAGGATGTTCAGAAATCCGTAATATGCCACGTCATCCTCTGGTGTTACACCTCCATTCTGCCTCTGTAAACAGCCACACAATACACAGATAGGGGAAATAACAAAATTAACATACAAGTATTATAGCATCTTGTTAAAAATGCTGTAATGCAAATGAAAATACAAAGTTTCAAATGTCTCTGATTTTTAAAGTACAAGTACAGTGTACATTTGTGTGCACATAATGAATGAAAACATTTCTCAGAAGCTACAGCTGACCTTTCAATCTAAGGACATCAAGAACTCTACAACACAAAATTATTATTCTGAATAATTTACATTACACCAGTTACTTACCTTGGTCATAAAACATTTACCAAGCCTTATGAACTTGACTAATAACACGGGATCACACGAGGCATAAGGACCGATGTATCGCATGATAGGAAACACTTCAGTGTGCAGTGCCCGGTACGAACCCACTTCCTGTATATTCTTAATCAGATTCTTATCACCAGACAACTTCCCTTTTAGAATTTTCCTGGGCAGGCCTGCATTACTGTGGAAAAATCACAATCAGAATGAATATGTCAATTTGCATTGTTTCATATTATACCCTTTATTTAGCAAACTCCTTGTGAAAGCACTTATTTCAAATATTTCATCATAGAATTTTATAAGACTATTCGCTCCAACAATTCACTGAAGTCTTCAGCATATAAGCAAGAAGTACTCATGTACTTACTCTTTATATAGTGAATCCATCATACAGTGCACCATATTACACAGTCCTGTAGCAATCTGTTTGTGGACTGTGCCGAAGAATTCTGGCAGTTTGTCTAAGATCTCCTTTGCTTTGCCCCACACCCCTAGGCTGAGCAGTGCCTCAGTCAATCCAAGCTTCTGATTTGTCACATACTAATGAATAAAAGATTATTTAAAATTATCATAAAAATGAGCATTTTCTGCATGTTTGCACTCTGATCCTGTAAGTTAAGCACAATCTCTTTATCAGCTTCTCAAATGAGATGCATATACTTTGGGTATACATGTAAGGGTAGCTTATGCACCTTAAATGTTAATCAATCAGTAGTTGTAAGTTTTTTTTCTTTTTACAAGGATAATATATAATTATTGACTTTTGATGAGGTGTACTTGTGACTATACGGACCTGGTCAGGTATTGGTTGACCAAGGCCGAAGGTCGAGGTTTATCTATACCTGACCACATCCATATAACCACAAGTAGACCGAATTCAAAAGTCAATAACCGTTTTATTAAAGGATCAGGAATTTTAAAACATTTTGACACTTACGTTCACTTCGTGTCTCAAACAAATATAAACACTTATAGGTATAACAACACATTATAATTATACAATAAATTCTCAACTATTTACTAAGAAAGGTGTTCAGTCTGTTCGGTACTGGCGTGTGCCATATTTACATTCACAAGGACACTTGCTTTAAAACGTGCAATTTGACTGGTAAAAAAATGTGAGCAAATCTATGGTTGGTCAAGAGGGAAAACCCATTAAACCTCCTGGAACATCATTTTGAGGTGAACTCACTCTGAGGTACATCTCAGGAAAGGGCGTCTAGACCAATCAGACAGCATCAAAATTCCTGACCATTTAATAATGTATGATAAAGTACATGTACATGTATATACATTGTACATGTTATATATCTCTCTCACACTGCATAGACCCTTTGTAAGGACAGTCTGACCTCTGACCTACCAGATCAACCTTGACCGTCTCCGTTTCCTTGGATTCCTCCGATTTCTCAGCCAGACTGACTACGCTGAGTTTCCGAGCGTATGCCTTGGCCTCGTCCACTTCTTTCTGATGATACTCCTTAATCTTAGCATCTGCAGGTAGCAACTACAATTAAAAAACAAAAAATTTAATCTGAAATTTAGCTGCATTGCATTATACAGTCTAGACTGCCATAGCAACTTTCTGTATTAATGACTCTATCATATGTGATACTGTAAATCACTTTTCATTCGTGAGAAGTTTATTTTTGCTTAATTACGCAAGACATTGTGTTCGCGAAAAGCAACAACAACAATTCATGAAAATTTTGTTTCACTAATAAAGAGTAAATGAATATTTCTTGAAAATAAGGTGTTGGGAAAATTTAGTGATCTATCATAATATCTAGTCCTGCCCAACATTATTTTCTACAGATAAAAACTATACTAAGTGACTCACTGCCTTATGTGACAAGAGACCATAATTTTTACTTTATGATGCAAAATCATAAACCCTAACCCTAACCCTGTTGTCATTATTTACCTATTACAGTAAAGTAATGAAGAAAAAACCTACTTTCAGTTGATGTAGGACCATAAAAATTCAGATTCTAGAAATGTTCAAGAGTATACTCACATGACCGTACAGCGTTTCCAGATCAATTAGATCATGTCGTAGTAATAAGGCTGCCACCCTATATAAACTAGTAGGAGTTTCTTCATCCTGCAGTAAAAATTTATACGATATAAAACTGGACTAAATAAGATAGAAAACTAAGATTTGTCTTAAATCCCATTTTGTTAATAAAATTTACCAGACATTAAATCAGTATTGGACTACTGGTGTGGAAATGTTTTCATCTAGAATTTATAAACGCACAAAACAGCTACAAATTTTTAAAAGTCAGATTTGAAACACAATCTTGCGCTAACCTTATAGAAGTGGAATTTGAAGCCAAGGATATGACAGAGTGTTTTTCTCTCTGTGACATACTCCTTAAACAGCGGGACGTAAAAGTTCTCTAGATGTGGTCGACACTCAAACGACTCCAGTAAAATGTCCAACACTCGGTTAGGATCCAGGTCAAAACAACCTTAGTAAAACAGTATAAACATACAGCAATATTTCCATGACTGTGTATATAGATTCAAGCTAATGAAACATTATACAGCACATCAAAATTAAATGCAGTTTTGTGACAGGGTATAAATACGGCAAAAATGTTAATGACACGTTTCTGATGAAAGCTACATCAATTTATGTGTCATTATGTAGCCATTCTAGCCTTTGCTATTCTTAAGAAGAAGATTTTTAAAGATATTTTCCTATATATATCTATGTAAAACTTGGATCCCCCATTGTGGCCCCACCCTATCCCCGGGGGACATGATTTGAACAAACTTGAATCTACACTACCTGAGGATGCTTCCATAAAAATATGACCAATCTTGGCTTTGCTGTTCTTAAGAAGAAGATTTTTAAAGATATTTTCCTATATATTTCTATGTAAAACTTGGATCCCCCATTGTGGCCCCACCCTACCCCCGGGGGTCATGATTTGAACAAACTTGAATCTACACTACCTGGGGATGCTTCCATATAAATATGACCAATCTTGGCTTTACTGTTCTTAAGAAGAAGATTTTTAAAGATATTTTCCTATATATTTCTATGTAAAACTTGGATCCCCCATTGTGGCCCCACCCTACCCCCGGGGGTCATGATTTGAACAAACTTGAATCTACACTACCTGAGGATGCTTCCATAAAAATATGACCAATCATGGCTTTGCTGTTTTTAAGAAGAAGATTTTTAAAGATATTTTCCTATATATTTCTATGTAAAACTTGGATCCCCCATTGTGGCCCCACCCTACCCCCGGGGGTCATGATTTGAACAAACTTGAATCTACACTACCTGAGGATGCTTCCATATAAATATGACATCTTGGCTTTACTGTTCTTAAGAAGAAGATTTTTAAAGATATTTTCCTATATATTTCTATGTAAAACTTGGATCCCCCATTGTGGCCCCACCCTACCCCCGGGGGTCATGATTTGAACAAACTTGAATCTACACTACCTGAGGATGTTTCCACATAAGTTTCATCTTTCCTGGCCCAGTGGTTCTTGAGAAGAAGATTTTTAAATGATGCCATTATTTTTTCACTAATTCCTAATTATCTCCCCTTGAAAGAGGGCGTGGCCCTTCATTTGAACAAACTTGAATCCCCTTTACCCAAGGATGCTTTGTGGCAAGTTTGGTTGAATTTGGCCCAGTGGTTCTTGAGAAGAAGTTGAAAATGTGAAAAGTTTACAGACAGACAGACGGACAGACGGACGGACAGACGGACAGACAGACGGACAGACGGACGCCGGACAAAATGTGATCAGAAAAGCTCACTTGAGCTTTCAGCTCAGGTGAGCTAATAAATAGATGTAAGAAAAATATAATGTAATTCACTCAAATTTTTTGCACTTTACGACAGAAAATAAACTAAATGGGTTCAATTTTTTTTTCAATTTGCTTGAAATACTGTACGAAATATGAAGATAACAAACAGTAATCAATCTCAAAAGTCCTTTGAAACAATGAAAATATTAAACAGAGCAAACACGAACCTCTAAAAAACATCAAAGATGGGATCAGGTGTCATGGAGGAGTGAGCATCCCCAGCCGACAAGTGTGTTCCTTGTCGTGATAGGAAAAAAAAAAACGAAAAAATAACCGTACGCGAAAACAATTCAATGTGCATATAATGGCTTCTTTGTAGTTAAAAAAGCGGGCTTAATATTTTAGCGGCTGTGGCGAGACAACGATGCACTAATTCATGATAACTATTAATAAATGAATTTTGCAAAGTCCATGTTCGACAAGGGATGCGTAATCCTCCATAGCACCTTATCCTACCTATTCGCTCTGCAAAAAAATTATTGCTCAGATTGCCTTTTTTCGTTATCTTCATATTTCTGTTTCTCCTTGTATTTCGTTTATTTACAACAGAATAATCTACTTCTGGTAAATAGGATTTCATTGTTTCTTTTCCAGTGTATATCGTAGTTAAATATAAAATTTCATGCAAGTTAGAGAATCAATAAATCGTGCAGAATTTATTTTACGTCACGTCTACAGGTAATTCCATGCACAAGTGTAATTCTTCTTTTCTTGCTAAGAATAATCATTTAAATTCATGGATTCATCGTCAAGAAAGGAAACATTATACACAAACTTAAGATTACTTCGAAAAGTGACATATTATATATATTTATTACAATTTAGACGACACAAATCGGTTCCTTTAAAATGTACATGTGCTGAGCTTTTTTTTCATTTGTCATAACGAGCCTCCATACCCGTTACCATGCAGGCAAAAATCACCTTTTCTTCTATAAATTCGACAAACCTATTCCAAAATGAGTTGAAAGTTATTACAAGCACTAATTTGTGCACATGTGTGAGAGATATTAAGAGTCAGTCTTTGTTCAATACTACCGCAATCACTGGTTGCTATGTTAAAAATGTAACTTCCGCTTTAAAAAGTGTGTTCGCATTATCAAACGCATCGGCAGAAATTTAAATAAAATTCATAATATGTAAGGATGCCAATTATTGTTCATTTTTATTCCCATCATAACTTGCGCTTTAAACAGCAAGTATGTTATTTGATGAAATCGAGGACAACTACGGCTGAAAATATAGCGGAATCTCACTATAATAGTGGTATACCACTATTATAGCGGAATTTACGTTTTCCCCCAACCTGTTTAGTAACAGTTTACATGACCTACCTATAAGTGTATGACATTTAGTAAAAGTTACTTTACATGACCTACCTATATGTGTATGACATTTAGTAACAGTTTAGGATACATGATCTACCTATAGGTGTATGATATTTAGTAACAGTTACTTTACATGACCTACCTATATGTATGACATTTAGTAACAGTTTACATGACCTACCTATAAGTGTATGACATTTAGTAACAGTTAATTTTTAAAAGAAAATTGAATAATAATAATGACAAGCCTCCCAAGTATCTATCATACGGCAAAAGGTATTTGAACATTTTACATACAAGATTAAGGCACAATTGTATTTTAAATCATGACTTGTATAGATGTAACATTATAACGAATCCAAATTGTTTTTGTGGATATAAGGAGGATAGTCATCATTATTTCTTTGTGTGTAGAAAATATCTTGTAGCTAGACGTTTAATGTTGAATGCATTACTTGTAATTAATAATGTAAAAATGTTAAATGTGCATAGACTGCTATGGGGAGATGAATCGTTATCTTTGCAGGAAAATGAAAAAATATTTGGTATTGTTCAAAAATTTATTCAGGATACTGGTCGTTTCAATTAACACTTACATGTACTTGTATTTACTACCTTTTGAAACTATTTTAATATGGTTATTGACGTCATTATAATCATCATTATATCAACTGATATTCCTTAGCAATAATAACTATTGTCTTTGTTCTTCTACGTTCATGTATAATATTGTAAAATTGTAAATCTTTGTATATGTTGTATGGCTATTAAGATTTTATGTATGGGAGAGGACTATCTAAGTTTTTAGAACTTGTGTCCAATCCCTTTGACACATTGTCAATAAAATATGTTCAAAACAAAACAACAGTTACTTTACATGACCTACCTATAAGTGTATGACATTTAGTAACAGTTACTAAACATGACCTACCTATAAGTGTATGACATTTAGTAACAGTTTACATGACCTACCTATAAGTGTATGACATTTAGTAACAGTTACTTTACATGACCTACCTATAAGTGTATGACATTTAGTAACAGTTTACATGACTTACCTATAAGTGTATGACATTTAGTAACAGTTACTATACATGAACTACCTATAAGTGTATGACATTAAGTAACAGTTACTATACATGACCTACCTATAAATGTATGACATTTAGTAACAGTTTACATGACCTACCTGTAAGTGTATGACATTTAGTAACAGTTACTATACATGACCTACCTATAAGTGTATGACATTTAGTAACAGTTACTAAACATGACATAAGTGTATGACATTTAGTAACAGTTTACATGACCTACCTATAAGTGTATGACATTTAGTAACAGTTACTTTACATGACCTACCTATATGTGTATGACATTTAGTAACAGTTTACATGACTTACCTATAAGTGTATGACATTTAGTAACAGTTACTATACATGACCTACCTATAAGTGTATGACATTAAGTAACAGTTACTATACATGACCTACCTATAAATGTATGACATTTAGTAACAGTTTACATGACCTACCTGTAAGTGTATGACATTTAGTAACAGTTACTATACATGACCTACCTATAAGTGTATGACATTTAGTAACAGTTACTATACATGACCTACCTATAAGTGTATGACATTTAGTAACAGATACTATACATGACCTACCTATAAATGTATGACATTTAGTAACAGTTTACATGACTTACCTATAAGTGTATGACATTTAGTAACAGTTTCTTTACATGACCTACCTATAAGTGTATGACATTTAGTAACAGTTACTTTACATGACCTACCTATATGTGTATGACATTTAGTAACAGTTTAGGATACATGACCTACCTATAAGTGTATGACATTTAGTAACAGTTACTATACATGACCTACCTATAAGTGTATGACATTTAGTAACAGTTACTTTACATGACCTACCTATAAGTGTATGACATTTACATGTAGTAACAGTTCCTATACATGACCTACCTAGATGTGTATGATATTCAGTAACAGTAACTATACATGACCTATAAGTGTATGACATTTAGTAATGGTAACTATACATGACCTATAAGTGTATGACATTTAGTAATGGTAACTATACATGACCTATAAGTGTATGACATTTAGTAACAGTTACTATACATGACCTTACCTATAAGAGATTTGAGATTTTCTACACTTTGTTCTACAGTTATCTTCTCTGTTATGTCCTGATTCAGCTCTGTGATCAATTTGGCATATCCCTCACTTTCTTCTCTCAACAAATTAAACTTCTTTTGTTTGTAACTGAAAAATAATTTTGTAATGGTGCTTAAAAATTTTACAACCTTCATAACAAATATCCTTTTAAAAATAAACATTTAAAATAAAAATGAAACTTCTTGAATAATGAAAGTCAAAAGGAAATAGTCCATGGTTCAACATTAAAATTTGTATATTTATAATCATTTTGATCTCAAGCTCATGAAAATGTAGTTTTATAATTGAGTTTTGCTTTATACTCACTAGAGCTTTGTTTTTGTTTTAACATATTTCTGATTAAACTGAGTCTTTGATGACAAAAGACCAAGGGACTCTAATGTCTCTTGATCTAATCTCTCTTTCAGAATAGAAGCAGCCACCATTTTCTATAACAAATCACAATAAAAAAACAAAATTATTCCCAGAGCATTTTCATGCTTTTGTATCTAGTTAAATTTTATTGAAAACAATTCAAGAGATATCGGTTATTGCATTTTATAGTTTTACTGATTAATTCTGGGCATTAACACACTGAAATTTCATCATTTTGATGGCAATATTGAAGGATTAGTGAAACAGTTACGGACACCACATCAACAATTATGACTTGAGTACTTTACAATAAACTTACACATAGTACACTTTTTCACAAAATAACTACCTCACATCCTGTGACAAGGGAGATAAACTTGTCCCTCTGAGCATTATCATCAGAAACTGACAGCTCAACATCTAAAAACCAAAACTGATAGGTTAACTTCCTGTTAAATGACCTAAGAATCTGATAATCATTGGAATTAAGTAACATCTTTAAATTATTGTTTATACATACCTAGGATAGCAAAGGCATCTGCAATTGCAACAGGGAGTTCTTTAACACTTTCCTATTGAATGAAAATAAAAATATTAATAAATGTAGATTCCACATTTTCCCATTTATCTTTTTTTAGCAATGTTCTTTCCCTACTTTTAGGGTGACAGCTTACTGGAACAAGAAATCTGTGACTATTTCCTCAGAAACCAGAAATTATACCGAGTAATAGCTATTTAAGGTAGAACCTATGTCGGAAAAGTCTTTGTCACAAGATTTTCAAACTTTTCAAAATGATATATTAGCACTCGCTTATCAATCAGTTAAAAATATATGGTATGTTTCCTTGTAACTAAATGTAGTGCAGCCTGTGCAACTTGGAATGACAATCTTACACTGCGACTACATATTTTCAGTCATTTTTAGGGGTACTGGTCATAGAAGGAATATAGAAAATCACAAAAATACTTCTTCAAACATCGTCGTTTATAGACTTTATTAACTGAACCGTATTAAGCAATATTATTCAAGAATAAATTCTGTTTTATTCAATTGACATAAAAGATTAAGTCCACATTTCAACAAATGTAGGCAAATGCGCCCAATATTTTTTGAGTCAATTTACCACCTAAATTTGTAAATATTTTTCAAAAGTCTTTGTCAGAATGTTTTTTCAATCTTTAATATGATGAAGATCAAACCCAAATAATTACAAAAAGTGATTAAAATATATACCTTTCACTGCAAACGAATGAGAGACACTATTTATCAATACTTCTTTTGTTGACCTTTTTGCACTTACACAGGATTTTATTATTAAATGACCGTTTTGGGGTAATAACATAACGTTCAGATTTACAATGTGAATATTTATTTTAAAAAATGTAATTTTTTTATTTAAAAAGAAAATATTTTACATGTTTTAGGGAAACATTATTTTTATACACCAACCATTATGAATAATTAACAAATAATTATGAAAGGGAATGCACGTCATTTCATGATAGACATTACAAAATTTACACAAAATTTTTAACAGATCTTTGACTCCGACACATTTCATCAAGATATTGTACTATTTAGATTTCTTGCGATTTCTGATTGCCTTCAAAATAGTTGCATGCCATTCGCATTATCACAGTTGTGTAACTTCATTACATGAGACAGTCTTGGAGAAAGTACGGGAAAAAGTAACATTAAATTAATTATGACGTCATAATGGATCTAGCATCAAAAAAGACAGTCTAAACTCATTTACTTGATATGACGTCAAACGACGTAGGTTCTACGTTAATCAATGCCCTGTAATTTACACATTATAACCTTTTATCATAAGAATCAACATATAACAAAACAAAATACACAACCTTGACATGCGTCTCTGATTGATTTTCAAAAATCAAAATTGAGAAATTTTTCTAGAGAAAATAAGGAGTACAGAGTAAACACATTTTTAAAATTTTCCTTAAGTTTTATTAAAAGATTTAGAAGGAATCTTAACAGGTTTCCTTGATTTTCTACTTACACAAAGCTCCTCTAGGAGGCTAATGGCCGATTCTACCTTCATCTGGCCACCAATAACTCTCCACGCTAACTGATACAACGCATTCTTAAGGGCCTTTGATTCCTTGATCAAAAAATTCTTCTCTTTTAGGGTGCTCCACTGCTTTATACTACAAAAAAAAAATGTAGTTAAACTTTCAAATTACATCACTGTACATTTCAATGATTTTTTTTTTTTTTTTTTTGGTTAAAAGCCATAAGAGTAATGCTGAACATACTGAATAAAATGTAGAACAAGAATTTAAAATTCAGCATGCAGTGGGTATTGGGTACATCTAATTGTAGCTCAGTGGTAGAGCACCTGCTCGATTAGTGGAGGTCCCAATTTTGAGTCCTACTCCCAGTCTGGTCATCACTTTTCCCCGTCTGTTATATTTGATGCCTTGACCAGCAAAACCAACTAGTGATTTACAAGTCTATGTGAGGTTTTCAGTAAGGAAAAACTCGATAAAAAGGAGGGAATATTTTCTCCATTGGCAGCAATGGAGGTTTTGGAATTATTGCTTCATTTCGTTTCATCTGATTTGTTGACAGTTGTTCAGTACCATTTGAATTATTGACTAATCAGATAAAGCAAAACAGATTTGAATAACTGATGTTTTTTTTTTTTTTTAAATAAATGCACGGGAAGGGGGCATGAGGGGGGGGGGGTCCATCCACACTTCAGGTGCCTGTGGAGTTAGCGGTAAACACTCGACACGTGCATCATCAAACAATGGCTGCTACATATATTACAATCAGCTCTGGCACAATCTCTTGATTTAGCTATATAGCTTGATTTAGCTATATAGCTTTATTAAGCTATTCAGAATAGCTTAATTTAGCTATTTTATCAGTTTTTTCTTAAATGTTTTATTTTTTCAGCATGCACAAAAAGTCGCACCTTGGCGCAGTGATAATATTCAAGCCTGAACTCTTCGGAAAATAATGCATGTTAAAATCACTCATCGAATTGCGTCTCCTAAAGAGACTTTGTACTCAAAGTCCTAAAAGTTTTGGGGCTCTATAAAATAATTGATACTAATGATACAGTTACTTCTTCAATGAAATTATACAGGAGCCAATTATGGTCGACAAGATAATTGATTGGTAATAATTCAGTACGAGAAGCAATAATACTTATCCATGCGTCAACGCACACAAGGTAGTGTACAGTTACTCAAACAATGGAAATTCATCTTTTGCTTAAAAGTATTCAATGCTGCAATGTTAGAACTATCTTTGATTTTGGTTCTTGTTTTTATAGCCCATAGTACATATTTGAATAGTCAAATAATTTCAACTTTTTGTCAATTTCTTGCAAAAAAACATTTTTCTGAAAAACTGCACATAAATAGCTTTATCAAGCTATATAGCTGAATCAAGAGATTGTGCGCGTGTGCTGGACCTGACGATTTACAACTATCCCTCAGATGTCAAATTCTGAGTATTTCTCATCTTTCTTCTTTAACACTGTCATAATATTTACCAACTTTTGTAATCTAACACAATCGTTATAATTCACGGGGGGAGACATGTGCTCAGCTGCATGCTGCAGCCAGCAGGTAGAAAGGAAAACAAGCAGCGGAGAACATGCAAGTCTGTTTCAACATGATACACGACTGAATAAGAATTTGTGACTCTATATTCCAAAGTAAAATCAATTCTAGGTATATTTAAAATGACAAAAACTGCGTACAATTCTGATTTGCCTGATTTTTCCCAAAGTTTAAGACCATCGATTCCTCTGCTCATCGCCGCCATTTTTTCTCTTTGCCGATTATTGACGTCATAAAATCTCAAAGCTGTGAAACTTTTTTTAGTTTTATGCAAAGCGCAAAAAACAAAAATCATTTACATTTGTTCAAGTATTCGCAGAATTATGTTGATGTTTTTAAATAAATATTCTTGTCAAATTAGCCAGAAACCATAATTATCGTAATTACGTTGATTCGAGATTAAACAAGATGGCTGCGCCCATGAAAAGACACAATGACTGAGTGACACAGGAGACAGAGACCGAGAGATTGACAGACCAGCTCAAGACTTGAAGACATACAGTATCTGCACAAACAGACTTGGTTTAGCATAAAGAAGAATTCTATGTTCATCAAAAGAGAAATTTTACAAAGTTACCCATTATGACAGATAACAAGACAATTCCTAAATTATCCAAAACAGAAAGAAAACTTCAGAAAAAAGTTGCAAAATCAGAGAAAACTTTGTTGAAACACGATGGAATTGGAACATCGGAACAGCCCACTAAGGTTCGTAAATTATGAAAACCAGAGTGCGAAACTAATAGAACGCTTCAAGTTTGTATCATAAAATAGAGTCATTTATGTGTCTTTTTTTATTTTTAGATTTTGTGTGTCAACAATGCGGGATTGGATGTAGGTGTGTCCTATGATGAAGTCGCTGCTGTCTTTGGTCCACTTGGCCCTATAGAGGAGATAATCATGCTACCCAAGAAACCATATGCTTTTGTGTGTTATGGGGATGTAGATTCTGCTGAAAGAGCAATGACTCAGCTCAGTGGTACAGTTCTTCCAGAGACCCACAGCAGAAAACAAACAGCAACACTGTACATCTTCTTTGTGTCTAAAGGTGATAAAAATATAAATACCTAATTGGCAAAATTCTCTAAGAAATTGAATTCAATTTTGAATTATACGTGAACTGATACTCATCTCACTAGTTTTAATAAATTTACTTGTAATGTAAATAGCTAAATATAGCATAGGAAATTGAAGAAATAAAGACATTTTTAACTCACCCCAAGAAGTTGGGGGAGCTTATGTAATACCCTTGGCGTCGGTGTCCCAGGTTAAGGTTTTTGGAGCAGTTTTCTTTTCAAGTACTTCTATGGCCTGTATTAGTCAGAGATGCATGGAGGATGCTTCTAGTGTGTTTTATTGTACCAGTCAAGGTTTCAGATGCTGCAATTTCAGCTAAAGAATGACCAGGTTAATGTTTTTGGAGCAGGTTAAAGTTTTTGGAGCAGGTTAAAGTTTTTGGAGCAGGTTAAAGTTTTATGAGCAGGTCTCATTTCCAAGTAACTATAAGCCCTATATTGACCAAACTTGCATGGATGATACATCTAAGGATGCACACTACTGAACTTGCTTCGGATGCTGGATCTGACCTAAATTTTCTGGATGAGTGACTAGGTTAAAGTTTTTGGAGTAGATCTCATTTCCAAGTAACTATAAGCCCTATATTGACCAAACTTGCAGGGATGATACATCTAAGGATGCACACTACTGGATTTGCTTCAGATGCTGGATCTGACCTATATTTTCCAGATGAGTGACCAGGTTAAGGTTTTTGGAGCAGATCTCATTTCCAAGTAACTTTAAGCCCTATATTGACCAAACTTGCATGGATGATACATCTAAGGATGCACACTACTGAACTTGCTTCGGATGCTGGGTCTGACCTGTATTTTATGGATGAGTGACCAGGTTAAAGTTTTTGGAGCAGATGTCATTTCCAAGTATCTATAAACCCTATATTGACCAAACTTGCATGGATGATACATCTAAGGATGCACACTACTGAACTTGCTTCGGATGCTGAATCTGACCTATATTTTATGGATGAGTGACCAGGTTAAAGTTTTTGGAGCAGATGTCATTTCCAAGTATCTATAACCCTATATTGACCAAACTTGCATGGATGATACATCTAAGGATGCACACTACTGAACTTGCTTCGGATGCTGAATCTGACCTATATTTTCCGAATGAGTGACCAGGTTAAAGTTTTTGGAGCAGATCTCATTTCCAAGTAACTATAAGCCCTATATTGACTAAACTTGCAAGGATGATACATCTAAGGCCAAATGAAAAATATGTGTGGTTCCGGTTACACCTCCAAACAAATTAGGGTAGGTAGGTAGTTTTTTTTTTTTTTTTTTTTTTTCAAACGTCAAAAATATCATTGAATGTTCTTGAATTAACTATTGGTGATAATTGGTGAGATAATACTATTGCTTTCCTTCAAGTGGGGACATTTGTAACTGACAAAACACTTGTACTGTGTGTTGAAACGATGTTGTCAAAGAAGGCCACCATTGCTGAAACTAAAACTAATACTGGAGCCAATGAGGGAAATCGGGGGAAATTCCGGAAATTTGAAAATCGCCAAAAAAAAGTTTAGGGTCGGGGGTATAAAATAGGGACAGTCGGGTAACCGGAACCACACATATTTTTTTATTTGGCCTAAGGATGCACACTACTGGACTTGCTTTGGATGCTGGATCTGACCTAAATTTTTGGGATGAGTGACCAGGTTAAAGTTTTTGGAGTAGATCTCATTTCCAAGTAACTATAAGCCCTTTATTGACTAAACTTGCATGGATGATACATCTAAGGATGCACACTACTGGACTTGCTTCGAAGCTGGATTTGACTTACATTTTCCGGATGAGTGACCAGGTTAAAGTTTTTGGAGCAGATGTCATTTCCAAGTAACTATAAACCCTATATTGACCAAACTTGCATGGATGATACATCTAAGGATTCACACTACTGGACTTGCTTCGGATGCTGGATCTGACCAATATTTTCCAGATGAGTAACCAGGTTAAAGTTTTTGGAGCAGATCTCATTTCCAAGTAACTATAAGGCCTATCTGAACAAAACTTGCATGGATGATGCATCAAGGGATGAACAATCTCAAAACTTGCTTCGGATGCTGGATTTGACTTACATTTTCTGGATGAGTGACTAGTTTTAAGTTTTCAGATAAGTCTATTCCCAAGTAACTACAAGCCCTATCAGACCAAAATTGCATAAATGTTGCATCTAGGGATGCACACTCCTAGATTAATAGTTTAGTGTGGGACTTTGCCTTATTTAAAGACAACATTCCTTGAGGTGAGCTCTGTAATCTCTGATTACCTATGTTTTTCTTAACTTGAAATAAGCCTAATGAGTCAGAGTAGCACTGGTTATTTGTGTAGAAAAAGGAACTATATCAAACCTATAGTTAAATTTTGTTTGATCATCATGGCAACTTCCCATGTTGACCTAATACATGTAGTAATTTTTTCATCAACACCTGAAGGACTACAGCAAAAGCTAAATTCTTTAGAAAAGTATTGTGATGATTGGGTTATGAAAGTAAATTCTAATAAAAATGAAAATTATTATATTTAACAAAGCTGGGAGAACAATCAAACATAAATTTCACTACAAAAATTTCAATATTGAATGTGTATCTAGTTATAAATACCTAGGCATCTATTTCACAGCCTCGGGGACTTTCTCTATGGCAAAAAATGAGTTATACAAAAAGGGACTTAAAGCTTTTTTCAAGTTACGAAAAGACTTTCTTAGCTTAAATCCTGGGATATCCACTAGCCTCAATGTCTTTGATCACACAATTAAGCCTATATTACTTTACGGCTCAGAAATATGGGGAATATTTAATGTTAATAATTCAAAAATAAAGCAATCTAATCAAATATTGATGCAACTATGCTATAAAAACTTTACAGGAGAAAATTTACACATCAAGTTCTGTAAAACTATACTAGGTTTGAATAGGAAAAGTACGAACCATGCCTCTCTTTCAGAATTAGGTAGATATCCTTTGCATTATGATATTATCAACATGTTACTTAAATATTGCTACAGATTAGAAAATTTAAATTCAGATTTCCCTTTACTAAAAGATGCATTTTTTATGTAGTAAGGAACTTCATTTCGCCCAAAAAACAACTTGGTACTCCTCAATAGAAAAATTACTAAAAATTCTTGATATCCCAAACATAATGTCCTATACTAAGAGTAATTTTATGAATTCATTAAAACAATCCATGAATAAAAAATACTCACTTGATTGGCAACACTCAAATGAAACACTAAAGGAGGGCAAACTTGTCACTTATTTATTTCTGAATAACAATTTTAGATTGGAAAAATATCTAATTTTATTAAAGCCTGAATACAGAAAACCAATATGTAGATTACGTGTATCAGCGCACAGACTTTTCATAGAATTAGGCAGATATAATAACACACCCAGATCAGAAAGAATATGTAAAAATTGTACGCTTAATCAAATTGAAGATGAATAAGAACATTTCCTTATTCACTGTAGCAAATTTACAAAGGAAAGAGAAGACCTATTTAACCTGATCTCATCTAAAGTAAAACATTTTACAGAATTGCCTGATAAACAAAAATTATTCTGGATTCTAAATTGCGAAGAACTAGATATACTAAACTCTCTTGGAAGATTTTTACAAAAAACATTACCATAATTTTTTTTTTTTTTTTTTTTAATTATTATTATTAATTATGTAAAAGTATGATACTTTCAAGTATATGGTTTAGTAATGAATGCATATATATATGATGTACTATATATATACCTATAAAACAATTAAGTCTTATGTTCATATGAAATATTTTTGGGTATTCCCCTACTTGTATGTCTTTTCTATCAATCAAGCAATTCTTTCCCTCTTATGTATATGTATATTGTATTTCGTATGTATGATCATAATCATTATATACAATTTAACAATGTACTTTCATTTTGCCCCATGAGGGCCCTTAATTGGTCAATAAACGAATTGAATTGAATTGAATTGAATTGTAGTAGGATGGCAGGGTTATGTTAGTTTTAACAATTATCGAAATCAAGTGTAATATTAAATTTACTCCGTTAATTAGCAAAAATTGCTTGCTTTAGATAAAACACAATGCAATTTTTAGAGCTGTGGGAAACAAAACAAATCTTTGTGAAAAATAGAAGAATTTCCCTTCCTTTTGACTCAAAAATCACTGTGGCAAGTCACCAAGAGAAAAGAAGAATTCCATTAAGTCCTGATTTACATTGTATGTAAAAAAAAAATTGAAATAACCATTTTAATTTCTTTGTTTTCAAGCCCCCCCGGGTCTTTCCCCCACCTCAGAAACTCCTCCTGGTCTGATTATCCTGGAAAACTTCATATCAGAGGAAGAGGAGAAACAGTTTCTGTCATCAGTCGACTGGGAAGCGCCTTCACAGGGTTTGTATTACCATTACATGACAGGGTTATTGTAATGTTTCTTATCTCATGAATATACCACATCTAAATCATGCCGCATGTTTTTTATTAGTGAATACACCACAGTTATTTGTCTATGTATAAACCCTATAAACAGTTTCTGTCATATGTCGACTGGGAAGCACCTTCACAGGGTCGGTTTACCATTACGAGGCAGGTTAATCTGTGTATGTGCCTATAAATGTACCCATATAACTTAGTTAAAGCCGCATTTTTACATTACCATTGTTCCACATTTCTGTAGCATTTGTCAGGGGTGATAATTCATATAAATATTGAAAATCCAGCCTATCACCAAAGAAAAACTTGAAACCATTCCTTTCTCTTTCTCTTGTAGAAAAATTAAGTTCTTTTTAAATTCTAACTAATGAAAGAAAGGAGGCATTTTTCTTTTGTAAATAAGCCTTAAATCTATTTGTAAGTTGAGGAACATATTTAGTATATATATCCTCATTTTTCTTTTCAGAGAGAAGTGAATTAAAACACAGGCAAGTGAAGCACTTTGGATTCGAGTTTAAATACGGAATTAATGATGTAGACCCCGATGACCCTCTCCCTCAGGGTATTCCCAATGTCTGCTCTGCTTTCCTACAGAGGGCACTAAATACAGGTCATGTGACCCACCTCCCTGATCAACTGACAGTCAACAGGTACCAGGCTGGTCAGGGTAGGTATATTGTATTGCCAAAAAAACAAAGTTGTTAAATGTTATTTATTGATAACTGAATGGCTGATATGCTAGACTAATAATTTAGCTGAGCTGTTTTGTTATTTCAGGGATTCCAGCTCATATTGACACAGGGCCTGCTTTTGAGGACGGCATCATGTCCCTCAGTCTAGGATCCCAGGTATGTGTTACTGTAAATCATTTGATGCATACAAAACGTACATAAATAGAACCTGATTTAACCAGGTGTCTCATGTTAAATAATTACAACTGCCTTGAACAGAGTCCTAACCTTTAATATGGAGACATATTTCCATATCAATTTTATGCTATGGGCGTGGAGTTCCAGTCAAAGTTTTAGGAGCAAGTCCATTCCAAAATACCTACAAGTTTTACCTGGAACAAACTTGCATTGATGATGCATCTAGGGATTGACACTACCCACTTGCTTTGGATGCTTGATCTTACCTATAATTTCTTGCTAAGTGATCAAATTAAAGTGTTTGGGACAGGGATCCACACAACTAGAAAAACTTTGCTGTGAGATTTGTATTACTTATAGATAGTACATGTATTCACTGAAGTAAGCTGAGTTTTTATCTTTTTAAAATATTGATGTATGGTACTTAAATTTCCCTAAATTAGTGTTGACTTGTGCTGTAATCTGCATGCAAGTTTGCACTGGAATTGTATTCTGGAATATTTCCGTACATGATAATTTACTTGTAGATTTTAAATACTATTCAAGTAAAATTAACTAAAACAAAACATTCAGGTGCTGATGGACTTCCATCACCCAGACGGACGACAGCTGTCTGTTCTACTTCCTCCCAGAAGTCTCCTCATCATGACGGGAGAATCTCGCTACATGTGGTCACATGGTATCACCCCACGGAAGTCGGACATTATCCCCTCCACAGAGGGAAACCTGAGTGTCATACCCAGGGGAACCAGGACCTCATTCACATTTAGGAAAATTATCCACCCTACAGAGAGGAAAAGGCGAGAGACAACAGAGAGGTATAGGACGGTTATTTTTTAACCACAAGATTTCTTTTAACTATAATTTCTACATAAATGTATTTTACTTCTTATGTAAATGTATTTTACCACTCATGAATGTATGCAGTTCACAATGTGGTTCCTTGCAAAGCTTTTGTATTTGCAATAAAAAGAAAAGGCAAGGCAAAAAATAATTTTTTAGCTCACCTCGACAAAGTCGAGATGCGTTTATGCTATACCATCGGCGTTAGCAAACTTGCATGGATCTAGGGATGTACACTAACTAACCTGCTTCAGATTCTGGATCTGACCTAGATTTTCCACATGAGTGAATTTTAGCCATATTTTAGCAAAATTAGCATGGATGTTGATGTATCTAGGGATGGACACTTCCAGACTTGCTTTGGATTCTGAATCTGATATTGATGGATATTGATATTGGGATGTACACTAACTAGGAAAAAAATAGGATGTGAGATTTGCCTTACTTATAGATAATATTGGTCGAGGTGAGCTTAGTAATCTTTGATAACCTATGTTTTTGTTTACTTTTTCATCCTTTGGAGTAGATAAATTCCAGGAAGACTTTGGTCTCCAGAAACAATTTGTTTGAGTGCTTGCAGCAAATTCAAAATGCCTAGTTTGATGTAGATTTCTCAGAATTTGAGACACACGTGCATAATATGAATCTTAAGGAAAAATATTTGGAAATGTAAATATATATGCATAATATGATTTTTTTTCTTTTACTAAATTACAATGAATTCTGTTACTTTTCCTCTATTGCTGTAGGTCAGAACAAAGACCCACCCTCCCTGTATCCTCTTCTGAGGCAGAAAAACTGGAGACTCAGCATGTTCATCAGGTAAAATCAAAGGGGCTTATCAATATATATATGTTAAGGTGTACAAGGAGATTGCTATGTTACATCATTTTCTTGCATGATAAGCAGATTGAAGAGTTTGCCTAATAGCTCAGTTGAAGTGTATGAGATCTCTGTATTTTATCTGTTTAATACCAGAAGATGTATGAGAAGATTTTTATTGGTTTACATGTATCTATATTTACTGTAGGTGTACGAGGAGATTCCCATGTATTACATGTACATGTATCAATATATAGGTGTATGAGGAGATTCCTATGTTTTTACATGTATCTATATTTAGGTATATTCATGAGGAGATTCCTGTTTTGCATGTATCTATATATAGGTGTACAAGGAGATTCCTATATACATTTAACATGCATCTATATTTAGTTATATGAGGAGATTCTTATGTATTACACAAATCTATATTTAGGTGTATGAGGAGATTTCTACGTTTTACACGTATATATATTTAGGTACATGAAGAGATTCCTATGCTTTACACTTGTATGAGGAGATTCCTATGTTTTACTGGTAACTATATTTAGATGTACGGGGCGATTCCTGTGATTTACATGTATCTATATTTAGGTGTATGAGGAGATTGCCTCTCACTTCAGTGGTACCAGACACTCCCCGTGGCCCAAAATCTCAGTGTTCCTCCTGAAACAGCCCCCTGGGTCATTAATGGCCGACATTGGGTGTGGGAATGGGAAATACCTCGGAATAAACAAAACCATCTACCAGGTGATACAAAAAAATAAGTTTTGATAAACATTAATGATAAATGACAGATAAATTGATAAACATATAACATTTAAGGTCAGGGCTAAGGTATATGCAATTTCTTCAAGAAAGTCCTTACTTATTCAACAATCATTTTCAATAGGTTGCATCATCAGTATCTTTCTCTGTGACTCAAAAGATAGCTACAGTAAAACAAACAAAGAACTCAAGGTTGTTTATCCAATGTTTGCCTGCTGTCTTTCTTATGTATGACATTATTTTAAGATAAGTAGAGTTTTAATCTTTCCTTTATAGATTGGATCTGATAGAAGTACAAAGCTAACTGAGATCTGTAGACAGCGAGGATTCCAGGCGTTTGTGGGAGACGTTCTGTCCATTCCTCTACGATCTGAGGCTTTTGATGTCTGTATCTGTATAGCTGTCATTCATCACCTCTCTACAGAGGTATGCAGGAAATATTTGCTGTTTATTTTGAAAACATCTTTGTCAAAGAAGAATTTTCAACATCACATAATAAAACAACAAAGATGACACACAAAAAAGTTGTTCCAAACAAAATTGACTATTGAATATTTTTCTTTTTTCCTTAAATATGGTAAAATAATAATATTAGAATAATTATGCAAAAAGGTAGATAGTTTATGAACTGATTCATTATCAGGAGAGGAGAGTACAAGCTTTAACAGAGCTGGTCAGGATCCTTAGGTCCGGTGGTCAGGCCTTGATTTACGTGTGGGCAATGGAACAAGAGATCAACAAAGTGAAATCAAAGTACCTTAAGGAGAAAGACTTCAATGTGGACGACAATGATGATAATCACTCCAACAGCTGTGATAAATGTGAACAGTCAAAGAAAGATAACTCTGATATTCCCTGGGACTCAAAACCACAGGAACAGCCTGGTGGTAATCATAAAGAACTTGTTATACACAAAAACCGGACTCATTTCCAGCAGCAGGACTTGTTAGTCCCGTGGCAGCTGAAGGGGACATCAGCGGTGAAGACAGACAATGTGTTCCACAGATTCTATCATGTTTTTCAGAGGGGGGAGTTGGAAGGACTCTGTGGTCAAGTGTCCGGTTGTCATGTAGTGGACAGTTATTATGACCAGGGGAACTGGGCAGTCATACTGCAGAAGTTATAGGGATTTCATAACTTAATAATAAAGTATAGAAAATACCTGTTTTATGTTGCTTTTCCCTCAATAAATAAATATCAGTATGAAATTGGGACATATTGCTGTTAGGGAGGATTTGCAAACATATGCATAGGAACTGCGGAGACAAGAATTTCGGGAAAAAAACATATTCTTTATGTAAATTTTGGAAATCTTTGATAATAAAATTTTAGAGATTGATTACAGTGATGATCTACAATACTATTGTCCTGAGACCTGTTTTACCAAAAGAAAAGCAACAATGACTGAAGACTACAGCTTATATAAAAATCTTGCTGTTTTCATTATTCTGTTAAAAATAGCTTGCATAAATATATATTTCAAAATTCTTTTAAAAGGATTAATACCATTTTCAAATTAAAGTTATATTCCTAACTATAATTTCATATGTTGGTCTTGGTCATAAATCATTTTAAAATGTCCCATAGATACTATCTATACACTTTAAGGATACATAACACGAACAAAAATTTGAAGCATGGGTTGATATATATTTTTGACTGAATTTAAATAGTTTTAGAAATGACATAAATAATAAATCACTAAAATATAAAGAAATTGTAAGTTTTCTTGCAACTTTGTTTTCCATGTAATTTTATACAAAATGTTGATCACATTTTTAACATTGTGACAAAATCTTGTTTTTTTCCTTCCATTTTACATGCCAAACATTATTCAGTTTACATATTTGAATATAAAACTATGAGAAATACTACTGATTTTTGAAAAAAAAAGAAGAGTTTGTTAGTGTTATTTATCCTAAAGTGTATTGCTTTTGCGTCACGGTAAAATCCTCAGCACCTCGTTAAGAACAATCAGAGTCACACAGGGATGACTGGAAGACATGGGCGAATATTCAAATTAGAAATCAGTATAAATGAAAACTTAGTAAATGTTTAAGTTTACCTCGACATCTGGTTTTATCTGTCATTATGACAAAACATCATCCATCTCTGAAAATGCTATTCACATGCTTTGAGCCATCCCTGACAAACTCTATTTATTTGTTATGTTCTGAATGTGCATAAATTAATATTTTAGATTTTATTTGGTATTGATCTGTTGTCATTCACATGGACATCAACAATAATTATAATTCCAGAGTACAGTACATTTAGCATCTGGTGGGCAATAAATGTATAATATCTTTAAAAAAAATTAACATTTAAAACAAGCTCAGAGATAATCATATCAACACACTGCAAAAAATCAAAATGCTGTAAAAAGAAAAAATATGCAAAAAAAAAAAAATAAAAACAAAACAAAAACAAAACAAAAAACCATTTACTTGATACATGTAGTGCAAAATTGCAGTAGATTTTGAGTCAATTCAATCACAGTTCACAGTTTTATAAGTTCATAGATGTAATTTTTTGGAAACAATTGAAATTTCAAAATTTATATTCAAAATATATAATCTCATACCTATAGCTAATGGTTTCTGCATTTTCTTTTAAATTTAATTTTAAAAAGAAAAAAAAATCCTGTTTGTTAAATTTTCTTTTAAAAAGCAATTGAAGGTAGAAAGTGCAGATAATTTCAGTGAATCCCAAGTACACATTTCAAATCAAAAGCGCATTAACTAGATGTATATATGATCATATATGTTTAGGTACTGGTATTCATTAATACAGAATGAAATCTTCAACCAATACATCAGCTGTCAGTTTAACAAACATAAAGCTACTGTTTTATACAAAATTAAAAAATATTTGCATCTGCAAGGGACTTTTTCTCTCATTGTAGTTGTTCACCTATTAACTTTGATTATACTGGCTGTAATTTGATGCAAGATGCATGTATTGGTGCAGAAGAGGTTCTGACACAGCTGGCCGGACAGGAATTGGGTAAATTGCATTTAGCTGTTCCCCAATCCCTGCTTCATTAGATTTAGCGTGTACAGAGTTGTAATTTGTGGGTGGGAGACCAGTAAAGTAATTATCATACACTGCACACTCCCCTTGTCCCTGGTGAAGTGGAGATACATTATTAAGGCTGTGTATACTAGTAAGAGTCTGAGAATTTGGCAGAGTATTCATGTGTCCCTGAGGAATCATGTCAGATGTTTCGGATCCTGATGATTCTACCAGGGCACTGTTTTGTTGGTGTGTACCTGAAGACGCCATGGAACTCAGGGCCAATGGAGCATGAGCTCTTGAGTCAACATTCGAACCCACTTTACTTTGCAAGTCCTTTGAACTGTTGTGACCATCTGCATCCACATGTTTTGGGGGTCTTCTTTTTTTCAGTTGTGGTTGTAGTTCTCCGTTCAGAATCTGAACAAAATGATCTGACTGTCTGGGAGTGTTAGTCTGAATGAAAGACCTCCAGTCCTTAGAGTTGATTTTGTGTACCAGGATCATGTGTCTCCGAATGATAGATGCGTCGTTAAAGTTCTTGGTACAAATGCTGCAAGAAAAGGGTTTGTCCCCTGAGTGAACTCGTTCATGTCGCAGCAATGCCTGCCTCTGTGTAAAGCCTTTCCCACACACCTTGCACAGATGATCCTTTGTTTCTTTGTGAATTTTCAGATGTGTGCCAAGAGATGAGGGCTGCTTAAATTGCTTACCACAGATTTCACATTTGAATTTTTTGCCCTCTTCATGCATGTACTTGTGTTCTCTCAGAGACTTTTCATAAGGGAAGGAAACACCACAGACCTCACACACAAAAGGTCGTATTCCAAGATGGACGTTGGCATGGATGATGTATGATTGTTTCTGTGTAAAACTTTTACCACATGTAGGGCATATAAATGATTTCTTTTGCCCCATATGTTCTGACTTGATGTGATACCTAAGGACGTATTTTGTGCTGAATTTTTTACCACATGTACTGCACTCGTATTCTGGTTTAACAAAGTTCTCTTCATGAGTCTTCTGGTGTGCACTAAAGGTTCTAGAGCTCTTATACATTTTTCCACATTTATCACAAGCAAACTGAGTACTATGGTGCTTAAGATGCCTTTTTAAATCCCTATACAGGGAAAATAGAGCGTTACAGAATTTACATTTAAGGTTCTTCACGGAATGCATCCTTGCATAGTGCTCAATCATGTTGTGTTTTAGTTTAGCAACAAACTTGCAGTCTTTGATTTGACAAGGAATATTTTTGGCTTTGAGATCAATGTGTTTAAGGCCCTGTTCCTCCACTTTCTTGTAAAGCATATTGTCACTCTTTGATACATCAAGTTCTCTAACACTACTGTATTCTTCCAATTTAAGAACATTGTCAAGGTGCTTTTTCATTTTATGTTGTCCTAAATCACGGGAATGTTTACCAACATAGTCACACAAATTACATTTATTTTTCTTGTTTAGGGTTGGGTTTGATGTTACAGTTTGAGGGTGAGATTTTGATTTGTTTCTGGAATCATTATTCTCAGAATCCTCTTCTGACATATCTCCATCACCAGATACATCATCTGAGTCTGACTCAAATTTTTCCGATTCTTTAACCACATCCGCTTCAATATACATATCCTTCCTTTCAATTTCTTGTTTCTCTGATTCGTTACTATCATCACTGTTGTCGGTCTGCTTTTCTGAATCAATACAACCCTCATCAGTTGTTTTCATTTGTTTTTTACCTCTCCTCTTTTTCTTTGATCTTTTCCCCACAGCTTTCAAATCAGTTTTTTCATTATTGCTGTTGTGCACTTTCCTTTCTTTCCTTGTCTTCTTTAACTTTTTTGAACCCTCGGCCTCCTTTTCAGAAACTGTGGTTCTTTTAACACAATTATTTGTATTTTTATTTACTTCAGTCTCTCTAGTTAAACGTACTTGACTTTCAGGAAGTTGATTTGGTGTTGCCAATTTACTATCACATTTGTTCAGCATTGTCAGTTCGTCAGTGCTTGTTTCTGAGTCAGCTGCTGTAGTTTGCCATTCATGTTTTTCATTGCGGGACTTGACTACAGCATCAGACAGAGTATATTCTCCTGAGTTATCATCGATATTGAACGAAAGCACCACAGGATCTGGAACTTTAATTCTCCTTTTCAATCCATCACGGCTGATATTTTTGTCCGAGTCTTTGTTCAAAATCTCACCGTCCGCTTGTAAACCTGTGAAGTCATCGACAGTTCTGTGTAACCTCCTCTTTTCATTTTTCAATTCCGAGGAACCACTTAAACCTGAATTCCTTAAACTAACTTCATTTTCTATCATCAAATTGTCTACTTTGATCTGAAACTCTGTGTCTAGGAGTCTTGACAATGCTACATAAGCGTTATACACGGACTGGATGCTGCCGACGAGTTCCCACACAGTACCCGTCTGCAATAACATTAAACCAGTTTTTGACACGAGTTCTTGTATAACAGCACTCTCACTCAGACATCCATCCGTGTTTTGGCAAAGTAAATCTTCTAAATCTTGGGTTAATTTGGCAGCAACGCTTGTAAATAACTTCATTTTTTGTCTAAAGTTACAAATCAAATGTTTACATATTTTTGGTTACCGGAAGTGAACGATGCGAACCAAATTGTACGCAAAATTATTCGTCTTATACGAATTAGTTTAAAACTATTTTAGCAGATGCGCATCTCCGTATATATATACCACAGGCATGAAAAATTAATGACTTTATCTCTCTCTCCGTCTCTTTTCATTTGAATCTTGGAAAGGGCACTGAATTTAGTGATTTCCATTACAAATATCTTTAATATCTTCTGCCACCTACATGCAAGATAAAGGATGTATTCACTATTACAAAAGAATTGACCTATAGGAGAGAACAATTTCCCGGAAAAAGTGACATTTAAAAATCAATCTTTATTTGTTGTTTTATACCGTATATATGTCTAAATTTTTCAAATTTGTATTTTACAACTAAAATTTATTATTTACAACTTTACAATAAACCTCCAAAGTTGGCCGAAACACCATTTTGTCCGTTAAAGCGTTGATTTTTGCATGAATTTTGGCCTAGAAGTCCTTCAGGGCAGGCCTGCCCCTAAATTTTGATAGGTTGGGATGTAAAGAATAATTTAAGACAGGATTTTTTTTAGGGGCACCCCTGCCCTAGGGTCGACTGAAATCCACAAAAAAACCTACAAAAAATAAGTAAACTTGATTTTGACAATCTGCTTCAAATTTATACTATTCAATCTTATAGTCAGAATAGCTCAGTTGATATACGAACTGACTCTTATATCGTTGGTACTTTCTTTTTAAAGTTCGGGGTTCGAATCCACCTGGTGCCACACTTTTATAGTTTTAAATTTTCGCCTTTTCAAAGACTATTTTAAATTTTTTTATAGGTTTGTGTATTTTCCTTCAATTATCTATCCTTTATGCATTCCCATTCTTGATATAAGAAACACAAGAGAGAGATCAAATCGTAACAATCCAATGTACAGTTGTCAATCAGGCGGAATAATTCTCAGCATATAAGCATACTTTCTCCGAGGACAAGAACAACTCACTCTGTGTTACTTAATACAGGTATTCTCACTAGACTGAAGCGAGCAGCCAATAACAGCAGCCATTAAGCCCGTAGAAGCTAGCAGCCACTAAGGAAATTCATCAAAGGACTGAGAGTACTCTGACGCAATACTGTTTAATGCCTCATTTTCGACAATTTATAATTAATAATTAGATAATTAATGCAACACTTAATTATTAATTAATAATTCAAACACTTGGAGGCAGTTAAGCTCACCTGCATAAGGAAAATTCTGCGGTTTCACAACAAACAAACAAAAAGAAGAAAATGTCACCATCTTTGACCGCTTAAGAATAAAACAGCATTGGATAGGTTAAGTACTTCCGGGAGAATCCCTTTTAGGCTCTTTTACGGGTCTCAGGAACATGATGGTGCAAAAAGGCTAACCTGAAATTTGCTTACTCCTAATATTTACATTGATAAGGGTTTGAAGGTAATTTAATCTATTTTAAGTTATGATCCTTGAAGTGTGCTTCGAACAATTACTGGCTCAAGGTAAAAGGATCCACAGGGCTATTATATACGGCCATAAAATTTAGGCTGAAGTGGTACCACCAAGTGGTGCCAAGGGCGGCTTACGTATTTCAAGCAGCTATTATACCTCTTATCTTATAAGTGTGCTTTAAATCATTACTGTGCAAGATAGAAGATTTCTAGGACTATTTTTCCCGCAATCGGTTTGAGGCTGTAACGGCACCACCAAGTGGTGCCAACGGTGGGGAACATCTTTCATGCTTTCATTTTTCAACCATCATTGACCACTAGAACAAACTAACACTAAACTGGAAAAAAGTTAAGGGCCTTAGGGAGTATCCTTTGTCAACTTTTTGACAGGTTCCAATGACTAGAAAAGGCCAGTTAGGTAACCTGAACTTTGTTGTTTTTCACATTGTCTATTGATATACGGATTAAAAGTCAGATGTTATACCCCTTATCTTTGAAGTGTGCTTCAAATCATTACTGGGGCAAGGTAGAGGGCCCCTAGGACTATCATTTCCCGCTATCAGAATGTTGCTGTAGTGGTACCACCAAGTGGTGCCATGGGTGGGGGACGTATTTCAAGCATTCATTTTGAAAGCATCTTTGACAACTAGAACAAAGTAACACTAGTGAAAGGTTAAGGACCTTAGGGAGAACCACTTGCCAGGTTTTGGAAGTGTCCCTAGGAAAGGAAGGGGCCAGTAAGCTAACCTGAAATTTGTTGTTTTTCACTTTGTGTTTTAATATACGGGTTAAAGGTCAGCTATTATACCTCTTATCTTTGAAGTGTGCTTCAAATCATTATTGGGGCAAGGTAGAGAGTCCCTTGGACTATCATTTCCCGCTATCAGAATGTTGCTGTAGTGGTACCACCAAGTGGTGCCATATGTGGGGCACGTATTTGAAGCATTCATATTGAAAGCATCTTTGGCTACTAGAACAAAGTAACACTAGTGAAAGGTTAAGGACCTTAGGGAGAACCACTTGCCAGGTTTTCGAAGGGTCGTGTTGAAGAAAAAGGGCCAGTAAGCTAACCTGAACTTTGTTGTTTTTCACATTGTGTTTTAATATACGGGTTAAAGGTCAGCTATTATACCTCTTATCTTTGAAGTGTGCTTCAAATCATTACTGGGACAAGGTAGAGGACCCCTAGGACTATCATTTCCCGCTATCAGAATGTTGCTGTAGTGGTACCACCAAGTGGTGCCATGGGTGGGGGACGTATTTCAAGCATTCATTTTGAAAGCATCTTTGACTACTAGAACAAAGTAACACTAGTGAAAGGTTGAGGACCTTAGGGAGAACCACTTGCCAGGTTTCTGAAGGGTCCTGAAAAAGAAAAAGGGCCAGTAAGCTAACCTGAACTTTGTTGTTTTTCATTTTTGTTTTAATATACGGGTTAAAGGTCAGCTATTATACCCCTTTTCTTTGAAGTGTGCTTCAAATCATTACTGGGGCAAGGTAGAGGGCCCCTAGGCCTATCATTTCCCGCTATCAGAATGGGGCTGTAGTGGTACCACCAAGTGGTGCCATGAGTGGGGGACGTATTTCAAGCATTCATTTTGAATGCATCTTTGCCTACTAGAACAAAGTAACACTAGTGAAAGGTTAAGGACCTTAGGGAGAACCACTTGCCAGGTTTTCCAAAAGTCCCTTGGAAAAGAAGGGGCCAGTTAGCTAACCTGAACTTTGTTGTTTTTCACTTTTTGTTTTAATATACGGGTTAAAGGTCAGCAATTATACCTCTTATCTTTGAAGTGTGCTTCAAGTCATTACTGGGGCAAGGTAGAGGACCCCTAGGACTATCATTTCCCGCTATCAGAATGTTGCTGTAGTGGTACCACCTAGTGGTGCCATGAGTGGGGCACGTATTTCAAGCATTCATTTTGAATGCATCTTTGCCTACTAGAACAAAGTAACACTAGTGAAAGGTTAAGGACCTTAGGGAGAACCACTTGCCAGGTTTTCCAAAAGTCCCTTGGAAAAGAAGGGGCCAGTTAGCTAACCTGAACTTTGTTGTTTTCACTTTTTGTTTTAATATACGGGTTAAAGGTCAGCAATTATACCCCTTATCTTTGAAGTGTGCTTCAAATCATTATTGGGGCAAGGTAGAGGATCCCTTGGAATATCATTTCCCGCTATCAGAATGTTGCTGTAGTGGTACCACCAAGTGGTGCCATGGGTGGGGGACGTATTTCAAGCATTCATTTTGAAAGCATCTTTGGCTACCAGAACAAAGTAACACTAGTGAAAGGTTAAAGACCTTAGAGAGAACCACTTGCCAGGTTTTGGAAGTGTCCCTAGGAAAGGAAGGGGCCAGTTAGCTAACCTGAACTTTGTTGTTTTTCACTTTGTGTTTTAATATACGTGTTAAAGGTCAGCTATTATACCTCTTATCTTTGAAGTGTGCTTCAAATCATTATTGGGGCAAGGTAGAGGGTCCCTTGGACTATCATTTCCCGCTATCAGAATGTTGCTGTAGTGGTACCACCAAGTGGTGCCATATGTGGGGCACGTATTTGAAGCATTCATATTGAAAGCATCTTTGGCTACTAGAACAAAGTAACACTAGTGAAAGGTTAAGGACCTTAGGGAGAACCACTTGCCAGGTTTTCCAAAAGTCCCTTGGAAAAGAAGGGGCCAGTTAGCTAACCTGAACTTTGTTGTTTTTCACTTTTTGTTTTAATATACGGGTTAAAGGTCAGCAATTATACCCCTTATCTTTGAAGTGTGCTTCAAATCATTATTGGGGCAAGGTAGAGGATCCCTTGGAATATCATTTCCCGCTATCAGAATGTTGCTGTAGTGGTACCACCAAGTGGTGCCATGGGTGGGGGACGTATTTCAAGCATTCATATTGAAAGCATCTTTGCCTCCTAGAACAAAGTAACACTAGTGAAAGGTTAAGGACCTTAAGGAGAACCACTTGCCAGGTTTTCGAAGGGTCCTGAAAAAGAAAAAGGGCCAGTAAGCTAACCTGAACTTTGTTGTTTTTCACATTGTGTTTTAATATACGGGTTAAATACGGGTTATTATACCCCCTTAACATTGAAGTGTGCTTCAAATCATTATTGGGACAAGGTAGAGGGCCCCTAGGACTATCATTTCCCGCTATCAGAATGTTGCTGTAGTGGTACCACCAAGTGGTGCCATGGGTGGGGACGTATTTCAAGCATTCATTTTGAAAGCATCTTTGCCTACTAGAACAAAGTAACACTAGTGAAAGGTTGAGGACCTTAGAGAGAACAACTTGCCAGGTTTCTGAAGGGTCCCGACAAAGAGAAAGGGCCAGTAAGCTAACCTGAACTTTGTTGTTTTTCACTTTGTGTTTTAATATACGGGTTAAAGGTCAGCTATTATACCCCTTATCTTTGAAGTGTGCTTCAAATCATTATTGGGGCAAGGTAGAGGGCCCCTAGGACTATCATTTCCTGCTATCAGAATGTTGTTGTAGTGGTACCACCAAGTGTTGCCATGGGTGGGGGACGTATTTCAAGCATTCATTTTGAAAGCATCTTTGGTTACTAGAACAAAGTAACACTAGTGAAAGGTTAAGGACCTTAGGGAGAATCACTTGCCAGGTTTTCGAAGGGTCCCGGGAAAGTAAAAGGGTCAGTAAGCTAACCTGAACTTTGTTGTTTTTCACTTTGTGTTTTAATATACGGGTTAAAGGTCAGCTATTATACCCCTTTTCTTTGAAGTGTGCTTCAAATCATTACTGGGGCAAGGTAGAGGGCCCCTAGGACTATCATTTCCCGCTATCAGAATGTTGCTGTAGTGGTACCACCAAGTGGTGCCATGGGTGGGGCACGTATTTCAAGCATTCATTTTGAATGCATCTTTGCCTCCTAGAACAAAGTAACACTAGTGAAAGGTTAAGGACCTTAGGGAGAACCACTTGCCAGGTTTTGGAAGGGTCCCGGGGAAGTAAAAGGGCCAGTAAGCTAACCTGAACTTTGTTGTTTTTCACTTTGTGTTTTAATATACGGGTTAAAGGTCAGCTATTATACCCCTTTTCTTTGAAGTGTGCTTCAAATCATTACTAGGGCAAGGTAGAGGGCCCCTAGGACTATCATTCCCCGCTATCAGAATGTTGCTGTAGTGGTACCACCTAGTGGTGCCATGAGTGGGGGACGTATTTCAAGCATTCATTTTGAATGCATCTTTGCCTACTAGAACAAAGTAACACTAGTGAAAGGTTAAGGACCTTAGGGAGAACCACTTGTCAGGTTTTCCAAAAGTCCCTTGGAAAAGAAGGGGCCAGTTAGCTAACCTGAACTTTGTTGTTTTTCACTTTTTGTTTTAATATACGGGTTAAAGGTCAGATGTTATACCCCTTATCTTTGAAGTGTGCTTCAAATCATTACTGAGGCAAGGTAGAGGGCCCCTAGGACTATCATTTCCCGCTATCAGAATGTTGCTGTAGTGGTACCACCAAGTGGTGCCATGGGTGGGGGACGTATTTCAAGCATTCATTTTGAATGCATCTTTGCCTACTAGAACAAAGTAACACTAGTGAAAGGTTAAGGACCTTAGGGAGAACCACTTGCCAGGTTTTGGAAGTGTCCCTGGGAAAAGAAGGGGCCAGTAAGCTAACCTGAACTTTGTTGTTTTTCACTTTGTGTTTAATATACGGGTTAAAGGTCAGTTAATATACCCTTTATCTTTGAAGTGTGCTTCAAACCATTACTGGGGCAATGTAGAGGACCCCTAGGACTATCATTTCCCGCTATCAGAATGTTGCTGTAGTGGTACCACCAAGTGGTGCCATGGGTGGGGTACGTATTTCAAGCATTCATTTTGAAAGCATCTTTGGCTACTAGAACAAAGTAACACTAGTGAAAGGTTAAGGACCTTAGGGAAAACCACTTGCCAGGTTTTGGAAGTGTCCTGTTGAAGGAAAAGGGCCAGTAAGCTAACCTGAACTTTGTTGTTTTTACACTTCAAAGGTAAGGGAGGTAGTAGTCTTTCTTTAACTTCATCTCACAATGCAATGTAAAAAAAGTTTGGTTTAGTCTACTGGTCCCTTCCAGGGCCAGAGAGCCGGAGATCCCTCAAAAAGTTGACAAGATATACTAAATAAGAATACTTACCTATAGCAGTGCTATTTTAAATATTGTCCAAAGATGACAAAGAGAAAATTGCTAACAATTTGGTCCCAAACCTTAACACTACTTAATGGCACCCCTACAACCCAAATGTGACAGTGGGAAACGATAGCCCTATTTTGCCTCAGTTTTGGTTGAATGCACTATTCAAAGGCAAGGTTGATAATTGCTGATATTTAACTCTTTCAAACAATAGATCGTCCTTGGGTAGAGGGTATGCAGTGACCTTGAATCAATTTTTTAGATGAAAGATCAACGTCAGAAAATAGCTTTGCATAAGAAAACTTTGTTCAGAGTATGTCTTCTCTCTCCTTGGCCTTACCTGGCTCAAACTTTACTCACAGAGTATCCATTGGCGAAGGGTGTTCAAGGACTTGAGCCATTTTTTTCAAACAAATGTCAAGGTAAAGAAAACCTCCTTGTGTAAAATCCTTGTTCAGAGCATATTTTCTCCCCGCTTGGCTCTTTTGAGCTCATACTTTATACTTAGAGTCCTCCCGGGTAGAGGGTTTGCGGTGACATTGAGCCAATTTTCTTGATGAAAGGTGAAGGTAAGAAAATCTCTTTGCATAAACATATACTTGTCTAGAGCAAACGTTCTTTCTAATTTTTATAGATGAAAGGTCAAAGTCAGTAAACTCTTTGTGTACAATTCTTGTCCAGGGTTTATTTTTTTCTCTCGTTTGCCCTACCTGGATGAAACATTTATTTTCTAGGATGGTTGTCAAGTTTAAAGAAAACCTCTGCAAATAAATTTCTTGTTCATTTTTCCTTCCATCCAGGTCACAAAGAAAACTACAACTGAGTTCAAGGCTTAAATCCATTATAAAATACATGACTGTTTTCATATTTTGAGTATGCAAAAATGAACCAAATTATGTTCGAAAATTACTCACATAGACCCTCGCCAGACTTGTTGCAGACCGGTAAACGGGTAAACAGGGTACAAATACCATAATTACTATATGGGGCTGTACAAAATTGGACTAGGCAGCAATTAATCATCATTATTCTAATCAAAATAACAAGAAACACACTAGAGGTGTGATAAAATATATAGAGAAACAAAGGGTTAATTTCTATTGTAAAACGTTATATTTTGTATGTTGTTAAACCATTCCCTCACGTTGATTTGGTCCCTCCCTTCGACAAGAACCAAATATCATGGCACTTTGGAAAAGTTTGCTAACATAAACTCACCCTATGAATGCAAAATTTTGGGAACAGCTTTATATTGAGTATTTTGTTAGGCAAGTGTTCCACCCCACCCCCACCCCCACCCCAACCACCACCAGCCTTTATTTTTAGCTCATTTGATCTGACGGATCAAATAAACTTTTATTTCTGATTATAATCTCTGTTGTTGTTGTCTTTGGCGTAAAATTTTTACAATATTATCTTCTCAAGAACTGCTGGACCAGTTTAAACAAAATTGCCTAAAAGTTTCCTTGGGTAAAGGGGATTTAAGTTTGTTCAAATAAGGGTAAAGCTCATTTTAAGGAGATATAAGATGACTGAAAATTTCAAAAGTCTTATTCTCAAGAACCACTGAGTCAGAAAAGTTTGATTTATTTGAAAGCTTCATAACATAGTGTAGATTTAATGTGTCCACACATGACCCCCAGGGATAGAGTGGGGCCATAAGAGGCAATTAAAGTTTTATAATGGAACGTATAAGAAATACAAACTTTTCAAGACCCACTTGGCAAGAGCAATGGAAACTTATTGCGATAGCTTCATTACATATTGTGGAATCAAAATTGTTTTTACAAAGCACTACTCCTCCTACCGTTTTATCTAATTTGAATGAGACTGTACAAGTAGATTATACTAAGATACATTATTCTGTTAATCTTCTTTAAAGAGATTTAGTTGAACAGTGTTGTCATGGTTAGTAAGGTA